>NW_027397067.1:14417571-14526993 GCF_003265705.2 Callorhinus ursinus
TATATATATATATATATATATATATATATATATATATATACACCACATCTTCTCTACCCATTCACCTGTTGATGGACATCTTGGCTCTTTCCATAGTTTGGCTATTGTGGACATTGCTGCTATAAACATTGCCCCTTCAGATCACTACATTTGTATCTTTGGGGTAAATACCCAGTAGTGCAATTGCTGGGTCATAGGGTAGCTCTATTTTCAACTTTTTAAGGAACCTCCATACTGTTTTCCAGAGTGGCTGCACCAGCTTACATTTCCACCATATTCTTTGTGTAAATTCTTTCATCTGAATATTTGGTGCTCCAGGAACCAATTTTTTAGATGTTTGGAACATCTCCTCGTGGTAATTTGAAATATTGCTCAAATTAAGCTTGAAAGCAAGTTTCATCTCTGGGACAGCTAACCACGAGCTGAGTAGGATGTCTTGCTCACTTGCATTTGATTTTTGATGTGGTATCTTTGACCTAAGGCAATGTGAGAAAGTAATATCCTTTATTACAGTTTCAAAAACACACATAGAAAAAACTTTTGACACACACCATGGAGTGAAAAAGTGAGAAAGACATTATTAATCTTCCCAGGGCAGTTCTCCTGTTACTTTTTTTTTTTTTTTAAGATTTTATGTATTTATTTGACAGCGAGAGACACAGTGAGAGAGGGAACACAAGCAGGAAGAGCGGGAGAGAGAGAAACAGGCCTCCCACCGAGCAGGGAGCCCGATGTGGGGCTCGATCCCAGGACCCTGGGATCATGACCTGAGCCGAAGGCAGACACTTAACTGACTGAGCCACCCAGGCGCCCCTTTCCTGTTATTCTTATTATTGCTTGTGATTTTCTTAAGGCTGTATAAATGGTGAATGGCAACAACTTCATCCCACATCCTTTTTCTGAGGAAAGGCTGCAAAGGGGAAGAATGAAAGGAATGGGGAGGAGGGTCATTTAAAATAGGCGAAATGACAGTTTGAGGAGCTCCCTTGCTACTGTTTGGATATCTGATGGTGCAACGGAATGGGGGCAAGCAGGCTAATGGAATCAGTCATCTCATGCCGACCCAGCCTGAATCCACAAGCACTAACACCCTTCCCACCGTGCTGTCTCTTTCTTTCCATTAAGACTCTCAACCAGAATTCCTGAGTTCCAGGCCATGGCAGATCAGAGAGTTCACATAATCAAGATAAAGGCCTAAACACTGAAAATATCATAAAATGAATTAATTAGCCACCCTGCACTTGCCACACAGCTCAGGCAGTCATTGGCCATGGTGCATTGATGACCTTGCAAAGGCAGAGCTCATGCTCTGGTTTGGTTTCCAAAACGGCACAGGTAGTGCTAAGCAACTGAAAGAATCTGTACTTCCTTTGTCATCATAAAAAACTCAGAATTATCGAGTTTGCTCAGTGGGAAAAGGATAGCAATGCATTTGCTCATGGATGACAGAGTTTGGAAAAACCTTGAGGAAATACTATGCATGGAGGCAAAGAGGTGAGTGGGCTTCGGACATGGACAGATTGAGGGGCCTGCTGTGTAAAATGAAAATTCATTCCTCTTTTTTTAAATAGGAATCTCAAAGAAATGGTATTTTTTGGAGGTGAAGACACATACCATGTTTTAATTCAAATAGTAATGTTATGTTATAGAGAGACAATTCAATTTCCATGTTGGCTCAGTTGGTGACTTTACTGCCTTATTGTTTCAGTGATACTCTCATTTGAAATTTTATATTCAAGAGTTTTGAATATCTGCATTGTCAAATATGATCACAAATACATGTGACAATTCAACAAATAATGACTTGGTGGAAGAGGATTATTCTTAAGCTATTGATAGTAGTGTAATGCAATTCCATTATGACCACACATCCTATAAACCTATTGCATTCTCTTGAAATGTGCCCATTGTCATTCTTTGTAACAGCCGCATTTAGGCCAGTTCCATTGCCTGCTACAAATTACATGTGGGAATAGAGTTTGGGGGAATATACCAGAAAAATAACAAATATCTGTCCGTCCTCGAGGAGTCCTGATGTGATCAATAAATGTGAGAACTTCACTTTGTAACTTGTTAGATTTCTAGGAAAGAAACTGGACCACTGGGGAGATTTATTGGTCCATTTCATTGTTGGCATTGTTTTATTTTAAAATCTAATTTGTATTTTTATAAGCTCAAGAATTGCATTTTTAAACTGAAATTTATAAGGTTAGATGACTTTGGCTGAATGGAATCCAGTGCTGCAATAAATTTAGCAATAACCCAACCAAGTTTTAGCCCAGCCTCTTCAGAGCCCAAAGACACTACCTCATTACCTGCTTTTGCTTGCTTACCCACAGAGAACATCTCAGTGTTCTTGGAGCATTTCAGACTCTACCTTATCTTGGTGCCACTATACATACTGTTCTATGTGTTTTAAAGCCTTTCCTTCTTTCATCTTCCTAATTCTGACCTATCTTTCAGGGATGAGCTAAGTGTCAACTTCCCTGGGATTTCATAGCACCCGTATGCCTTTTTATCATAACACTTCTCGCTTTATATAATTGTTCCATTGCCCCATCCCGATAGACAAGTTCTTTGAAAGCAGAAATTTTTTCTTTTTTGTCTATACTATCACCCACCTGAATGGGTAGCACATCATCTTGGTAAATACTTATTATGAATGAGTGAATGAGTGAGGTAGTGCTGGGAGTCCTGTTCTCCTTTTATTTCATGCAAGGCTTAAGGTAAACATGAATGTGTAGGCTCCTTATTATCCTGGGATAATGGGATCAGTAGAAGCAGCTGAAGATACCTGGCAGGGCTGTTGCTAATAGAAGATAAAGAAAAATCACCTACTATGAGCAGTCCAAAGTCTTTATAACACTTGAGATGTTGAGGAATATCTATGTGTAGGGCTGCACTAATCTGAGAGGTAGTTAGCTAGTGGGGCTACGAACAGAGGGCCTGGGGTGAGTTAGACTGTGATTCAAACTGTGGCTCTGCCACTTAGCAGCTGGGTATCTTTGACATCCTCCGTAACTGCAGCTGCCGCCTAAGTTTGCCGAGTAGATTAAATGACATTTCATGCTGAAGTCTCCTGGCAAAATGGCAGACGTGCTACGAGTTCAGTAAATGCTAGTCGTTATTATTACTATTAAATAGATGACTTACTCATCAATTTATTTATTTGAAATTTTATAAGTTATGGGGTGCCTGGATGGCTCAGTTGGTTGAGCATCTGCCTTTGGCTCAGGTCATGATCTGAGGGTCCTGGGATCTAGCCCCACATAGCGCTCCCTGCTCAGCGGGGAGCCTGCTTCTTCCTCTGCCCCTCCCACCCTCAAGCTCACGCACTCTCTCTCTTTCTCCCTCTCTCAAATAAAGAAATAAAATCTTTGAAGTGTTAAAAGTTAAACACACATTTGTTTAGGTCTTGAATTATACATTAATAGCATTAAATGAAAAACTATATACTGAAATATTTAAAATTGTGTAAACCTTTAAATTCTAGAAACATATTAACCTTATCAATGATCTATAACGTGTTCTATAGGGAGGTGTCTGAGAATCTATGAAAACTTGAAGGTTTCTGAAGATCTTTGTAGGCTCCCTTACGCCTTGCTTTTTAATATCTGAATAATGGAGTACTTTTAAAACCAAACTCTACTGTACGTAGGTTCTAAGAAAGAGCAAGTTTGAAAAATGAAGACAAAACATTTAGTGTATTCAAAATCGCTGTGAGTTTGCATTTTGTTTTAATTATATTCTTTGCTCATAAGAAATATCAATAAGGCAGTCAATAAACCAAGTACATGACACACTGAATTTAAAATAACTTGTGTTATCTGAGACAGAATTTCCTACCTTGCAAAATGAAATTCCAACATCCTCCCTTCCTTAATGTTGCCTGGTGCCTTCCACGAATAGTTAGAGCATGACCTATATCAGGGTATACTGCCAAGAGTAGCCCATGGTACTAGAGATTTGGCTTCAGGTCCAGCCCCCTTGTTTTTTGATTTGTGATCCTAGATAAATTTGTCATCTGAACCTTGGTTTTCTGTTTTGATAAATTGGGCACAATAAGCCCTAATCCAATTTTCTCAGAGCTGTTTTGAGAATTAGATGTTAAATAATTTGGAAACATGTAAAGTAACATAATCAAAGTAGTAATAGTAGCTATGGTCGTCTTTTTGACATGTCAGTTTGGCTAGGTACAGTCCCTAATTATTCAAACACTACTCTTGGTCTTACTGTGATGGAATTTTATGGATGTGTTTAAAGTCCATAATCCGTTGACTTTAAGTAGAGGTTATTCTAGATAATCTGGGTGGCCTGATTCAGTCAGTTGAAAGGCCTTAAAAACAGAGTAAGGCTTCCCTGAGAGAAGAAATTCCACTTGTGTCCTTGCCTGTGGGTTCTAACCTGCCCTTTGGAATGGCCTATGATGGATTGCAGATTTGCTCATCTAGGCCTCACAACTGTAGAAGCCAAGTTTAGGAACGTGGGAATGTATTAACTCACTTAAAACAGAAATCCATGAATGTTTACCTATGCTTCATAAAGTATAAAGTTAAGGGCGCCTGGGTGGCTCAGTCAGTTAAGTGGTTACCTGCGGCTCAGGTCATGATCCCAAGGTCCTGGGATGGAGCCCTGCGTCAGACTCCCTGCTCAGAGGGGAATCTGCCTCTCCCTCTCCCTCTCCCTCTGCCCCTCCCCCAACGTGTGCACGTGCTCTCTCTCTCTCAAATAGATAAATAAAATCTTTAAATAAATAAAGTGTAAAGCTGACCCATGGGTGCAAAAGAAAGGCCCAGACCATTAATCAAATCATAATGCTGATATCATGTGGGAGAATTAGTGTATCAAGTCATAGTGGAAAGAGCAAGGACTTTGGAGTCAAACAGACCTGCACTGGAATCATGTCTTGGTGAATCATATCTAGTTGCCTGACCTTGAAGAAGTTATTTTTAACCTCTCTAAAGTTCACTTATATTACTTTTTAATGTAAATGTGGAATAATAATACCTTTCTCTCAAAGGATGTAAGAATCAAGAGATAATACATGTGTAGGCCCAGCATAAAATAAACAATAAATAGTAACTAATAGTATTCCTTTGGAACTGTGGATTCTCAACACACTATACTCTTCCGCATTCTCTGAACTTCTTACTAAGAACCAGCAAGCATCTTTAGTGGGTAATTGTTTATCATTTAAGAGCACTTACATATCCCCTACTTACTGGGCCACAAGGAAGAAGAAATAGTAAATGTCCAAAGAAAGTGATCAGATCATGCTTCTCCAATTGTGTAGAAAGATTTATTAGTAATCTCACCATACTTTCTCCAAGAGAGGGACCCCTTACCATGTCCATTGACAATGTATCGTTTCCTCTACATCATACCAGACAATTGAAATTGCAGGCACACCACAGACTGATCCCACAGGTCAACAGTTAGCTGGTTTTCTAGCTTCTGTCCATGTGGTCTGCTTTGTTATTATGCCTAGATCACTTTAATATTCCTACCTATTTATACATTAAGTGTTTCAGAAGTAACTGAGTATAGAGGCTTCCTTTGCTCTCTCAAACTAACTACTACATCTGAATTATCTTTTGAAAGACTTACTCTAGACTTTTCTCCTTTTTCTTGATAGAGGCAAACACAAATAATGGCCTCTAGGAATTTAATGACACGGACAGATACTAGCAGTTTACTGCAGCCTCTATAAAATTTTAAAAGCATCGCAAATCATATAAATAGAGGAGAAAGAGCAGGTGTCATGTGTGGGAGGGCAAGGGCGATGGAAGTAATTTCATCGTGGACATTGAGTCCTATTTGAGTGACTGTAGGAAATAAGGCTAATGAGAATTATCTGAGCATTATCACTATATTCTTGATTAGTTGGGAAAAGCATCTAGAGCGGGAAGAGAGGGGGACTGAGAATAGAACACTGGAGAATACCCAATGTTAAGCTGCAGGAAGAGAAAGAGAAGCCCATGGAGGAGGCCAAAAGAAGAGATAAAAGAATATGACTGTTTTAAAAAGGGTGTAGTCAATAATGTCAGTTACTTCTGAGGGAAGAAGCCAAGAAAGTTGGGACTAAAAGCACTCATTAGATTTTTTTCATTTAGGAGCTCACTAATGACCCTAGTGAGAACAGTTTAATTGGAGCTATGAATATAGCCAATGAATTGCAGTAGTTTGAATCAAGAAGGGTAAGTGAAGGGAGCCATAGAGAATTGTAGAAAACTTTCCCAAATGTTCGGCTAAGAAGGAAAGAATGAAGAGAGGGCCATGCCAGGTATTTTAGTAGATCTAATGGTCCATGATGGTGTTCAACAAAAAATGTGATGCAGTTGCTTCTCTATAGAGGCGAAGAGTATAGTATTTGTCTAGTGAGTATAACGATGGGATTTGATACCATTTGGTCTTGATGTTCTACCTGGATTACCTGTGAAACTTTGTAAATAATAGATGCCCAAGGCCTACCTCAAATCTAAGAACCAGTATCTCAGGAGTGGAGGGAGTCTTCTTTGGTCCTGGTTTTCTTCTTATCTTAATATAATATATATATTATACTTTACTATATATGTATATATAATATAATATATTATACTTTACCTCAGTCCTTTCTGAATGGTGTTGAAAGCACTGGGTATACATCTGTATGTATGGCACACGACCCTGGTTTTCTTCCTATCTTTATATGTATCTATTTATAGATAGAGAGATATCTATATATCTCTCTCTATCTCTATCTTATCTCTCTCTATATGTATGGCCCATGACCCACCATATTGGATTGTTTTCTTTTTTGGATCTGATCTAACATACTAATTTCATGATGTTACCCGACTCTATTTGCAATCGCTCAAATTTACCTCCGAACACGTACCTTCCAACCGTTGTTCTGTTGTTGTAGCTAGTTCAAATGTTCTGACTTGTTACTTCACAAATCTGCGAAAATGCTGGAAGTACAAATTACTACCAATTTTGCAATTATGCTTTTTGCAGCTGCATGTGAATAACAGAAAAGGCTATCAGTAATTTAATTAGTAGCAATTTTGGAGGGCAAGAGCAACGTCTGGTCTAAGGGCTCCTTGGAAATCTGTCCCTCCATTATCAGAAACTCTTTATTTTATGGTTACCTCTTATCTCTCACTACCCATTATCATATTTTGCTACAGCAGCTGTAGTTAAAATTGTTTGCTGGCTGCACTGCAGTTTTGCTCTAACTGTTTCATGCCCAATTACAGGTAGGTTATGTAAATTCTTATTAAATATTTTGGGATCAAAAAGTAAGAATAGGTTTTGGGGTGCCTGGGTGGCTTGGTTAGTTAAGCCTCTGCCTGCCTTTGGCTCAGGTCATGGTCCTGGGGTCCTAGGATCCAGCCCCTCATTGAGCTCCCTGCTCAGCAGGGAGTCTCCTTCTCCCTCCTCCTCTGCCCCTCCTCCACACTCATGCACACACGCGCTCTCAGATAAATAAATAAAATCTTTAAAAAAAAAGTAAGAATAGGTTTAAATCAGAGATTGAAGTAAATAGAATAAGAGCATGATTATATAGTCAAAAAATTCACAATCCCGGCAAAAGGAAAACAAATCTATGGCTGAAAATTAGAAATAAATAAATGTGTGCAGAATATAATGAAATGTTAAAATCAGCACTATGTTTGAGAATTACCCAGGCTCCTATTTTTTGTGCTCATTTTTTTTTCAGCAAATTCATTTGATCAATGGTGCCCGTGTTAAGGGGGACACAAAAGTAGACCTGCTATCTGTTCTTGAGAATAATTAAGCAAGGGATGTGCAAAAATATATTAAAAATATGCTTTTATGGGATAAGAAGTGTCTTAGTTTTTTTTAATAGATGAAAAAAAGAAAACCAAGGAAGAAAACTGAACTACAGAGAGTTAACTGAAGCACCCAAAGTATAGATGTCTTTATCATTTATTGACTTGTACTGTGCTAAGCCATTTATCCACATTACCTAATTTAACATCTCAGTAGTTCAATGAGTGAAGAATCCTACCTTATGGATAAGAGAGCTGAGATTCATAAGGGCGAGATAACTTGCCCAAGGTCACACAGCTAATAAGTTAGCCAAGGGCTGACTTCTAAGCCTGCTCCTTCCCACTAGAAAGCTCTTTGCCAAGGAGCCCCAGCTATGCTGACACCAGCCCAGAGTTCAGAGTACAAGAGAGTCAAAGTTTGTTTCATTAAATTGGTCTAAGCAGGGAGTTTTGAGTCTAGTAACCAGACACTGAGTGTGAACACCTTTTATCTGTAAGGATAATCTGTGGCATATGCTTTTATTAAAATCATCCTACCTTATTAACTTCCCGGCTTTTAATGATGTGCTTACTGCTTGTAATGTGTAAACATAAAAGGAAAGGCAGAAAACTCTAAATACATACAAGAAGAAATAAGCCATTTTAAACTAGACTACTAATGATATCTTCTTTTATTGCCTTCCACTGGGCATAAGCAGCTGACATAGCCGGTATTCTCATTAGAGATTTACCATACGGGGAAAAGTCCCATGTTTCACTAATTCCAGTGAGTTTCTGGTCTTTACCTCAGTCCTATCTGAATGGTGTTGAAAGCACTGGGTATCAAGGCTTGTACAGGTTGTCCTCGCTGGCTGATCAGGGCTGGACAGAACCCCTGTCAAAGGAGCAGCACTATAGAGAAAGGAACTCCACAGGCCACCATCTTGCCACCCGATCCTGCCTGACACATAACACCGCTGAAGGAAGTTTAGTAGGAAGTCAAGCTAGTAAGGCTTGTTCAAAGCTTGTACTCGTCCATTCATTCATTTCGATTCACACATGCATTTATTGATTCAGCAGACCTCACAACACAAATAATATGAAGGGTAGATTTCAGTGATATTGGGGGGGTATGGGGAGAGTTCTGAAAGGCTACTACAGACCCTCTTTCAAAGAAACAGAGCTAAAATGGGTTGTGTGATGTGATTAGAGTAGATTGGACTGACTTTAACTCCTCTTTTTGGGAGCAGAAGTTTCCTTTGCTCTGTGTTGCTTATGCAATTAGTTTCTTGGTGGGAATGTTTTAATTATGGTCTGTGGCCTTCTATTTTCTTGCCTCTTTTCCAATGCAGTGGTTCCCTAGTATCTTAATAACTACAATGGGTGTGCTGTGCTTAATGGGTATGAGCTTTAGAGAATAATGCCATTTCTGAACATTTAATGAGTTTCACAATTAAGAAGGCATTGGAGTTCAAGGTCTTAAAAAGAAAAGAAGACATTTCCCTAATGATACAGCTGCTAACTAAAGAGTTGATAATCTGGAAAAGAAATTTAAGGCTAAAATAAATTCTTTATTTCTTACCTTGACCAAATTTAAAGTATTTGAAGTGCTTTCTGCCTGCTATTTCAAAAAGGAAAAAAAAAAAAACTACCAAAATATATAACTCAGTACTTTCTGGTTATAAAAATACAGAATTTGAAGGAAAAAGAATGACAAATTATAGAAAAATGAACGACTAAACATAGACTGTTTGTCTCAGTTATAGACTTGAAACTAAATAGTAGTGGAAGATAGGCTATGTATTCTGTTTCAGCAATAAAAACAAATAATGATAATTGAAGCAGTGTTCTCTGAAATGCAAGATATGTGGGCAATGACTTTGAGATATACCTTGAATTTTCTTATCAAGCTCCTGGCTGTAGTTGTAAAGGTGTCTGCTGCCTTTCAGGCAGTTTAATTTAGAATAAACTCTTGCTATGGGAGTAGAAAATCCTCTGCTAATCCTACAGTTCACTTCCCTCCTATAAATCTCTGCTTGGTTCCAGACTTATTTTCAATGGAGACATACCAGAGACTTTCGTTCTGTTTTAAAGAAGCCAATTCCAATTGGGACGGTCAGGAGGCCAATTCTAAGTATCTAGCAGAGGCCCACAATATCCCTGATAATATACACTGGCAGCCAAATTTGAACTTGATCGTGAAGTCCAGGAGTCCTGTGCTATGCTATTGGGGTTTTGATTCCAATTCCCTTGGACACTGATGGCTCTGTGGGTTCCCAGTCTTAGAGAAGTTAGTTTACTAATTTCTGCAGGCTGAGTTTCTGGTGTTGTCAGCTTGGGCTTATTAGCTATAAAATACAAAAATCTTAGGATTAACACCAGTAAGCCTCCTGGTGCCTACCACTGAAGTGGCTGAGTAGTTAAGGAGAAAGTGACTAAGTTACTTGGCATTCATGAATTCAAATCCTCTTTCGTTGCTTAATTTCTTTTTCGGGACTTTTAGAATGTTGCCAGTATGTGTGTGTAACAGGTGTACGTGGATTATGAGTGTAGTCTACCATCATAAGTAAGGAAGGTTCGTAACCCAATCAAACCTTTGGGTTGGACTGAGGATGATATTTAGCCAGGCCTGTTCTATAACGCACTGTAAAACAAGATCCATGGTTGCTTTGTCAAAAAAAAGTGACATAAAGATAACAGATTGCAGCCCTTATCATTGAGCGGTGCAGACAGAATTCGTCTGAGGAAAGCTTTATTTTCATAGTTATCTGGTTTCTGCTTTATCTCACCCAGTGCCATGGTAAACATTCTATAATGGAATTGCTTTTCTCCTCAGACTCCCTAATGAAATGTAAAATCTTAAATTTGATGCTGAAGACTATTCCTCAACTGCTTTCCCCTCACCTCGTTCCTCTCTACAACTACTGTCTAACACATGGAGTGTCACACTGCTTCAACTTTGTTACATTAACCCAACTGCCTCCTCAGCTCTCAGCGCCCTACCATCGTATGCTCTCTGCGGCATGTTCCTTTCGGTGTTGGCAGAAGCACAAGGGACAGGGTAAGTGATTTTCAAGTCTCTGCTTGGATCACAGAAGATAATCTTGTTGGCCATAGCAAATCACATGGCCAAGTCCAAAGTCAATGAGTGTGTCATGGTCAGTTTGGACGGCCATAACAAAATACCATAGACTGGGTGGCTTCAATAACAGACATTCATTTCTTAGTTCTGGAGGCTGGGAAGTCCAAGATCAAGACATAAGCAGATTTGGTTCCTGGTCAGAGCCCTCTTTCTGGCTTGTAGATAGCTGCCTTCCTACTGTATGTTCACCTGGCCTTTTCTCCAGGCCTGTGCTTGGAGAGAGAACTATCTCACTTCTTATAATGTCACTAATCTCACCCATGAGGGTCCCACCCTCATTACCTAATCTAAATCTAATTATCTCCCAAACACCCCACCACTAGATATCATCACATTGGGGGTTAAGATGTTAACATATGAGTTTGGAGTGGATACAAACATTCAGAGTGGTAAAGAGTAACATAACAGAGTGGTAAAGTTCACTCTACTGTTTCAGGGGGGGATCTATAAAGTTACACTCACACACCTAGACACATGATGAATAGAGAATTCAGTTAAGTCTACTAAGCAGGACATGTATTTTCCTTCATTCAACTCATATTGCTATATCCTAGAACTTGGGACTGTAGCTATAAGCAAGCCAAGAGTCTCAGAGTTGATGGATCTTACAATGCAATGGCAATGACTGACACTGAACAAAGGACAGGTGTGATAATCATTATGATAAGACTTGCCTCGCCATATACTCTTTTTTTCTGCAGCATCCTTTCCCCTTAATACCATTTATTTGTATCTACTAACAGTTTCAAGAGTGACTCAAATGTCACCTCTGGAGGAAGTTGATTCCCAGCTATAATCCTTTTTATTCTATGTTCTCCCACTTTTATCAGTTCAGATTTTCTAGAGCCACGAAGGGATTCCTTTTGGATACATAGCTCTGTAGTACTTGTCAGACTGTGCTTTGTGATTGTCCTAAACGTAACTAAGGTACAGGTAATAGCAGCGCCCACACAGAGGACTGCTCTAAGTATGTAAAGATATTCTCTGTCCCATGGCAAGACCTCTGTAAAAGTCATCGAGTCTCACACTTTCGAAGATAGAAACTATTTTCTGATCTTTTTGCCACCTGTCTAGGACAGAATGCCATTGAATGATTCCCAAATCCAACCTTGCAATCCTCATGGTCTCTCAAATTTATCCAAGAGGTGTTTCATTTGATTAAGGTCTCCAGAAAAACTTAAATTTTACTTATGGTAATTTAGGGAACAAATGTTTCATGTACCATTGTGGAGGGGAAATAAAGCAGCAAAGGATTCAGCATCGTATCTCCCAAGTGAATGAAAGTCACTGTAAATAGGTACTTTAATCAAGGTTCGTTAATAACAAGATTTGGACTATTTCCCTTTATTAATAATTTAGGCAGTATACTTTTAAGGATGTAAGCGGTCATCCTACAAATAAAACCCTGAAACGTAAAATAAACAAGGATTGCAAAAAAAAAAAAAATGCTGCAGCTAGGTCCCCCCAACCCCCCACCCTTTCTTTTCTTTTTGTGTCCTTGTCACTGCAAGGATTTTTCAGTTCACCAATTAATCTTCCCTTTTATTATGTCTTGTCATGGTTGAGGCATCTTCTAAGAACTGATGACAGGAGGGGAGAATTGATGATTTATTTCAAGAGGAAGAGCAGACCTAACATTTTCAGGTTGACACCAACTTCAGTGAACACTAGATGTAGGTGTGTTTGGATAGGTCTGAGCATGTGGACTGTCTGTCTCTGGCTGAGCAAGGTCGCGGGGCCTTGGTATTGCAGAGTGACAGAGAACTCTATAATCCTCAACCCTGGTATTTTGCATCTGAGCGATCTGAGGCCCAGTGAAGTTAATGTCCTGTTTTAGAGTATACAGTGAGTTGGTGTCAGAGTCTGGATTTGAACCCAAATATTCTATCTCTGATCTTTTGCTCTTTGAATCTTGTCAGCTCTCTTGGAGATTTATGTCAGCAGTTGAAAGCTTTAGATAATGACATTTATCATGTCTTTCTTGACCAGGGTCAAATGCTACAAGGGTTTAAATCCCAGGAGAAAAATGTCAGGCTTTATCCTAAAAGATAAGAAACGATCAGAAAACAATTAGTTGTTACCTCTGTGGCATCGCGTACCAGTAGAAAGGACTAAAACCGAGGGGAGCGGCAACGGAGGAGGATTTGGTCAAGGAAATGACACTGGAGTTGGACCTTGAAGAATCGGCTGTATTTAATGTCACTGTGGAGGGAGATGGGTTTTGACAGGGAGGGAGGAGGATATTGCTGGGAGGGAGACAGAGGTCATCAGCGAGAACTGGAGAAGGCAGAAGACCAAAAGGCAGCGGGAAGGGAATGTGGGCAGGTCCTTGTTCATCCTGGGGGCCGGGAGCAATGGCTCACAGGCGGTCATGTGGGATGAACTGGGGTTTGCTATGCTGAATGTGATCGCTACACAAAAGCAAAGAACAATTGTATTCTGTCTAAATCCCCTGGTATTGTTTTATGCATTCAGTATGAAAAATATCAGCTGTAGGAAAGATTAGGGTGAGTGCCTTCGGAGGTCCCACCCCCATAACGCTACCAAATCCTCCTCAATCTGCCTCTTCTTTCTCTTTTTAAAATCCCTCTTCTAGGGACAGAGTAACCTAGGATACCACATTGATTTTGTTCTTTTTGGGCTTTCTCCACAGGGCTGAGATGCATATTTTGCTATATTTCATTTGCTTTCTCAATTCCCTCCGAGTGACTCGTGTCCTTTCTGTCTCTTCATTTCTCACGTTTGTTGTCGGGTCCAAAGCTTTTGTTGCTCTTGGAGCTCCCCATCTGGAGTAGAGCTCTATTCTACTCTCCCCACCCTTTATGTCTAGTCATTATGCGAAATGTGCATTATTACTCTCGTGTACTCTGTACAGCATGGGCCTAGACCTTCGCAGAGATTCTTCCTGTGGTACTCTATTTGTCTTGTGGTTGCCCACTTAAAAGCTGAACTCGATTTCTGTAGCAAACATAAGGCACTGGACTTCCATGTACTGTGTGTGAGTATTCAGATCACTGCTACTATATGTATGCAGAAAAAAAAAAATCATAAACTTGAGTGACTATCCTTGGTATTTACTAACAATATAACTATGATAAGTAATGAGTCATGGCTGGAATGCAGCAGTTTTCCTTAGTGGATGCATTCTAAATACCAATATGACCTCAATGGATATTATGCTTAAGTTAAAGAGGGTTTAAAGTGGTCCCAGTTTTCTCGATGTGCCATAGAGCTGCCCAGAGCTCTGTCTGCAGTCCATCCTGCAGCAGCCCATGTGGTCATGGCAGATGGCCATCAACAGGATATGGCCCAGCACTAATGTCTCCCTCACACAGTCTCCAGATGATCTACCAAGGCAGTGAGGGGAATCGCTCTTTCTCATTTATTTATATTCTTCCGTCTCCACTGCATTGTTCTACCCGATAAGCCTTCCTACAGACATTTAAATATACAGAAAAAAATACTTTCTTTTCTTCTCCTCATTTCTTCATTCTCTGTCCCATCTCTAGTCTTCCTGTCATTGATAAATACCATAAACAACAGGCTCCATTTCTTCACTAATCCTTACCACTCAGTCCGCCTACAGTCGTGCTTCTGGGGGTCAGTCAAAACCTGATGATTGACATCATGCTGCCCTTTCAGAGTCTCCAATGAATTTCCTTTTGCAAAATTCCGCAGCCTCTTCCCGTTTCTCAGCCTCCTGTGATTTTTCTAGTTTGTTCCAGCCGACCACCCTTTCCTTCTTGACATCGCCCCCCCAACACTGTACCTTTCTCTTTCCTGTCTCCCATCTCATTCTACTTCTTCTCAGTTTCCTCTTCTGACTTCTCTTTCTCCACGTGCCTATTAAATGTAAAATTCTTGGTCTTCTCTGCCTTCCCGTGTCCTCCCCAAATTACCTCAGATACTTCTCAGCCATCATCAACCCTCAGACGACTTGAAATTTGTGTCCATCGATTATTCTTCTGGCCACTACATGCACATTTGCATCAGCTTGCTGGGCATGGGTGTTCTTCTGGCTTTCCAAATTCAACATGCCCAAAATAGGAAACTGGACTGTGAAGAACAGCATAGAGAGCATGACCTGTGTACTCATCTCATGGCCATTTTCTCTTTCCCTCTATTCCAGTCCTCGCATTCAATCACTGCTCATGTCATGCTGTTCCCACTTCTTTAGGTTCCCTTGACTCCATCCCCAACTACCTATGTCTTGGTTCTTATTATTTGTTACCTGGATTATTGTATGAACATTCAAATCGATTTCTCTGCTTTCGGTTTCTCATTTCTCCAAAGCATCCATCATCTTGCCATCAGGGTTTTGTTTTGTTTTGTGTTGTTTTTTTTTCCTGAAACATAGCAATGAACAGGTTAGTCTTCTCAAAATCCTTCAGTAGCTCCTGTTGCCTTAGCTTACCTGCCATTGTCCTTTACAGTGTTACTCCTACTGTCTTTTCCAGATTCTTCTCCCACTAGTTTATGATCCAGTAATACTGGATGATTCAGTATCCCACAAAGAATTATCTAGGTTAATGGCAGGACTTCACTTTAGAATGCCCTTCTTCCTCAAAAAAAAAAAAAAAAAAATGCCAGTTACTTTTAGCCACTTCTTCCTTTTGGTTCCCGTGATACTTGAATATCTATTTAGTGCTTTTTCATTCTATTGTAATTAGTGTGCAAGTGTTCTTTTTCCCCACCAGCTAAGTCCTTTGAGAACAAACAAGACAAATGCAATAAAGCTAGAAAAAAGAAATAACAATGGTAAAAGAAGAACCAAGAAAAGCAATTGTGCCAGTAATAATGTCAGTACAGCAATAAAGGCAATTACTATAACAGTGCACAAAACCTAGCTCTGAACCACTTATTAGCCAAGGTTTAGTCATTAATTCATTCACTTCACAAATAAATTTGGGGTGAACCACTTATGCATAGCACTAGGTATTGGAAGACAACTGAGAGCAAGCTCTGGCTCCTACTCCCCAAAATTTACAGGAATAAGTCATATACTTGAAATAGTCACAGGGAAATATATACGGTAGTTCATCATGAAGAGCAAAATTTCTCCTGGTTCTAAATTTTGAGAGAAATTTCCCATTTGGGACATTACATAGGCCTTACTGAGTGGGACAAGAGATAAGGACCTCAACAACGCTTTCATCATAAAAATAGGAGCATAGCTTTATATGTCTGTTAATTAAGGCATAATATTGAAAAGCAATTACTATCCCCCACTGTATTGTAGAGACCTGTTAAATGGTTGTTGAAATCAAGCCCTGTTGTCTGATTTTGTCAGTCTTTTTACCAAATATAGCCAAACCCATATCCAATAGTATCAGTGACATCACAGTCAAAATGGTTTTGTGCATTCGTTTGAGATATTGGCACTAAGAAACCTGTATCTGCCAGTCCCTGATACTAGTTTCCTATTGCTACTATCACAAATTACCACAAAACAGTGGCTTAAAACAACCACATTTATTTTCTTATAGTTCTGTAGGTGAGAAGTCCCATAGAGTTCGTACTGGGCTAATAGTCGGGGTGGCAGGACTGGGTTCCTTTATGGAACAGAATCTGTTTTGTTGCCCTTTCCAACTTAAGAGGTCACCCACATTCCTTGGCTTGTGCTCCCCATCTGTAAAGCCAGTGATATTGCAACTCTCTGGGCATTAATGCAAAGTCACATCTCCCTCTGACTACAGCCAGAAAAGACCCTCTGCTTTTAAGGACCCATGTGCCTAGATTGGGCACAACTAAGATAATCTAGGATAATCTTCTCGCTTTAACCTCCTTAGTTTAATCACATCTGCAGAGTCCCTTTTGTCATACAAGATAATATATCCAATAATTTGAGGATTAGTGTGAGGACATTTTGGGAACCGTTATTCTTGGGGCCACACCATTTTACTGGCACATTCTAATTTACCCTGGAGATCGTGACTTCCCAACTATCTGTTCAGGGGAGCAAAGCACATGGTGTAAGTCTGGGCCCTTTCCCTAAAACAACAACAAAAGTTATATTTCCTTAGTATCCGTGGCTAATTATGTAGGGATGTGTGTGCGTGTGTGACCAGGTCATTTTTCTCCTGTTTTGCAAGGTTAGAAATCAGAAGAGAATGTCTGGGGTGACCATGTCCAAATCTGCTTCCTTACAGGGAGGATTGGAGGTCCCTCCCCTCCTCACCCACCTCTTTCTAATGCTTTGCACTTCCTTACTCTACACCTGATATAGGATGGATAATGGGTTAAAAGCATGTACTACACTTCTTTGATAGAAGCAAAATGAAGCAATATAAATACCTACCAATGCTGGGAAGCTCTTGCAGAAATGACTGGTTTTTATTGCTAATGTAAAATGGTTTTGGTTGTGAACACACTGCTTACGTGATCTTCTGAATAAAGATAATTTTGCCACGTATGAATAACGTCCCATTGTTTTTCAAAGTGTATGAGTGGTTAAAAAAACATTTCTATTATGTGTTTGTCAGTTTCACTTTACAAAATTGAAACTCTCTTGGATACTGTGGATACAACCGGATGGATGAAGATTTCCGATTTGAGTCTGGAATGTGAACAAAGCATACAATGCTCCTTGTGCATTATGAGTTCCTCACCGGGATTTATCTAAAACCAGTATAATTAGTACCTCAGCATCCATCTAGTTCTGCACACAGTAGAGATTCAATACATACTTATTATTTGAATAAGAAAATAATGTTTCAGTTTTTCTCCCTCGTCCACAGCTGCTTGATGGTATTCTTCCCAGTCAACCCAATTTGAATCAGGTAGAAATGATTGACATGCCTGTCAGATCAGTGTCTCGTACTACAGTTGTCCATGACATATCTCAGGTTGATGCCCACTCCTAGTTCCTTACAAGGCTTTCGCTGAATACTATCATCTTCTTCCACATTTAAAAATTATACACCACTGGTTGGAGCCACAAAGCTGTCATCTGTTTCTTTCTCTCTCTCTTTTTTTTTTTTTTTTTAGTGTCCCAGGATGGATAGAGGAGACATCATTAATATGACCATCTCTTCCTTTCTATTATAAACCTGCTTCCACATCCCACAGCTGGAACAAATTATTCAGCAGATTAAAAGCTTTTCCATGTGGGATCTGTAAAAATAACCATCCTTGTACCAGGCTGCCCACACCAAGGGCCAGTGATAACAGTAAGGGCTTGCAGAAAGGACATATAAAGAGATGGGGCTGAGATGGCATCAGGTTACCTTCGGAGAGGTTCTGTGAGCTCATACTTTGGTGCCTGAAGGTGCTGTGTTATAGTTCCACAGTAGAAAGTGATGAAAAACATCTTGGTGTGTTGTTTCTCAGGCTCAGCTAAAACAGACATCTGTCATAGCTTAGTGATTGGGCTTCCCTATGGAAGCCGGTACATTATTATTTCTAGAAAATCATTCCTTTTATGCCTTCTCCTTAGACAGTCATTGAAAGCTGTGTGTTGGGCTGGGAAGGAAGCAGGTCTGTGAAAACCTGGAGATTTTGGTTAAAGAGCAGTGAGGTCTCCCCACAAATGCAAAGGAGCACAAGGAAGAGGAAGGCAGTCCTTTCAGATGCTAAACCTGAATTGTTCCACGCCAAGCCTTCACAACAGAAGAACGGGGTTTGGTTAGTTATAGGGCATTCCCTGTTTTCAACACTTTGCTTTAGACCCTTTTCGCCCCTCCATCCTCTACCTTAGACACCACTTTTTGGCTCCTCTTTTGCTTTCTAGCTCACTCAAACCAAGATGCAACCATCGACCTCCCTTTGCTGCACTTCACCAATGTCCTGTCCACTGTCAGTTTAGGCTGTGGCTCAGGCGACCATGGTTGGAGCCATGCCAAGCCATGCCAAGCTCCTTCATGTGCTGGGGACCAGTTAGATGTGCCTATTTCATGGGTTTGTTGGGAGGACCCCCCAAAATAATGCTATTCTAAATGCTTGGCCAGCTTCCAAGACCTTCTTCCAAGATGACATAGTCAGTATTCTACAATGGTGGTGATTTAGTCCCTTATTGTCCTCACCTCTCAGCCAGACCCTTGTCAACCTGTGGGTTTTCTTATGGGTTTTCTTTCAGAATAGAGATTTCTGAGCATGGCTTTTTTTTTTTTTTGTTTTTTTAATTAATTTTTTATTGTTATGTTAATCGCCATATATTACATCATTAGTTTTTGATGCAGTGTTCCATGATTCATTGTTTGTTCATAACACCCAGTGCTCCATGCAGAACGTGCCCTCCTCAATACCCATCACCAGGCTAACCCATCCCCCTGCCCCCCTCCCCTCTAGAACCCTCAGTTTGTTTTTCAGAGTCCATCATCTCTCATGGTTCGTCTCCCCCTCTGACATACTCCCCTTTTCTTCCTCTCCTGTTATCTTCTTCTTTTTCTTTTTTCTTAAAATATGTTGCGTTATTTGTTTCAGAAGTACAGATCTGTGATTCAACAGTCTTGCACAATTCACAGCTGAGCATGGCTTTTTAAATAAGTGTTTTTTTTAAGTTGAAATTTTGTGGAAGTATAATGTACATACAGAAATATACACTGATTGAAAGTGTATAAGAGGGCACATTCTGCATGGAGCACTGGGTGTTACGAACAAACAACGAATCATGGAACACTACACCAAAACAAATTATGTAATTTATGGTGATTAACATAACAATAAAAAATTAAAAAAATTAAAAAAAAAGAATTCAACAACAACAACAACAACAAAAAGAAAGTGTATAATAGGACGACTTTCCACAAAGTAATACACCGATATAAAAAACACCTAGAAAAAGAGAAAAGACTGCCATTACCAGTACCCCAGGGCTCCTTCTTGCCCCTTGGCAATTCAATAGACTTTTAAGAAGGGATCTTTTTGGAATCCCTGCACTTCTCCTCTCCACAGTCCTGTATGCACAGTTAGGTACTATCTTTAGTGAGGAGGTGGCTTCCTCTATGGGGGTGTAGCTTGCAGCCTTGTTAGGAGAGCAAAACACCCAGAATGAGGGAAGGACGGCTAAAGGACTCTGCGGAAACGTGTGCAAGATCGGTGTGAACTGTATCTGTGACGCTAAGACACTGATCAGAGGCAGTAGAAGGGAGTCCAGTGGGTTTTTGTCAAGGAAAGCTTTGTCAAAGGCTGAGAACGGCATTTATAGACACATTTCTTTGTATCCCTCACCTCACTTCATAGTTTGTACTACAGACCCTGCTTTACTGTCTCAGAATCAGGTTGACCACCCACCGTGCCAGCTGTCCAGGTGAAGGGTCCCACCCAGTGAGATTTGTGGCCCTTGTTCTTCACATCCTTAATCGGTCACTTTCACTTATGTCTGTGCTCCATAGGCTAAACCTTCCTTTAGTGCCAATGTTGCATGTCCCTGGCTTAACAAAAACAGCCGTGGGTGTGGGATGCCTGATCTATGGGCTATTAATGAAATCAGCAGTGGTTGCATTCTTATCTCCAAGCACCATAAGCATCCAAGTGCCAGAAGTGTACTATGATCACTAAATTGCCCTGAGATATGGGCCCACAGTTCCAGTAATATGCCATTTGCCATGAAACTGTGTCTGAAATTGCTATTAACTCTTTCCTCTGACTTTGATTATTCTACTAGGAGCTTTTTTCCTTATCATAACTCTCCTAAATATTACATTTTCCATACATCTCTATTACTAGCTTCATGTATATCAAAACTTTTAGACATTTTATTAAGTAGCTCAATTTATTAAGGGCCTACTATGAACAAAACATTGTATTAAGCACTGGGAAATTAAAATAATTTGAACACGGATCTTGCCCTTGAGCAAATTAAGATCCAGCAAGGGATATAGGACATGTATATAGATACTTACGTTTTAAATAGTCAGAGATTTAGAGAAAGGGAAATAGACGGTTGAGGGATGAGAAGTGGGAATAATGCCTTAGGACTGGGAAGAAGGGAGAAAAACACATAAGGAAAGTGATACTTGAAAGTTGGGTTGACTTGGGACATATGAATGTTTGGTAAAGGAACTCCTGGCAGAGGAATCAGAATGAATAAAGGGAAAAGTGAACACACAGTGGAGTTTGTATAGGGACAAGTGAATAGTTAGGTAATATATCTGTTAGCAGTGTTTTCAGATGGAACAATAACAAACAGGGTTAAACTAGTTGAACCTGGGAGGACCTTCAGGGTTCATTCTCCAAGGAGCCTGCCGGTCGTCGGTCCTGGGATCTGCTGTGTCATCAGGGACCCAGCCTTCTCCTGTCCCACTCCATCATCCTGAGCACGTCGGCTCTTTGGCAGTTTGCCCTGTTGGGACTGAGTCTCAAGTCCATCTCCAGGCTAATCATGGGGAAGGCAATGGATTTGCTATGACTGTGTTAGACCAGTTGTGACTGAGTCCCTTACAAGAACAAGGTTTGTTAGCAAGAAGGAGGAAGAAGAGGAGGAAGATGAAGAAATGGGGAGAAGGACATGAAGAAGAATAAGAAGAAAAAGTAACAAAGAATGAGGAAGCGGAGGAGAGAAGAAAAGGGCTTAAAAGTTGAACTTTTGGAGCATAGTGAGTGATTCCTATGGGTAATATTTGGGGGCCATATTATGGATAAACCCCATGTTGCTGAAATCCAGTTTTTTGTCTTCTTATTTGACCTCTTCTTGGAGTTTGACTCTTGACGCACCTTCCTTCTCTGTGTCAGCCCTTCGCCTGTGTTCTCCTCCTACAAAACCAGCTACTCCTTCTCAGTGCAGTTTCCTGGTGCCCACTCTCTGATTCCCACATAAATGGTGGTGCCCTAAGATTTCTGGCCAGTTTCTGTCATTGACTCACCCCTTCTAAAAGAACCCACATCAACTTATCAGGTCTACACTTACATCCGCAAGCTTCTAGCACAAACTCTTGACTGTGCTTTCCTCCTTGGTCTAGCTCTACATCTCCCCCCATACTTCACACAGGTGGTAGAATACCACATCCTTTCCTTGGTTTCATTCAACAAATAATTCCTTATTCAAGACTTCAATTAAGAGGTATTTATTTCTGGAGGCTTTCCTGCAGTTTGATTTCTGTGACTCCCCTCTGGGTCCCTCTTCCTTCAATCCACTTTATGAGGTATTTATCTCACCATATTGAGTCACTGACTTAGTCACCCTTGACTCTCTAAGTCTCTCCAAGGCCATCATAACCTGCCCACTCCAGGCCACTATGAGCTTCCACCCACATCACTGGAGAAATCTTTTTATTAATCTCCCTGCCTCCTTTTGGCTGTTCTCCAAACTGTGCTTTAAGGCTGCAGCAAAAAAGATCTTTTCCAAACAAAAATAGTATGATGACTATTCTCTGCTTAAAACCTTCCAAAAGGTTCTTGTTATTTTCAGGAGACAAAGATCCATGCATTTCACACAAAGCCTGACAAAGAGGCTCTCTCTTCCACTTTAACTTACATTTATTTCTTTCTTCCTCTCTACCAAAATCCCACTGGGCTTCTGTCATTTACTCAAAAAGGCCATGCCATCTCCTTCCTTCACAGAATCTTTACAAATTTGCTTTCCTTCGCTTGGAATATTATCTTCCCCACCTTCACCAGACTAACTCCTACTCCTCTATCAGCTCGTGGCTCAAGAAGTACTTCTCTGAGGAAACCTTTCTTAGCGTTCCGGTCCACATCTTCAGGGAGCCGTGTCTCCCTCATTCGCTGTGTTTATCTTTATTCATAACCATGGAATTGTTTTTAGGATTATTTAAATAATATCTCTTTCTCAATCTAAATAGTAATCTCTGTGAAAGTATCAGTTGGGTCTATTTTACTCATGCCTATACTCCCAGTGTCTTGCATGGTGCCTAACATGTAGTAGATGTTCAATAAATATAGTTTCTCTTAGCAAAAATGAATGCGTGCATTGACTTTCTATTTTATACCATGAAATTCTAGAGAACTGAGATAATCTTTATTTAACATGACATCCCCAGGACCGTGGAGAGTTCTTTTCCATGAAACTTACTAAAATTATCAATGGATGATTGATTTAGTAAATGAATGATTGGGAATATCAAGCTAATGAATTTATGATTATCCGTGGGAGATTGTGGGTTTGTAAGGAGTTTATTGCCCTGGTCAGCTCATCCCTGATACTGTCCCCTAGTACTTCTCTCATCCTCCTAACCCATTTCTTTTACCCTAGTCTTCTCTTTTCAATAATTACTGAAGGCCTAGAAATACGTTCTCATTTTTGCCTCCTGTGATGAGACCAAGGAAATAAGACCCCTCCAATATGTGACCACGATTTCCCTGGTTTTAAAGGATTTGGTGTTTTAGATCCCTCTTACTTCTTTTTCAACTTTATAGTCAGCTCTGTTTGAGGTTGATACTTATTTTGGGTTTTAGTCCTCTGAAACACCTCCCTTGATCTCAAATTCCACTTTTATGCTTGCTCATCCTTTCATCTAGAAGCTGCACTGCGGAGACAGGCACTTCACAGGATGCCCACAAACCCAAGTCCTAAAGAGCAGTATCCACACCACAGTTACTGATCCTGAGAAATCTTCATTTGTAATGAGCAAACTGCATGTTGGACTGTTGGTATCTGAGCTGCTGCTACAAATAAAACCATGCCTTTCGCATGGAGAGTCTGTGTATGTAACCACAGGTGTAAGCTCAGGTAAATCCTCAGTTTCAGCCTCACCTTGGCTTTCCTTTCTGATCAGGAAAACTTTTATTTATCATGTTTTCATTTCCCCTGAACAGATAGTACATTACCAGCAAGTGACCATCTTCCTAAGAAGTATTTAGAAGCAAATAAAAGTAACCACAAAAAAAATATGGCAGCAGGGTGTATGGGAAACTCACTAAGTAAATGAGTTTATCACAGTATTTGCTTTCCTACTGGCATCATAAGAGCCGTTTCTGAAGAAAAAAAAAATATATATATATATATAATGTCAAAAGAAACTGAATTGGACAGCTCAGTAAGCATCATGTGCATTTCCTTTGGTACACAATTATTGGGGAAAAATCAATCTCTTGTCAGGGTGCCTGGGTGGTGCAGTCGGTTGAGCGTCCAACCCTTGGTTTCGGCTCAGGTCGTGATCTCATGGTCATGAGATCAAGGCTTAGCGGCTTAGAATGGAGTCTGATTGGAATTCTCTCTCTCCCTCTGCCCCACCCACTCATGCTTTCTCTCTCTAAAATAAATAAATAAATCTTTAATAAATAAATAAATAACAAACCTCTTGTCAAAGAATTTGCATTCCTAGCAGACAGACACCCTGTTTAGCCTCATGTATGTAAATAGTGACGATGCGTTATAATAAATAGATGTCTCACACCTTGCTAGGAAAAGAATATACAAAGGCCATTTACGCAATGAAATATAGTGCAGGATTCAGGCAACACAACTGCAAAGTTGCATTCGGTCACTTCAGCTCACACTTAACAACAGACTCTTTTTTTTTTAAAGATATTATTTATTCATTCGAGACAGAGATACAGAGAGAGAGAGAGCACGAGCAGGGGGAGAGGCAGAGGGGAGAGATCTCATGGTCTGGCCCCCGCCGAGCCAGGAGCCAGACGTGGGGCTTGATCCCAGGACCCTGGGATCATGACCTGAGCCGAAGGCAGATGCCCAACCATCTGAGCCACCTAGGCGCCCCTTAGCAACAGACTCTTTACTCAGATTTTCTAGAAGTAAGGCATGAGAACAGTTACTGCCAGGATATGTCCATTTGTATTTCTGTATTCTAAACTTTTAAATATTGCTTTTCCAGAGCAAATTTCCCTATTGGAATGTAGTTAACATTACACATAAGTTTCTCTACATGTCATCAGAAATTGTGTTTGTGTAGTGAAGTTATATAGAGTCAGGTCTTCTCTACTAGGTTAAGTATAGACTTAAATTATAAGCCAAATTATAGATTTACTGATAACAGCAGCTCAGTTTCTTTTTAAATGCAATATCCTTGAATTGTACCATCAAATAAGGACATATCACTGCAATATTGTTTTGTCTGTGCATATTTTCAAGAAAGCAAAATTATGCTAAATCTAAAGAAAACAAAATTGTGCCAAAGGGTCATTTTGATTTTAACATTTGTTTTATATTCATCACTATTTTAAAAATCTATATAAGTTGTCATATGTACCTCTAACATATTTCTGAGTTCCATAGAATGAACCCTCCTCATTTTACTTCCCCTCTCCTAAACCATCCCTACCTCTTCCGTGCCTTGAACAACACTATAGTATTTTTATGCATATTCTCTTTTGTCATGAAGGCAATGTGTGTGTGTGTGTTCATATCCATCGGGGCAGTTCTAAGTTACACAAAGACTCAATTTCACTACGTCCTGCCAGATTGTTTTCCAGAAAGGTTTTATTAATTTATACTTTCACCATAACTCTGCATGGGTTTTTGTTTCCACACATCTTCATCAGCACTTGGTATTATTTGGGTTTTCTCATTTTTGTCCCTCTGATGGAAGTGAAGACCTATCTTGTTTTAATTTGCATTTATTAAATTACTAGTGAGGCTGAACAGTTCTTCATATATGTGTTAGCCATTTGGATTTCAGTATGAATTGCCTGCTTATACTTTTTGCTTGCTTTTCTGTTGGGTTTCCTATCTTCTTCTTGATTTGTAGTTTTCTTACATTTTGAAGTTATCACCCCTTGCTTATTTTAGACATTGTAATTCTTTTCCAGTCTTTGATCTGTCAACTTTGCCGAGGGGACCTCCTGCTGAACAAAAAGTCAAAATTTAGGGGTGCCTGGGTGGCTCAGTTGGTTAAGTGTCTGCCTTTGGCTCAGGTTTTGATCTCAGGGTTCTGGGATTGAGCCCCATGTCAGGTTTCTTGCTCAGCAGGGAGACTGCTTCTCCCTCTCCCTTTAACCCCTTCCCCCCCCACTGGTTTTCTCTCTCTCTCTTTCTCTCAAATACATAAATAAAATATTTTTTTAAAAAAAGTCAAAGTTTAGGGGTGCCTTGATGGCTCAGTCATTAAGTGTCTGCCTTCAGCTCAGGTCGTGATCCCAGGGTCCTGGGACTGAGCCCCGTATCAGGCTCCCTGCTCAGCGGGAAGCCTGCTTCTCCCTCTCCCACTCCCCCTGCTTGTGTTTCCTCTCTTGCTGTGTCTCTCTCTGTCAAATAAATAAATAAAATCTTAAAAAAAAAAGGCAAAGTTTAGATGTACTCAAGTCCTTCAATTTTGGGGGGACATATAGTTTGTATATGTAAGATTCTCAAAATTTTCTTCTATTTATTCTTATATTAACCTTATAGTCCCACCTCTCACAATCCATTTCTAATCATGATTACCTTTCTTATCCATCTTGACCTGCCCCCTGCCCCTGTGTGGTGTAAAGTTAGGATTCAGGGGCGTTTTTTTCTTTAATTGGTAAGCAAGTTTTCTCCCAATACCTTACACTAAACAATCTATCATTTCCTCATTGATTAATGGTGCCAGCATGATCATATATCAGGTTAATATAGTTATGCAATATTTTTTGCGTATATGGAGATATAGTTATCTTACACCAGCACCGCACTCTGTTTATTATTACAACTTTGAAATATGTCCTTATATATGATAAAGGAAGATCCTTGTTTTTGCTCTTCTTTGCCAGAGTAACCTAGGATTCACATTACTTTGAAGTTAATTGTCCAATATCTTCAAAAAACTTTCTCTGCAAATTTAATTTGGCAATGCTCAAATTTACAGATAAACTGGAAAAAGATGAAGATCTTTAAAGTATGAAACCATCCATCCATTAACAAAGTATATTTCTCCTTTTTATGTAAATATGGTTGACATTCTCTAAGAGTGTGTTAAAAATATACTCTATACAAATCTTATAGGTTCTTGGTTCCATTAATTCCTAGATACTTACTAATTTTACTGTTATTATAAATCTGTATCAGTAGTTCCAATATTTCTTTTGAGAATCAGCCCTGTAGATGTTCCCAGCTGCCACATTGACACTTCCATTCTGGAAATCTCTTTTTGAACTTCTCGTGTACCCAACTAAGAATTTGATCTTCACCTCACACTCAAAATGCCTCCCGCTTCGGTCTTCTACATTTTAATAGTTGGGATCACTTTCAGCTCCTTCCAGATATCTGGCCATATCGATCTGGGGCTCGATCCCAGGACCCTGGGATCATGACCTATTTACTATTTGCTGATCTTCAACCTATTCTCTCCTCTTCTTTACCATCCCATTTAATCCATCATTAAGTTCTATTTTAATGCCAAAATTAATATATAACAGTGTTTTTTAAAACAAAATCGGTACATAAATACTGATTGAACAAATGAGTGATTTGTTGTAGTCATTTCTTTCCTCTGATTACACAGGTTGTTCATGACTTTTAGATTGTGGCAGTAAAACTGCTCTTGCTTAAGCATAAAATAAATTAATGCTTTGTCACAAGGACAGTGGTTTTTCTACTAAGCATACTCTCAAAACTGCAGCAGGTATTAAGAATAGTCTAAATTTGTCGCTGTAGTAATAAATATCCCTAACTCCTGAAGATTTATTTCTTATTAAGCAAAGTCTGCTACAGGTTTAGGTAATTCTCCAAGACAGTCGCCCTCCACACAGTTTTGTGGTGATCCAGGCGAATGAAGTCTTCACCATCCTGGAGCTACATAATCTGGAAACTCACAGCATTTCATTGACACTGAAGAGAAAAAGAATATTATATGGCCTTTCATCGGTAATTAGAGGCTTTGGATAGAAGTGACACATTTAATTTCTACTCATTGACCATTGTCCAGAACTGGCACCTAACTACAAAGAAGCAAGGAAGTTTAATCTCCCATGAAGAATGAGATGTGGGTGAACACTAGTAGTTTCTACCACACAGTGTGCATGACCCAGAAAGTAAAAGCAAGTAAATATTCTCATCCGTAACCAGATGCCCTTCATGTTTCCTTCCAGCACTGGCATCTTACGATGCATACACTGTGTTCTCTTAGGATCATGGATTTTAAGTTCTCCTGAGATACCGTGGTCAGTAGTTTGTTTACAATGGATCTATTATTTCTTGAAGTATAATTACCATACGGAGCTATCTTAGTTTCAGGTGTACAATATAATGACTCAACACTTCTATACATTTCTCAGTGCTCATCAAGATAAGTGCACTCCTCATCCCCTTTGTCTATTTCACCCATCCCCCCCACTTCCCTCTGGCGACCACCATTTTCTTCTTTGTATTTAAGAATCCGTTTTTCTTTTTCCTTTTTTTAAAGATTTATTTATTTATTTATTTGTCAGAGAGAAAGGGAGAGAGAGAGACAGAGAGCAAGCACAAGCAGGGGGAGTGGCAGGCAGAGGGAGAAGCAGGCTCCTTGCGTAGAAAAGAGCCCGATGCAGGACTCGATCCCAAGACCCTGGGATCATAACCTGAGCCGAAGGCAACCACTTAACCAACAGCCACTCAGGCATCCCAAGAATCTGTTGGTCTGTTTGTATTTTTTTCTTTGTTTATTTGTTTTTGCTTCTTAACCTCCACATATGAGTAAAATCGTATGGTATTTGTCTTTCTCTGTCTAATTTCATTTAGCATTATACCCTCTAGATCCACCCATGTTATTGCAAATGGCAAGATTTCATTTTCTTATGGCTGAGTAATATTCCATATTATATGTACATACTACATCTTCTTTATCCATTCATCTACGGATGGACACTTTGGCTGCTTCCATATCTTAGCTATTGTAAACAATGCTGAATAAACAAAGAGGTGCATATATCTTTTCAAATTAGTGTCTTCATTTTCTTTAGATAGTCACCCAGCAGTAAAATTACCAAATCATATAGTAATTCTATTTTTAATTTTTTGAGGCACCTCCATACTGTTTTCCACAGTGGCAGCACCAGTTTGCATTCCCACCGACAGTGCACGAGGGTTCCTTTTTCTCTGCATCCTTACCAACATTTGTTATATCTTTTCTTTTTGTTTCCAGCCATTCTGACATGTGTGAGGTGATATCTCATTGTCATTTTGATTTGCATTTCCCTGATGATGAGTGATGTTGAGCATCTTTTTGTGTGTCTATTGGTAATTCGTATGTCTTCTTTGGAAAAACATCTATTCAGTTCCTCGGCCCATTTTTAATCAGATTATTATTATTATTATTATTATTATTATTATTATTTTGGTGTTGAGCTGTAGAAGTTCTTTATATATTTTAGATATTAATCCCTTATCAGATATATCATTTGCAAATATCTTCTCTCATTTAGTAGTTTGTCTTGTCATTTTGTGAATGGTTTCCTTTGCTGTGCAAAGACTTTTATTTTGTTGTGGTCCCAATAGTTTAGTTTTGCTTTTGTTTTCCTTGCCTAAGGAGACATATGTAGAAAAATGTTTCTATGGCTGATGTCTAAGAAATCACTGCCTATCTTTTCTTCTAGGATTTTTATGGTTTCAGGTCTCAAATTTAAGTCTTTAATCCTTTTTGAGTTTATCTTTGTGTATGGTTGTCAGAAAGTAGTCCAGTTTCATTCTTTTGCATGTAGCTGTCCAGTTTTCCCAGCACCCATTTGTTGAAGAGACTGTCTTTTCCCCATTGTATATTCTTGCCTCCTTTGTTGTAGATTAATTGACCATACAGATTTGGGTTTTATTTCTGGGTTCTCTATTCTGTTCCATTGATCTATATATCTGTTTTTGTGCCGGTACCATACTGTTTTGCTAACTACAGCTTTACAGTATCCCTTGAAATCTGGGAGTGTGATACCTCTAGCTTTGCTTTTCTTTTCCAAGATTGCTTTGGCTATTTGGGGTCTTTTGTGGTTCCATACAAGTTTTAGGATTCTTTGTTCTAGTTCTCTAAAAAACGTTGTTGGTGTTTTGATAAGGATTGCATTAAATCTGTAATTGCTTTGGGTAGTATGAACATTTTAACAATACTGGTTCTTCCAATCCATGAGCATGGAATATCTTTCCATTTGTGTTGTCTTCAGTTTCTTTCATCAGTGTTTTATAGTTTTTGGAATACAGGTCTTTCACCTTCTTGGTTAAGTTTGTTCCTCAGTATTTTATTCTTTTTGATGCAATTGTAAGTAAGACTGTTTTCTTAATTTCTCTTTCCACTACTTCATTATTAGTGTACAGAAAGATTTCTGTATATTAATTTTGTATCCTGTGACATTACTGAATTCATTTATTAGTTCTAGTAGTTTTTGGTGGAGTCTTTAGGGTTTTCTATGTATTTATCATGTCATCTGCAAATACTAAGTTTTACTTCTTCCTTACCAATTTGGGTGTCTTTAGTTCTTTTGCTTGTCTGCTGTGGCTAGGACTTCTGGTACTATGTTGAAAAAAAGTGGTGAGAATGGACATCCCTGTCTTGTTCCTGATCTTAGAGAAAAGGCTCTGTTTTTCACCATTACGTATGATGTTGGCTGTGAGTTTTTCATATATGGTTCCAATTATGTTGCAGTATGTTCCCTTGAAACCTACTTTGTTGATGATTTTTTATCCTGAATTAGTGTTGTGCTTTGCCAAATGCTTTTTCTGCATCTATTGAGATGACCATATTGTTTTTATCCTTTCTCTTGTTAATGTGATGTATCACATTGATTGATTTGTGAATACCGAACCACCCTTGTATCCCTGGAATAAATCCTACTTGATTGTGGTGAATAAAGATGAAGGAAAGCTTCCAAGTTCATTCTACAAGCCAGAATTACCTTGAAAACAAAATCGGAGAAAGACACTACAAAAAAGAAAACTACAGGCCAATATCTCTGGTAAACATAGATGCAAAAATCCTCAACAAAATATTAGCAAGCCAAATCCAACAATACATTAAAACAAAGGGTCTGTCTTTAATGCTTTATTTTTATTAAAGACTTTATTTATTTGAGAGAGAGAACATGAGCCGGGGGGAGGGTGGTGTGCAGAAGCAAATTCCCTGCTGAACAGAGAGCCCACCGTGGGGCTGGATCCCAGGACCCTGAGATCTTGACCTGCACTGAAAGCAGATGCTTAACCGACTGAGCCACCCAGATGCCCCGGATCTGTCTTTAATGTTTGCTTTTCAGAATTTCATTAGAAATGAAAACTATCCAGGAGAATATATCTACATCTCTGTGTGTGTATGTATATATAACTATATCCATATTCATATCCATCTATGCCTATATCTCCCACTTCAAATGGCATGGGAATCACAGCATGAGCTCACCTGACTGGTCATTATCAGCCAAATGAGTTGACTGTAAGAGCAGATATTGAAGGGTCAAGTGTATTTCAGCACCTGCAAATGCCCAATTGATTCCATCATTGAAATAAATTAATGTTTGACTTTGGGCTATTAGGTAACCACCCTGCATTTCAGTTCCTTCATTGCAAAGTACTAATAGTACTAGAGCCTACCTCCTTGGGATGTTGGAAGATCAAATGAACTAAGCATGTGAGGACCTTGGCACCGTTCCTGGCACACAGTAAATGCTAAGTAATGCTGGATATTAAGGATATATGATTTCATCATGTTATAAACATTTGGTTTTAACTTTTGGCATCAAGAACATTAGGCATCAAAAGATTAAAAATTGTTTTTCTAAAAACACAGTAAGCAGTACTTTCTTATACCATGACTCTTTTTTTTTTTTAAGATTTGATTTATTTGACAGAGAGAGAGAGCACAAATAGGCAGAGTGGCAGATAGAGAAAGAAGGAGAAGCAGGCTTCCCACTGAGCAGAGAACCTGATGCGGGACTCTTGATCCCAGGGCCCTGGGATCACAACCCGAGCCAAAAGCAGATGCTTAACCAACTGTTAAAGTTAAAAGGAGAGACCAAAAAGTGGACTCTGAAATATTTTGTCTGTGAATTTGAGTTGTTCGTAAATGTCCACCTAAATAATCTCAGCTATTGCTAAGACAGCATAAAGAAGCAAATCTTTCCATGATCTGGATTCTAGCTGCAGTTTTCTGCTAACTAGCTTCGGATTCAGAGGTGACCTTAGTGCTTGGGTCCGAGCTTTGTGAGTTCTCCCATGAAAGGACTTACTAGGCAATCTCTCAGAGTCATTTTAGCATTCAAATTCTAATATTTAATAGCTTCAACAATGTGCAAGGTAGATAGATATACTTTTCATACGCATAAGGACTAAAAAATACATCCCGCAATATTTCATGTAAACTTGTGTACCGGGTCATGTACACAGCAGGACTTAGGACACCCAGAAGTTGTAGACACAATCCATGACCTCAGGGAGCTTTGGATAGCAGTGTGGTTACATTCCTGTCGGTGTTTGCATATTTAAAAGAAATGAAATAACAAGAGGCTGGTATTTCAAAATGTCGAAGAAAATTTGGAGAGGAAAGTTAACTTGCTAAAATTCTCACGATGATTCATTAAAAGATCTGGAAACAAGCATCTTATGTCTTCTGTGTTCATCCTCCTGGGTGCTCCTCTGTCAGAACAGGCCAGATTCACTTTCCTGACCCTTACAATGGTGCTGTCACGAATACACCTCACATCAAAGAAAAGCTGCCGGTCATTACATGTTACTTTCTTAGAAGATCAGAATCCATGAGAACATATAAAATATTAATGCTTATGATTACAGGGGGGTACACACATAGAATGTTCTTTTAGTATGATTAAAAGACACCTGAAGGGGGTTCCAAAGGGAAATTAAAACCAGATTTTAATTTAAGGTGATAGAAGTGAACACCGACCCCCACCCCCCCCAAAAAATCAACTTTCTGTGGGCATCTCTGCATGATCATCTCTCCTCCTGGACAGAGTTGGGTCTGGCAATGGGCCCTTTCTTAGCTCTAATCTATGAGGTAACATTTTAATAAATCATTTCCAAGTTATAAAGCTGCTAATATTTTTATACCCAGTTGCAGTCAAAATAGCTTCCTAAATTTTCAAATTGTCAAGACCTCTTATCTCTTTGAATTTGGCCTTGGAATACAAGTCTCAAGCCACAGACTTGTGCACACACATCACATCATACGTAGCCTAGCATAACCCTGTGCAGATGGGCCTCTCTGAGGCCTTCCCAGACCAGCCAGACATCCTGAGGACTTGTAAAATTCCTTTTGCAGCATTTTCCCTTTTTTTGCAGACTCCAACTTCCCACCAGTCATATGCATAATCATATGCAAGATCTGAAACAAACAAACAATACAAAACAAAAGAAAAAAAAAGCCCTTAAAGTTGACATGCTTGTATACATTAGACACTTAATTTTGTAACTAGCTGGAGTGCTGAGACCAGATAGAAGACCTTAAATTCTTTTCCTGGGACTGCTTCTAATCATGACCTTGTGGTACACAACATTTAAAATCTTGCTGTTCCAGCTTCCTTCCTTTCCTCTCTCAACCTTTTAGTCCGGTGTCAGATTTATGAGGCTTATGAGGGGTGATATAATAAGGGATAGAACGCCCATTAAGGGATTCTTTTCAGGATTGTGAGTAGTTATATGAAGAATAGTTTTTTTAAAAAAGGTAAAATTAGCTTTAATAACATATTTTATTTAACCCAGTGTCTTAGTTCATGCTGCCATAACAAAATACCATAGATTGGGTGGCTTCAACAATGAACATCGCTCATGTTTTTTGGAGGCTGGGAAGTCCAAGGTCACGGTATCAGCATGACTGGATCCTGGTGAGGGCTCCACCCTCGTGATCTAATTACCTCTTAAAGGTCCTACTTCCAAATACCATCACATGGGGGATTAGGGTTTCAACATAAGAATTTTTCTGGGGAAAGTACAGAAACTGTAGCACCCAGGATATATACAAAATATTATAATTTCAACGTGTAATCAATATGAAAATATTAATGAGATACTTAAAGTTTTCTTTTTGTATTAAGTCTTCAAAATCCTCTTTGCATTATACACTAAAAGACATCTCAAAGTAGGTGCTAAATTTTCATCAGCAATACTTGAACATGATTCATGTCATAAAATTTACACTTGAAAAAGTAGATGCCCGAACCCAAGATGTCCCAAACATACTTAACATCTTCCAAACACTGTAGCAAATACCAGTCTTTAGAGCTAAACTTAAATTTCATACAATCAAATAACATTTAAAATTCAGTTTCTCAGTCATACTAGCCATATTTCAAGCGCACATATGACTGGTGGCTACCACAGTGGACAGCATAGAGACTCTTTATTTTATTCAGATCTGGTTAGACTTTGCTGGAAAATAATATTTACCTCTAGAGTTAAGAGCTAAGGAGAAATAGAGAGAACTCTGAGAAACAAATGAAAGTCACTAAAAAAAAATTAATATTTTAAAAGTTTTGTGAGAGTATGATCCACCAGGTAGGAAGCGGCTTCCTTTCCTGTGGAGAATGTGTGATAACAGGGATTATTAGAGACGCCCTTCTCCATGGAACACCACAGCCAGACATAATGAATAGACTTCAGCTCTAAAGGGAGAGATTGTTTGGCTGTGAGAAAAGATTTCTTTCCTACTCTGAGTAGGAAGTCATGAGAGCGCTGTCCCCAGAGCTCATTAAAATTCTGGCAAATGTACCTCTGTCTGGGATGATTTCGTTGCAGGCTTCCAGAAGGACCAAGGGATTGCGTCGGTGTTCTCTCAGGTCTCTCTTCCTGCTCTGATTCTCTGATTCTGGGATAACCCGGGGGTAGTGGGGCCACATGCCAGCTGTTTTTAAAGTGTTGCTATTGGAAGAACAATTAATCTGTGTGATTACATGACTGGCTCCACAGAGTTTTCTAACTTTTCTTTTTCTTGCTTGGGAATGTGTTAATAATGGAGCAAGTGCTCAGCTATGAAATTAGGAAAGTTCTGGCGTGGTGGAGGAGTCCTTTCCATGGCCAAAAGTGTGCTCATGGTCCATTGACAGTAAATCCTATGTGTGTCTCTGAGGGGCAAACACACACATCTCATTTAAATGGTCTGCAGAAGACTGCTGAGGCCAAGGACACATCCGTGTTGAATTAAATGCAGAGTTGGCCCATTGATCCTGCTTGGAAATGATCTTGGATAGCTTTAATTGTTGGCAGTGTAGCTGAATCATGGGCAAAAAGAGCATCTTGGATCTGGACCTAGACTGAAGCATCCATTTCTCCACGACATCAGTTCTAGTTTATCTCAGAAGATTCATTAATCCAGAGTACTTAGGACTTGCCAGTTCAAGAAAGAATGATTCTAGAAACTGGAAAACATCTCTGGCTGATGTCATCAAAATCTTTATTCCTGGATAAGATTTAGTTAAGGTTTTCCCTAACTTGTTTTACTCCTTACTGCAGGGAAGTCTGAATTCTTAAATGTTATAATTGCTTTTAAAACATTTTGAATATGAAACTGAAAGTTCTCAATGTTTTGGCTGAGATTAGGCATGAGTTCTCTAGATAAGAGAGTTGTTAGGAAGCAGTGGTGGCAAGGCCATTCAAGTTGCATGGCGACTCTAGTCCTCTCCTGGAGCTGAGAGTAAATAAAAAGTAAGGAGTCCAAAAGGGCAGCAGTCTAGGATTTGCTCTGAGGTTAGATCCCACATATTCATACATGAAACATGTACTCATTTAACTACTGTGTTTGATGAGAGAGGTCTGGGGAATGCTGGCCCTCGGACCATAACACAGTGACCAAGTTTCCCAGTATTGAACATGTTCCTCAATATTTGATTTACCTAAGCAGATGCAAAATGTTAAGGCAGTTTGGTGAGAAGAGAACAGCTAGGCAAACTTGTGTGAGAGAGTAATTAAATAGCCCACTGGCTATTTGCTGCTGCATACCAGAAATCAAAACGTTTAGAACTGGAAGTATTTCCCTGGGGCAGGAAAAGTAAAAGGGGAAGTTCCATACTGCCGGCATGCACAGCATTCCCATGAGCTATCACAGTGAAGGATCTCTGGGTTTTATCATGACCTGGGTTTTACCAGGGCTCTGAATGTTAGAAGAGGGTAGGGAGGTAATGCATCAATAGCAAGTATGTTTCACACTTAAATGTATGTTCAGCTGTACTTAGGAGCATGTAGTGGAGCAAGGATAAGGGAAAGCAATGAGTTCTGGCTATGATACCAACAACAGTACACTGGAGCCAAGACTTTCCCAAGCCTCACAGAGAGAAGGATGAATCAGAAAATCCAGTTGGTTTATCCAGCCTTATTGTTTTATAGCCCATTGTTTTATAGAGTTTTAGCAGAGCCACAAGGGATTTCTCCTGTGTGACTTTTTGGTCCTTGAGGATGATGATCTGGCCTTAAAGTAACAATAATTACTTTCATGTCATATTCCTTATAACATTGAGCTGATGACAAGACCTTTTATGTCAGTGGCATTGACAAATCTAATACTCTAGAATAGTTGCTGTGTATGTATATGAAAAACAAAGAAAAATGAACAAAAGAAGTATTAAGTTCATCACACTAAACCCGACAACAAAAAAATTCTGGCTAATATATCTTGACCAAGATTTTCAGTCAAGACTTAACTGGTTTTAAAGAATAACAAACATGCTGTATCTCTGAATTGTCTAAAGGTTCACGTTGCCATCTCCAAAGTTTTCCACTGCAGAGATTTATGTTGTCATTGGATCTAATTATGAATTAGTGATTGATTCATTTAGGGAATAACTCAACCAAATGGCAGTGAATTGAAAAATGAGCAGGCCCTGAAGGGACACATTGGCAGTGATAACTAATCCTACCTGCTGATGGGAATCAGCATAGGTCATTCAGAAAATAGCCCTGGATGGAACAAATTATTCACCTTCAGTCCACAGTGAGTGGTTTCCTCAGCCTTGCACTACTGACATCAATTAACCCTCATGGCATTTTTCAATTATTTGAAATCTCCAGGCATACCGCATCCTTCTAAGGTAGCTATCCAGAATTTTCAAATTTGTTGTGCTTTCTTTGCAAAGGTTTTAAACTGAACAGTTGTACTATTTTCACCCTTTAGTCTTTTTTTATTTTTAAAGATTTACTTATATATTTGAGAGGGGAGGGTGAGAGACAGAGGGGGAGGTAGAGGAAGAGGGAAAGAATCCCAAGCAGACTCCCCATTTAGCCTGGAGCCCAACATGGGACTTGATCCCATGACCCATGAGATCATGACCTGAGTCGAAATCAAGTTTCAGATGCTTAACCGACTGTGCCACCCAGGCGCCCCTCACTCTTTATTCTTAAGAGAGCACTCTGTCCATCCCATGTTGGTGACTTGTTTGCTCTCACTACTGAGTATATCTTGAGATCTTATAAAATGGATGCAGGCCTTCAAAGAATTCTTGAAGTACTCTGGCTTAAAAGCTGCATTAGTTTGGTGATATACACAGTTGTATTGAAGATGTATTAATTGCACTTAAGGATTGATTTTGCTGAAGGGTCCATAACAAAGAGCCCATGTAGAACCATCTATTGCTCTGTCGCCTCATCCTTTACATAGGCTATTGTGGTGGGGGGGTCCTTAAAAGGTAAATGATTCCATGTAAATTTCTTCAATTACCAACAGCTTTATAATCCCTGCTGTGAGCCACCAACTACACTCAGATTAGCTTTAATAGGGAGCTGTGTACCAAGAATTCTGCCATAGAACCCCCTAAGGAGAGCTGATTACATTTTTTCAAATGCTTACTAAGGGATGCATACTTAAGAGTGAATTGTAACCTTTTGAAAATTGCCATTTCAAAAGAAAAATCCAATACTGAGTAGTGGGAGGAGGAGGAGGCAATTGCATAACTAGAGGAAAGGATCACATCAGAAGGACCCCTTGTTCCTGGTAAACCTGACAGATCATTCCACTGAATAAGTAATTACCTTTTTCTCTTCTTTTTTCCACACCAGATTCTTGCTCTTCTTTGGAATGGAATAGGATTTGGTGCTGATTAGAGGGGTTTATATCAAAACTTTCATTGGAAGAGTTCCTGCTGTCTTTCACCATATAAATAATTGAAAATTATATTTAATTTATTTTTCCAGCCCATATTTTCTCCATTAAAAATTTAATTACATAATTTTACTATTAGACTTGACCCAAGTGAGTGGTTTCAAGACTCATTAAGTAAATCTCTGTATTTAAGTTAGGTCAGTTCTTAATGTTTTCTCCATAAACTACGCATGGAAGATGGTTTTCCATGGTAAACATGTTCCTTCCATGGGTGTAACCACACCATAATTACCAATCTTCTCCATTTCTTTCTCAGATAGGAATCTAGCACTGTTGTTTCTTCTATTTGTCAGGACTGCAAACATAGACTTTGCCAAAACACATACTATCTATATTGACTTAGGAGTCAACAGGAATAAATAAGCACAATTTCCTCAGAGTTGAGAGGAAGGAAATGAAGGCTAGGTAAATGAAAGAAGTGGGTGTGTTGCACATGGTGTAGTGTGGGGGTTGGGGGGAATAACAGGAACCTGAAACTTCTCCATTCTCGCTGAAGCAGGAGAGGTGTCCTCTCTTGGAATGGGAGCAATGGGGCACAGGAGAATTACTATAGAAACAGGAGAGATAGAAGTTGAACTGGTGTTTGCGGAAAGTTGCCAGACAGACCTAAGGATAAGATGGGAAAGTAGAGCTTCCTGAAGCAGGAAAGAGATGGCCAAGAGATATTTGGAGAATATTAATCTGACAGCAGTAGACAGCAAGAAAGATGGCAGGATTGGGGGCCTAGGATTGGATAAATTAATGAAGAAGAGAACACAGTGGTCTAAGAATGAGATGAAAGAACCACAAGCAATAGGGGTTGTACACAAATAGAACAGAGATCCCACAAAATAAGACAAAAGAAGAATCAGTTACGTTTGGTGACTAAATATGTCAGGTGAAGAAGAGTCAGGGTAGAAGAGTCAGAGCTGATGCTGAGATTTCCTTCTTTGAGGACAGGGATTGTGTCCACCTCACTTTGTATTCCTGGTGTTGAGCACAGGGTACATATCACACCTAACACTTAGAACACATGCTAACCAATCTATTATTCACGCTTGAACTGAGACCAAGAAAACTCCAAATTTCTATATTAAGTAATAATATTTTATAAATGAGGTTGTGGAGGGACTAACAAATTATGGAGGTGGAATCCTCCTTCTCTGCTATCCTACCATTAATAATAATATGCGTAATTACTTTTATTATGAAAAGTAATCAGTAGAACATCTTTGATGGGGTATCAGAAAGAGGAGGCTATTCTGTGAGGAAGAGGGTGGGTTTTATTTTAGAGTTTGAGTCAGCTGTAGATCATTTAACTGGAAGTGTCCAGAAGGCAGTTTAAAAAGCAAGGCTGGAGCTTCAGATTGAGATTGTAGTCAAAACTGATGACAGAGATTTATTTTTCTCACTCACTTTTTCTTTGTCTTATTTACTAATTTATTCTTATACACCTCACTTCACTCCAAAAGAGATTTGAGGCAGCCTATAAAAACACTAATATTATCACTACATGAAATAAATACGTTGGAAGATTTGGTTGGAGAGAGGGTATGAGTAGGAAAAGAAAGCCGTGCCAAGCGCAAGTTTATTCTGTTGCTCTGTTTCACACTCTTGCCAATGGTGGTCACACACTTGGTTGTGTGGCCAAAGCTTCCAGTGGTCAAAGCAAAGAGGAAAATAAGAACACTTATAAAATTTACAGGGTGTAGAGGATCAAATAAAACCAGATGTCAAGAAGTAGTTTTTTTAAGGTCCCCACAAAGACATCTTCCTTTTTTTTAAAAAAGATTTTATTTATTTATTTCAGAGAGAGACAGAGAGAACACAAATGGGGGAATGGCAGAGGCAGAGGACAAGCAGACTCTCCACGGAGCAGAGAGCCCGATGAGGGGCTCGATCCCAGGACCCTGGGATCATGACCTGAGCCGAAGGCAGACGCTTGACTGACTGAGTCACCCAGGCGCCCAAAAGACATCTTTCCCACTGCACCTACAAAGGAGCCATTATATAATACAATGGGCAATAGTTAGAAGAGCATTTCTCCCTGTAGTAATTATACTGGAGAATTTCATAAAACCTTTTCTTGTGATGTTCCTTGGTGCATACACTTGACCAAATAGTGCTGATGAGGGAGAAGAAGGCAAGCTGAGGACAAAGCACAAGCTGACACCCTACCACCCTCCCCACCCCACTGCCCAGTGGGATGTATGTGACATTCCTCAGGCACTCTTGGCTGCCCTAAAGATAAGGGAAGGAAAAACAAATGGTTAACTTATAGAGATTATAGTCCTGCAAGGCATGAGTCTCCCTCAGTTTACAAATGTCTTGGTGGTTTACAAGAAGAAGCATCCTTATTAATAACCTAACTTCCAGAAGGAAATGTAGATAAAAATAAATGCCCTTATACTCTGCAGCCCATTGACAAATACTTGAGGCACGTGGAGTATAAAGTTCCTCCAGGAAGCTCCCAACTGTCTTAATGTTAATTCCTTACTAGAGAGAAAAACAACCTTAACTTGACAATGGCAAGGCCTCCAGTATCTTGTAGGTAGGTCCTCTTTAGCATATGAAAGTTATTTTGAAAACCTCCCTTTTTCTTACCTCCCCCAACTCCCAAGTATTTAATCAGCCACCCCTCACAACCCAGGTGCAGCAGCTCTTTCTGCCCATGGGTCCTGTCCCAAAGATATCTCAAGAATTCTTTCTTGGTCATCTGCTCTGGACCTCACCCCGCCAAACCTCACCTACATTCCAAAAACTATAGCAGTGTCATAGGGTTTGAACTTACTCTTAAAATTATTTTTTATTGTTGTCTCCTTCAACTAGTCTTGTAGGGGTTGAGGAGGAAAAATTTTCCTCTTACCCCTCGGAATTCTTCTGGCTGGTTTAAAAAATTAAGTTGACAGGAGATAAATTAACAGAAGAAAGTCAAAGTCTAATTACTTACATAAGGGGAATCCATATAAGCATAAGAGAGTCCCAATAAGGTCAGGCAAAATGAGGCTTAATGACGTCCTGAGCTAAGGAGAGGGATAGGAGTCTGGGGGTACAAATGGGGGGAAGGCATTTAGCAGGATAGTGAGAGGGAATGGTTAGAAGACAATGGCTGCCCTATTCTGAAGATTAAGTTTCTTAGATAAAAAGAAATCTTTGTTAATAGCTCCCTTCCCTCCCAGTACAAGCCCCCCTTTCCAATGTAAATTTAGGCAATTAAGGGGAAGTGTAGAGCTTGCCATGAACCTCAAATAATCCTCATGCCAAATGGCATATTTCCAGGATATTTGTCCAGAACCCCTTCACAAACATTTTTATTTTTTGTTCAACAAAAGGATGATTTTGTCTTATCTTCATATAGAACAATATCTTTTCTTTTTGAACATGACTATAACCATTTGAAGAGCAATTTGGAAATACCTAAAGAGTTGAATACATGTACATGGTCTGACCACAATTCCAACTTTGAAGGATAGACCCTATGAAAATTCTCATACATATACCAAAGAGTATATTGGCTGTAATGGGGAGAAATTGTATGCAATCAGTTGACCTTTCCATGAGAGGTTTGCTAATTAAACTGGCTAATTATTTAGAGATTTACCATAGATATGTCAAAACGAATGATCTAGAAATACATATATCAACATGAGTAAAACTGGAAACATAATACTGAAAAAAGAAGGAAAGTTGCAAAAAGATACATACAGCATGTTACCACACATATAACTGTTTAAAACAAAAAAATATTATATATGGTTTACGTATATACATGAATATATAGTAAAAATATAAAAACTTGCATAGGAGTGAATGATGGACACCAACTTCATGTAGTGTTTACCTCTAGAAAGGACAAACAGGGAAGAGGTTGTGAATGGGATATTAGCTGCAATGCTTTCTGCCTCAAAAAAAGAGAAAGAATTCAGGTATGAATATAGTGATGAGTACATTGTATGTATTTGAAATAATTCATAGGTAAAATAAAAATAGAGAAAATGAGATGAGCTCATTTAGATATTAATAACTTTCTCCAAATATTCATATTAAGATTTTATCAGATGGTCTCATGAAGGTTACATCAACTATATAAAGCTTCTAAAGCAAGTCTATGTTAAAACTTTTTTAGATGTTTATAAGATTATTGCTATTGGTCTTATCTAAATTTCAAAAATCTGAGTTAATTATTGATAGAACCACAATTATATTTTCTTATCTATGAATTCAAAGATATGCAGGGAATGTAACTCTGCTCTGACACAGGGTGAATGCATGACAGTCATGTGTAATTAGTCAAATGAATGTGTCTCATATTATACTTTAGGATGGGAAGCAAACAGCAATTCACATTAAATAACTGGCAGTTTTAACAGACCACAAGTTACAGTATGGCTTTGAAAACACCCTCCTTTTGTGCTCAATTTGTGGGTCATACCCAGGTTTATGGGGCCATACCCCATCTGAAGATTGTGTCTGGCACATTGTATGAGAGGCATTGGTCCTAAGAGTGGATCAGAGGGGGCAACCTGCAGGATAAAAGCCCTGGGACCTATGGAATGAGAGAAGGGCTGAGAGCATGAGAATTTAAGTGAATCAGCACAGGAGCGGGGAGAGGGGCATAAATAGTAAGAATATTCAGGGTGCAAGACAAATACAAATATAAGGATGACTACAGAGGACAGAATGAGGGGGGGGGAAATCTTTGGATTCTACAGAGAACCAGAGTTCAGCTCAGATATGTAAGTACTTTCTAACTTAAAGCATTCCAGAAGTGGAATGGGCCCTTCCAACAAATTTTCCATCATACCAAGAAGCTGGCTATTGCTTAATCAGGAGCATTTTGAAGAATTCTGCCTTGGAGTAGAGGTTGAACTGGATCCCCTCTGATTATTATATATTTGCTCACATACAGGGCAACATTTTAAGTAATGGATTGTTTGATTTCTTTGTTATACTCGACACAAGCATCCCAGAAACCAGATCAGTTTCTAAGATATTCTCAAAGGAGTATTTAGTGTTATTTAGCATTATTGATCTCCAGACTCTACTTGATGAGGAAAACAAAAATGCCATGATCTTATGTAAATAGAGAGCCATGGAACATTAAGTCTAAAATGGACTTCATGTTAGAAATGAGAAGTAAAAGCCCAGAGTCTTCACCCCTTCCCAGGGCTTTATTGTTAGTAATGGGCAGAGCACTGTCCCTTGATAAAAGCTCCACAATTGTTTCTACCTACTTGGTTAAGGCTTGGCCCATAATCATCTGTAGTTCAACAACAACAGCAATGAAAATCCCTGAAGACACCATCCTTCATCCCCCAGCCACATGCTTCTTGACATGTACTCCCCCAGATGAACCAGTGTTGGGGATCTTGCTTCTGTATCAGGCATTAATCTCATTGCCCCTCCACCCACATTGTGGCACCTGGCATTTCCATGTATGTTCACACCAGGGTCTCTAAGAGGTAAACCTCAGTCTTTCTGATCCCCAGACTGGAATCCCTTTATAGAATCCCTAAACCAGAGATAGAGGAGCTCATGAGTGGATACATGACAATCCCATCCAATCAACTTCCCCACCTGGGCTGAGGTGAAGACCAGAATCTCCCATCTCAGCTTCAGCCAAATGACTCCTCAATCAAAGGACTGGTCCTTTGGTTAAAGCTAAGCGAATGGAATGGTCAGATCCACTCTGTTGAACATCACCATGAGGTTTACTGTTTCTTCATTTTCTTGTTTTTTTGAGGGTTTTTTTCTTTGCATTCTTGTCTTATGGTCTTACTTTAAAAAACAAAATACAACACCATATGGCATTATGTGTGACTGTATCTTTATCCCTCTCTCATTATTTCACCATATGAAGTTTGCTATTTTCATAAATCCCTAGCACTTTCAATTATTGCGAGATCAAACACAAAACTTCATGAAAAATTTTGTACATCTTGGTCCATCGGGCTGTATGTGTGAATCACTAGAAGAAATACATTCATCTTTTAACTCCTTTGCCACTCCCCAGTACCAAGGAAACGGGGGGCAGGAAAAAGCTTAATGTATCAAACAAAAAAATGTATCAAGGGGAGCCTGGGTGGCTCAGTCAGTTAAGCGTCTGCCTTCAGCTCAGGTCATGATACCAGGGTCCTGGGATCAAGCTCCGCATGGAGCTCTCTGCTTGGCGGGGAACCTACTTCTCCCTCCCTCTCTGCTACTCCCCCTGCTTGTGCTCTTTCTCTTTCTCTCAAATAAATAAATAAAATCTTAAAAAAATAAAAATGCATCAAGTATTTAAAGTGCTCTACTTGAAATATTGCCCTTTATCAAATGGAATATCTACACAGTACGAATAGAGTAGGATGTATTTTGAAAGTTTATCAAATCTAATAAGTAATCTTCATTTTCTAATGCTGATATTTCTGCTCTTGCATTCAGATCCTTGAGATTTTTTAATAAGATGTTGGAGTTGAGATCAACATACTGTGGGCTTTTAATATTTTCAAAAGCAAGAAACAATGATAGACACTCCTGATTAACCTGAAATTTGAATATATTTACATAGCAATTGGAGATTAAAAAAAAAGTAACTTTTACAACTGGAGTTAGCACATTTTGTTAGGGAGGTAACTGTTATTGAGAATGATGTAAAAGGAGAAATTCTCCGTATTACACTTCCTTTTTCTGCAGGTAGTTATACCTCACATTTCAGGTCTATCTTTTATCCTTGAAGATTAGAACTTAAAACTTTTAAAATTGAAAAAAGTCACCATGCACAAAATAAAAATGAATGAGTCTTATGTCATATAAACAGAAAATGTGTATTGAGAGATTACACCCTTATATTCACATCGCTTAAATATTGGGGATTTTCTATTAAATTTAAATCATTTTATAATTGGATAATTTTTTTTCTTAATTTGGGAAATATATCTCCCACGTCTTGATAAGCATGTTCCTCAGAATGCTAGACCCCAGAGATGCTGCTTCTTTTTTGAGTATGTTGTTAGAATTCCAAGTGCTTTGCAAAATCAGATACAAAATAGTCAGAAGAATGAAAACAAAGGGAAAAGGAAAATTATCTTATTTTGTTTTGTTTAGTGTATCTCCACCCCAGTGAACCTTTCTAGGCGAACTTAGTTTTAAGACATTACCTTTAAACCGTATGTAGACAGCTTTGTAATTTTTGCATATTATTATATTTACTTTTTAAAATGTTGTATTGATTAGGAAACTGCCCTCTCTATTTTATTCTTAGAGGATTTTGAACTTTTATTTTTTCTATCACAGTGAAGCACTCGTAAAATCTAATAGCCATGATGATAGGGACTGGTTCTGTAGTGTCTTCCACAAGGCCTGGCATATAAATAAAGACTTGTAACCTAAAGCATTACTAAATAATATAACCCCTCTCTGCTCCACAAAGGCAACTACCTTCAACTTTTTAAGGTGATTTTTTTTAAAAAAATGTACTAGGTAACTCTAAATAGTATATTTATACTGCTATTTGAATTCTCAACAGAGTTTAACCAGTCCTTATTTTATTCTCTTCTTTTATTTTAATTTTTTTAAAAATTTTTACCCCTTTCATCCATTTCTCCCATTCTCCCATTCCCTACCTTTGGTAACCACCATCTGTTCTCCATATTTATGAGATTTATTTTGGATTCCACATAGTAAGAGAGATGATATGGCATTTGTCTTTCTCTGTCTGGTTTCTTTCACTTAGCATAATGCCCTTGAGATCCATCCATGTTATCACAAATAGAAAGATTTCATTATTGTTTATGGCTGAATATTATTCCATCATATGTATATTCCATGATTTCCTTATTCATTCATCCATTGGTAAATACTTAGGTTGTTTCCATAGCTTGGCTATCATAAATAGTGTCACAATGAAGAAGGGAGTACAGATATCTCTTTGGGATGGTGATTTTGTTTCCTTTGGATAAATACCCAAAAGTGGAATTGTTTGGATCATATGGTAGTTTTATTTGTAATTTTTTGAGGAAACTCCATGCTGTTTTCCATAGTGGCTGCACTACCAGCAACGGTGGACAAGGGTCCTCTTTTCTCCACATCCTTGCCAACACTGGTTATTTCTAGTCTTTTTGATAATAGGCATTCTAACAGGTGTGAGGTGATATGCCATTATGGTTTTGATTTGCATTTCCCTGATGATTAATGATGTTGAGCATCTTTCCATGAAGTTGTTTGCCATCTGAATGCTTTCTTTGGAAAAATGCCTATTCAGATATTCTGCCCATTTTTTAATCAGATTGTTTTGTTTTGTTTTTTGCTGTTGAGTTATTTATATATTTTCAATATTAGACCTTAGCGAATATATTATTTGTAAATATTTTCGACTATTCAGTAAGTTGCCTTTTCATTTTGTTGATGATTTTCTTCACTATGTAGAAGCTTTTTAGTATGATGTAGTCCATTTATTCTTTTTTCTTTTTATTGCTTTTGCTTTTGGTGGCAGATTTTTAAACCAAGATCTATTTCAAGGAGCTACTGCTTCTAAGAGTTTTCTTCTAAGAGTTTTATGATTTCAAGTCTACATTCAAGTCTTTAATCCATTTTGAGTTAATTTTTGTGTATGATTTAAGATAGTGGTCAAGTTTCATTATTTTGCATGTAACTGTCCAGTTTTCCCAACACCATTTATTGAAGAGACTGTCCTTTCTCCATTGTATATTCTTGGCACCTGTATTGTAATTAATTGATCAAATGTGTATGGGTTTATTTCTGGGCTCTCTATTCTGTTCCACTGAGCAATGCCACTACCACACTGTTTTGATTACTATAGCTTTGTAATATAGTTTGAAATCAGGGAGGGTGATGCCTCCAGCTTTGTTCTTCTTTCTCTAGGTTACTTTGGCTATTTAGAGGGTTTTTGTTTGTTTGTTTGTGTTTGTTTTTGTTTTTTGTCATTCCATACAAATTTTAGAATTATTTGTTCTATTTCTTTGAGAAAAAGCCATTGGAATTTTGATAGGAATTGCTTGAATCTGTAGATTGCTTTGGATAGTAAGGACATTTTAACAATATTGATTCTTCCAACCCATGAACGTGGAATATCTTTCCATTCATTCGTGTCTTCTTCAGTTTCTTTCATTAATTGTAGTTTTCAGTCTTTAGTTTTCAATATAGAGGTCTTTCATCTCCTTGGTTAAATTTATTTCTAGGTATTTTATTTTTGATGTAATTATAAGTGTGATTATTATTTCTTTTTTCTAATAGTTTATTGTTAGCGTATAGAAACACGACAGATTATTGTGTATTGCTATGTATCCTATAACTATACTGAATTTATTTATTAGTTCTAACAGTTTTTTGATGGAGTCTTAGAGTTTTCTGTTTATAGTATCATGTCATCTGCAATTAGTAACAGTTCTACTTCTTCTTTTCCAATTTGGATGCCTTGCATTTCTTTTCTTGCCTAGTCACTCTGGCTAGGGCTTCCAATACTATGTTGAATAGAAGTGGGCAAGAGCATTATCCTTGCCTTGTTCCCGATCTGAGAGGAAAGGCTTTAAAGCTTTTCACCATTGGGTATGATGTTAGCACTGGGCATGTCATATGGCTTTTATTATGCTGAGGTACATTCCTTCTGTCCCCACTCTGTTGAGAGTTTTTATCATAAATGGATATTGAATTTTGTCAAATTTTTTTGAATCTCATTTTACTTGTGTATCCTTTAATTATTATAATCACAGTTATTTTTACTACATTTGTTTTTGAACTTTCATACTAGCTTTATAAGGGATTAATCCATACCTTTATTATATATTTACCTTTCCAGTGAGATTTATTATTTCATGTTTTCTTGTTACAAATCATCTTTCTTTCCAGCTTAAAGAAGTCCCTGTAACATTTCACGTATGGTCAGCTTAGTGGTGATGAACTCCTTTTGCTTCTGCTTGTTCAGAAAACTCTTCAATTCCAAATGATAACTTTGCTGAGTAGAGTATTTTTGGTTGGGAGTTTTGTCTTTCAGCACTTTGAGTATATCACAAGTCCCTTACATCATCTTCACTTTTTTTTTTTTTTTTTTTGCTGCTCTGATTGCATGAGTTCCACTGCCTTGTCTTCAATCCGTTCTTCTGCTTCATCCAGTCTGCTGTTGAACCGTACTAGTTTGTTTTTCAGTTTAGTTATTGTATTCTTCAGCTCTGTGACTTCTGTTTCATACTTTCTTGTATTTCCCATTTCTTTATTGAAGTTCTCACTGTGTGCATCCATTCTTCTCTCCAGTTTGATCAGCATCTTTATAACCATTACTTTGAACTCTTTATCAGATAAATTACTTACCTCCATTACATTCAGGTTTTTTTCCTGAGGTTTTATCTTGTTTTTTCATTTGAACATATTCATCTGTTTCCTCATTTTGTTCATACTCCTATTTCCTCTGTGTTGGTTCTATATAGTAGATGGAACGCCGTCTCTCCCAGTCTTTTAAGAGTGGTCTTATGTAGGAGACTAGCCTTGTCATTCAACCTTGCCCTAGCTCTTTGTTGTCTTTCAAACTTTTGTGCTTACCCAAGCAGCCTGTTGTATTTTTATAGCTCCCAGAAGTTGAGGGTGTGCCAAGACTCGTCAGTGTCCCTAAAGGAAGGATCTCAGTCAGCACCTAGATTCAGGCTGTTTGGAAACCAGACCCTTAGGCAGCAGCTTTTAAAAGCATACAAATATATACAGTTCTGGGACATCACAAGTGTAAGCCCTGCTGGCCAGGTCATCTGATGGTGTTCCCTGGGTGGCAGTCACAAAACTTGGGGCTCCAGATAGTGTATAAGCTCTGGTGAGCTGGAGCAAGTAGAAGAAGAACACCAAGATGGTGTTCACAATCTACACTGCTCGAGAGCACTTCCATAGTTCACTACATGTGTCCCAAACCTGAAAGCGCCAGGACAGGCAAAGAGGACCCTTCACAGAAAGACTGAGGGGTGTGCCTCAGTCTGCTGTCTGCACAGTGCCCTGCTGGTGGCAGCCTACCAAGAACCATCTCTCCAATGGCCACAGTCCCGTGGGACCCTGCCACCAGAGCTAGGTGATCAAGGGGTGTCCCCTGGGTAGAGCTGCAAAAACTGGAGTGCCAGACATAAAGACTAGGGTACCAGCCATGTGTAACTCTCCCTTCCAGGACACGCTAGTGTTCTGGAATGTGGCAGAGGGAGAGTATGAGGGCAGAGCCCACCCTCCAAGTTCTCTGGAAAGGATTACATTCAACTCCTAGGTATGTGTTTAATTAGAGTCCTGCAGCCATGATACTTAACTAAAAGTTCTCCTTCATAGAAAGCCCAGAGCTCCCGGGTCTTTACTTGCCCTGGGTGTAGTAGCTATTCTAAGAACTCTTTCTCTGTTGCCTACAATCAGACAATGTAGAGGCATCCTCCGGCTACAGCTGCAACTATCAGGGAACCATACAGGGGTCTGATCTCCTTTCTAGGTGACACCAATTACTACCGCCCTAGGAGTACACGCCTGGTGTACACAGGCTTTTCTGGCCTCCAGAGTCAGGCAGTCAAGAGGTATCCGTATCCCTTGGGTGGCAACCCCCCAAATCAGGGCACCAGATGGGTAAAAGCTTCCCTCTGGGAGACACTGGTGCTCTGGACCACAACAAAGGGAGAGCACAAAAATGACATGACCATTCTCTGTCCCCAGAGAATGTTCCAACAGGCTCCTAGACGTGTGTGTTAAATTAGATGCTGCCCTTAGGGAGTCCCAGTCTGCACTCTATCCCTAAGTTCTGTCTCTCTGCCACATCAACCTTCCTCACTGATGATGTAGTTGTGAGGATCAGAGTCAGGGGCCAGAGACCAAAAGTTCTGGAGCCCATACACGTGTGTATCTCTCTGGGACACGGTAGCAAAATCCCCCGGCCACATCCACAGCTGACCAGCATCCTGAGGGTACCTTACATCTTTTCAGTAAGTCATAAAGGTTAAATGATCATGAACAATAGGTGCCTTTGGTTCTCTCTGTCCCCTTCTACCTGTGTTCAGCACACCACACTCTGCTACATCTACCTAACATGTCTCATGGGCTGGTACTAACTTACTGATATATTTAAAGCAACATAGGAATTCTGCCTGTCCTTCCTAAGTTATTTCCTTCTATGCTTAGATAGGATTAGTTGCTCCCTCCACGTACTCCCAGCCCACTGGGACTTTTTGTTTTTTAATCACAACGGCACTACATCACTGTGTAGGTTTTCCCAAGACTGCGTACTTTAAGAACAGGGATCATGATCTCTTTTCTTTTGTATCCCCAGCCCACTGTCTGGTGCAGAGTAGGTGGCTGATATATATACAGATATATCTATATATATATCTATATATATTTTTTTTCTGGGTAAAAGAATGAAGGAATAAATCAACCCACAAAATCGTTGAAGATGCATTGACATAGAGATGATCTGAAGTAAAAAACCAGCCGGTGGGTTTTTTCTCCCCACACCTTGTTCAGGTGGTACCCGGTTTGACTGGAGATGAGCACGCAGATTGAAGGGAAATAACCCGACTCTGTACGCAGACTAGCAGCACTACTGTCTACCTTCCTGGTGAGAATGTAGCTCTCAGCCATACAAAAGCATGCTCCCTGCTGGGGAAGAGGAAGTCTGGATCATCCCCATGTGTCCAGCTGCCTGCCAAGTGTTATCATGACTCCCCAGTTCCCTCAGATGAGAGTAACGAACTAGGGACTCAATACACCTCACCTCTGTGTGTCTGGGAAAGCACGTTGTTATTTAGAATCTCCTTGTGAGCCCCAATGGACCCGTTCTTTCGACTAACTTTGGCATCTGTTCTTGGGTTAAAGCTCCCAGTCTGACGCTTTCTTTCTTGAGCACAGCTCAGCTTGGCCGGGGCCTCTATTAAACTATTGTTTCTCAGTGACATCCGTGAGAAATGAGATGATCGTCTAGAATGTACCATGTCATCACATTGATTGTGACTGTTAACTGAAGGTTAAGGTTGCCTCATGATGCCAGGAGACACCATCGAGCCCTTGGCAGAGAGACAAAGACTTACCCATGCCAAGGCTGTGATCTGGTTCCACCACGCATACCCTACTCACTCCCCCATACTGAGGCTTCATGCCTTCATGAGCCAATCCAAAATATATAACATCTATATTTGTACTGTATCCCCAACGGGGAGAGGAAAACTGCATTATAATGGACGTGTGCATTGCTAGCGACAGCATAATAAACATGATGCTATAATTATCCATGTATTCATAGAGCTGGGAAGCTAATCTCTTTAAGAATTAGTGTCCCTGGAAGACAGGTTCAGCATTTTGCATTTGTTTTGTAATGATACATAGCTTTGTCCTATGTTTGTGTGTGTCAGCATTTCAGCAGTCTCTGGAAGAATACCATATTGGAAGTATTTTTGTAGGTAAGTCTGATTAGAAGTCAGTATGATTTCAGTCACTTTGTGATTTGGCTCTGCCTTTCAATTCCACTCCATGAGAAAGTTTATTAATGTAGCCTAACACTACATTAGTGGTAGCTCTCCCTAGAACCTTCTGGAGACTTCTCCTCATTCTACATAGAGTTTATAAATTGATTGAGGTAGTGAGTTTGAGGGTATGTGTGAAAAATTTTGCTCCACATCCCGTAACAGTGTTGGCTTTGATGCTTACATTCCAGCATTGGTGCCTCAACATTTTGGATCTAGAAGATGTTAGGTCCTGGAATATTCATGTATTCATTCATTCAACAGATCCTTCATTGTTTTCCTTGTGTCGCTCACTTCTTTAGACACTGTGGATACACAGTTGGCCAAGCAAAAATCCCTGACATTCTAGTGGGGACAAACAGAAAAAAAATTAAATAAACACACAAAAATATATAACTTTGGAATGATGACATGTGCCCTAGAGGAAAAGAAAACAAGAAAACAGAGAAATAGGAAGGTAGTTGTAATTTATAGTTTGATTAGGAGAAGCCTCACTGAAAATATGACTTAAGGAAGTACTCTGTTAAAGTGTTATTGTCTCAAGGGAAAAAATGTAAAAGGATGGAATTTTAGCTAGTAGTGACAAAAGCTATTAACATTTGATACCTTCCAAGAGATTATCTTGCAGTATAACCCAACTGCAATGGAAAAATGTGGAGCAATTAGATTCGGAGTCTACATGGTGACACCAAAAGAATTCTATTCTAAATGTGGCTTGGAATCACCTAGTCCCGTGGCTGGAGGGCCCTTATGTGGTCATCATTCAATCCTACCTCAGAAATCAGCATTTCAGGATGCTTGGACTGGGAGAAACAGTTCCTTCTTTGCGGAAGGAACATGAATTACATTTGGGAGACAGTTCACTTTGAAACCCCAGTAAAGGTCTCCCCCTTACTTCTGCTTCTTCTTTCCTTTGTAGATGGTTTTTAGAAGCTTCTTAAACTTTTAAAATTGTTCTCCCTCTTCCTTGAGAGCTTGATCATTAGTTATATAGAGAGGAAAAGTCAATATATATAAATTGGTAGTTCATATATTCACAGGAATGGTAATTGTGCCTGGATTTTTAAAGTTTTTCTCTCCAGGCTCTGAGTAAATAGAAGTTCTCCACCATGCATTTATGGAAAACAAAGTTGCAATAATAGTTATTCTGTAGTATCATCCAAACTTGCAAACTGTCAGACATGAAAGAAAGGCAGAAGACTGAAATTGAAAACTGAAGCCCACTGGAGAATGTGGGGTCCACAGAGGGCCCCGAGAGTCCCAGGTAGTGATTGCCCCAGTCTTCAAGGTGCATCATCATCATCACCATGGCAACTTCATGAAAACGGGAAGGATGAGCTGAGCTTTTGCCTAGCTACTGAGTTTTCTGAGGCTCTCTGTACTCTCTGATGATTTTCTTGCCTTAGATCTGCCATTCTTTATTAAGCATTTTGGTCATGAAATGAAAGCTCTTTGCCTCAGTAGGCTGGTTCCAATGCATGTGTCCTAATCAGTGTGCACAGGAAGGCTAGCTCTGAGCTGGAGAGCAGCCACGTTTTTGGGAAGAGTTGAGCTGCTTCCTTTGAAGATTTGTGAGAACCAGGTGAGGTGACATAGAACATCTAAACTGGTCTGAAGGAAATACGTAATAGCCAAAAGGGATGCTAATAGATAGAACAGTTCCCCCTCTGGGCTGACTCTGTAGTATAATTGCTCTTTTGCAGTGAAGATATTGCTGAGTTATGAAGTCCCACCCACCCACACTTCTTTGTAGTGGGAAATTATGTAACTTTGATCACAATTATATACATATATCTTTCCCCCCACAAAAACAACATGGGATAAGTCTCATATGTGAACTTTAAAAGTCATTGGCTGTTTCTTATCATTGATAACCTAACAGTGGTTTTTATACTGTAGCATGTGTTGGAATTACCTGGAGGGCTTGCAAAAACAGAGTGCAGGGCCCCACCCCAGGATTCTCTTCTGTAGATCGGGGTTGGGCCCAGGCATTTCCATTTCTAACAATTTAGAAGAATTTATATTTGTTGATGATGCTGCTTCTGGACAACACTTTGAGAACCACTGGTCTAACAAATACCTCTACCTTTCCACATGACTGCCACTTCCTGCCAGAAAAAAACAAAAACAAAAACAAAAACTTCTTTCTGCAAGGCAAAAATGGGATCACGTTCCATTTACTGTTTTTCTTCTTTGTGTATTTTCTGATTTTCCGTGGTTGGTCCCAAAGGAAGTGTTCCTAAGCAGCTTCTTGTGAAACAGAGCTAGACAAATAACACTCTACCCACTGCAGATGGATATTGGAATTCAAACCGATTTGTGTGCATGCTTTGTTTATGAGAGTAGCATTATTTATAAAACTTGGAATTGGACTGTCTTTATGGACTCATTACCACCATTCGGTTCAACACTAAGTGATTCCTTTTTGCATCCAAAATTGATAGAGCTAACAGATGAGCGCTGAGTTGAATCCATATATTGTTCAACTTATACTGTTCATCTTACTAGCAGCATATGCCATGGTACATGCCCTGTGTCAGTCATATACAAATATATGTCATATGATCTATGTCATATAAAATGTGTGTACATATATAAATAGACACACACACATATATGATCTATGTCATATGTGTATACATATATAAATAGACACACACATACATATAAAGAGACAAACACATACATATTATGTATATATAAAATCTTTAATTTCCCTTGGAGATGCATTAAATTTTTTTTAAATTTCAAAGAAATGGTCCTAAGTATTTTTTGAACATTTGAACATTATTATAAGTGGAGCCTTTTGGAACATGGATGAAGAATGATTATAACATTTTTAAGAGTGAAATTCATTTAAAAATAAATTTATCCTGCTAATGCCTTCAGAAAGCAAGGCTACAAACTCCCATGATGCCAGGCTTCTAGCTGAAGAAGAGAAGGGTGGCATGACCCACTTGCTTTCTCTATTACATCTGGAAAAAAATTTTTTTTTTTTTAAAGATTTTATTTATTTATTTGAGAGAGAGAGAGAGAAACAGCATGAGAGGGGAAAGGGTCAGAGGGAGAAGCAGGCTCCCCGCTGAGCAGGGAGCCCGATGTGGGACTCGATCCCAGGACTCCGGGATCATGACCTGAGCCGAAGGCAGATGCCCAACCAACTGAGCCACCCAGGCGCCCATCTGGAAAAAATTTTGCTTAAGGCGTAAGCATATAGAACAGTTATCAAACACCTATTATGTGCATGTCAGGCATTAATTTAACAATGATACTTATGTATGTCCTTTCTCTCCACGGGAGATAGAACTTAATCCATTGGACTTGTTGAATTGCATTTGCTTTTAGTATATTCTCTGTAGAAATTGGATAAAGGGACCAGTAAAACAGCAGTGCACGTTTCCCGGATTTTCCACATGGTGGATCCGTGGACACATTTAAGAAGGCCTGAAGATACATGACAGGAACAGGTTCTATGGCCTTGAATCTGTCTCTGGAAGAACCTGTAAAACCTTCTTGAAACAGTAGCTATTTCTTTCTTGTTGTCTGAATTAAATTCTTTCAACAACTGAAACAGAATTTAGAGAGGCTGCGTGCCTTGATTCTCTTAAATTATATTGGAACACTGGCAGTAAACCTTCATTCATTTTTCCCAAACTTAAAGGCATTTTATATACAGTACAAGCCCTCCTCAACCTACATTCCCACAACGTTCCTGACACTCGTGGAGGGAGAACTGTGATTTGTTAGCTCAGTATTGCTGAGCTCTGCCTCACTGTCGGGAGAGAGCAAAGATTCTGAAGACAGCAGTAATCATCGTAACTGAGGCCCGTCTCGTTAGGGAGCAAGGACATGCAAACATGGCAACATATACTCTAAGGGTGATTTCTGGGAGAAGTACTGTGGAATACTGCAGGAAAGAGACAGAAAAGAGCAAGAGTCACCTTGTGCCTTTACTTTGGGATAAGCTCTGGGTAGGGCACATTTAAAATGAGGACAAATGTTAACATATCCTGACAATCAGACTTAGAAAGAACTCATTATGGAATTCGTTGTTTTAACCAAGCAGAGCCTTCTCCAGAATCTATTTATAGGTGGAACTCTGGGACGACAGGCTGGTTGGAAGAAATAAGGAATTTGTTCTGAAGCCGTGTTTGTCAAGTAAATACAGCCATGTCACCCAGGGTGTACTGGCAAAGTTTTTAAGAAGATGCCTTTATATTTTATATATATTCTTCTACTCTTGTTTATGGGGATGGAAGAGAAGCCAGTCACAGTTTTTGGGATTCTAAAACATCTCCGCCTTGGTGCTGCCGCTGCTGTAAGTCGCCCAGCATCACTTAAGGTGCCACAAGTGATAAAATGGCTTTAATTAGAAAGAAATTCTTCTCCAGCCTCACCTCCCAGGAAGATTCTCCTTTTCTTCATTTGACTTTATTACCCCTAATTGCATCTTGTTGTATCTAGCAATATCCTCTTCTGTCTTCGTGTTTTTCATCCATCAGTTCTCAATTAGTAGTTCCTTTGAGCATTAATGTGTAGTTTTATAGAGACCAGTTGTGACTTATTTTTAGGAATTTCAGAAAATAAACCTTGTTTGAAAACGTGCAAAGTCATGTACAAAGTAGAGCTGGTGACTTGAAAAGTTGATTTCTGCCTTCTGGGCCAATTTGATCAGGTTGCTTTTGAAAGGTACTCCTGCTCAACACTGCATTTGCAGAAACTTGGGCAGGACAATTTTTACTTTTTGACACAACCTCGGAGAAGCTAAGTTCAAGGACAGAGCTGTGACATCTTTGTGCTGTGCCTCCATAGTGATGGCAACAGTGATTACAGCCCAGTCTCCCCAAGTCCTGAGTCTCTACCAGGAGCTGCTTCCCCTGACAGAAAGCATCTGAGCACAGGGAGAAAGGGAAAGAAAACAGGGCCCTGAGGAACTGTGGAAAATTGTAGGTCTGGCTTATTCTCTAAACATGTCATTTGGAAAGGTAGTGCTTATTATGAAGTAGCTTTAGAGTTGTCCTCTTTTTTTTTTTTTCATCACAAAATGCATCTTAGAACACAGTTCCAAAAGAAAATGGTTTCAGAGTGTCGACCACCATAAAATTTACAATAGTTAATTTCAGCCACAAAACTGATTCTCTTTGGAATTACAAAGATTTTTCTACTTGTGATACATTTCAGTATCCCATAACGCTAAATCTGATTTCAGCCTTAGCAGTCTAAGTTGAATGTACCATAGACTTTTGTATTCTTGTGCCATCAATATGTTCCTCTACGTTACGTAGTACTTTTCCTAGTTTTTCCTATTACCTTGAACCCTAGTGGCTCTCTCTATCTATAGTAATTTTGAGAAATTAAATGGATACAAGTTCATTCAAGCAGGTGATGCAATGAACACTAGCATCTCCCTTAGCTCTTTATCCCCTTACCCTCTTTCATTTTGTACATATTAAATGTTTGTTTGTTTACCTACTCTCACTTTCTTCTATCCTCCAGGTACACAGAACAGTGAGGGGCTCACGAGAGGCATTCAGTGGATGTTTGGCAAATGAATAAATGCTATTAGTAGGGCCCCAGCTCCTCCTAGTTTCAAGTTTGATAATCTCTACCCATGATTCCTGGGTCTGTGCTCTGAAATGTGTGTGTTATTCTTACATTGCTTCTGGAACTATCTGAATCAATCATGTATTCCTTTTGAAGTTGAGCATAAAACAAGCAACATCACTATACAGATGTGGCACCATGAAGAATTAATTCCTGGAATGATAACTCAGTGGAGTAGTAGAGTTCCAAAACACTGAAGGGAAGCGAAAGGCTTTGCCTGGAACATCTGAAAAGTCAGTTGTAAAACTAGCAGAAAACAAGTGTAGGAACTTATTTCAACTTTAGGGCAGTAGGAAATTGGCCAATTGCCATAGACTCTTCCTACAAATCACCAAAATTAGAGATGTACTGTGTCCAGACCTTAAAAAGATTCAAAGAGCTTCTTTCGATCAGTCATACAAAGACATCGAACAACTTGGGTACATTTTTTCCACTTCTCTCTAAGGTAAACATTCTAGTGTGTGTTGTATATTTCTGCCAATATCATATTCACAACAAATGGTCTGTGCATTGCTTCATTTTGTGTCACTAAATGTGTCAGCTTTCAGTCAAGAACATAACATTCTTTCCCGATATTATGGTATTTTATTATTTTAAATCTTTATCGAATTTATATTCTGTAATTTAACAATCAACTACTTCAACTGTTATGAAAAGTATCCACCTCTTGCCTGCCCCCCCTTCCTAATTCCTGCTCTCAAAAGGAAACAGTTTAAAACTTTTCCAGTTATTTCTTTGGTCTTTACCTCCAAATCACTCAATAATGTGTATAAGCTGCTTCTTCCTGACTTTTTAGCTTTATGCAATTAGCGATTAAATGTTCATGATGAAAGAAGGGGATTTTGCACTTTTCCTTTATTCCCCACAACTCTCAACCCTTCCCATCCCCATAATTTTCTCCTACCACTTAGCCAGTATAAATAAATCATAATTTTTGGATAGATCAGTATTCAGTATTAACATGATTATATAAGCACTATTCATAACTGAGCCATGTAGTTTCTACAGTTAGATTTTCATTCTTATAATCTTATTTTTTGGATACAAATTTTTCATATATCTCTCTCTTGTTAACTCCCAACTCTCCTCCATAATGTAAGTGTGTCAGTATGTTCAAGCACATTGGTTATTCTATCAGTTTTATCTTCTCAAAGACATCTCCCTCATAACCCTCCAGCTTGGGTCTTTTCTGGGCTTGCTCTTCAGCTGTCATCTGAAGAACCCCCTCAACCATCATTTTGGATGTTTGTGATTTTTTTTTTTTTGGTCTGTTTTCTGTATAGAATCTCCTATTGTCTAAATATGTGTTACGTTTTTATTTACTCTTTATTATGTTACAGTACTCTTTCCAGTAGATTCCTGAGAAACACAGTGAAGGAAGTAAATTTTTAAAGACTTTATAAAGATATTTTATTCCATGCTAACATTCAGTTAAGAGTTTGAATAGGGGGGCACCTGGCTGGCTCAGTCAGTAGAACATGCAACTCTTTATCTCCAGGTCATGAGTTCAAGCCCCACGTTGGGTGTGGAGCCTGCTTAAAAAATTAAAAAGCCAAAGAACTCCTGCCTAAGGAAGATTTTCAATAGGTATAGAATTCTGGGTTCCAAATTATTTTCCCTACAAATTTTGAAGGCATTAGTCCATTGTTCTCCAGCTTCCTGTGTTGAATCAAGAAGTGCAATGCTGTTTTTTTTCTTTATCGAAGTATAATTGACATAAAAATTGTATATATTTAAGGCATACAACTTGATGTTTTAATATATTGTATACATTGTGAAATAATCACAATTAAGCTAATCAACACATTCATCACCTCACATAGTTACCTTGTGTGTATGTGTGTGTGCATGTGTGTGTGTGTGTGTGTGTGTGTATGTGTGTGGTAAGAACACTTAAGATCTACCGTCTTAGCAAATTTCAAGTGTACAGTACAGAAATTGGTACAGCCATTATGGAAAAACAGTATAGAGTCTCTTCAAAAAAATTAAATACAGAACTACCTTATGATCGAACAATCCCACTTCTATGTATATATCCATCGAAAATGAAACTCAGAATCTCAAAGCAAAATTCAGGAAACCAGTTTGAGGTTTCCAGTTTCCTATGTACCAGAGACGTTCCATATTGGCAAAGATTTAGCCAAACTATCCAACTGATAGGCTTAAATAAAGCAGATAAGGATTAGCATTTTCTCTGGGTGCTAAACGTATGGTGCTCATGAACTACCACATTCTACACCAATGTGATAGACATTTGGGGGCATTTTTATTTTAAATTTTATTTTAAATTATTTAAATTATTAAAATAATTTAATTTTGAGGTACTCCCATGTATATAACAACATTATTCACAATATCCAAGGTAAATGGAAACTACCTAAGTGTCTCTCAATGGGTGAATGAAGAAAGAGAAAGTGATATATGTATGATGTAGTACTATCCAGCCTTTAAAAAGAAGGAATTCTTGCCATCTGCAACAACAGGAATGAAGCTGAAGGCCAATGCCATTGTGATTCTAAATCCTTTGCATGTGTTTATAACCCACACACACCCCCAAAAAAAAGGAAAAAAAAGAAAATGAAGAATAAAACCTTTTTCTGTAGCCAATGTCGTGAAATGTCACCATGATATAGCTTGTTAGGGTAATTTCCATCCATTTTGCAGGGCCCTTGGTTGGGGAGGAAGATTGTTTATCTAGAAATTTTTATTTTTGAGCCCTGAGAAATTTTATTAAATTACTTTGTTTTCTCTGTTGTTTCTTTGGGAACTCTTATTTTTTAGGTATTGTATCTCTCATTCTTTTTCTTCCATTTTCCTATATTTAATTCTATTTTCTCAGATATTTTTCAAATTTATCTTCCTTAACAAGTTTTCTATTACTGCTATATTTTTAAATTTCCAAACTTTCTTTTTTATGTTAAGAGTGTTTCTTCCTATAGCATCCTATTCTTACTTTATAAATGTGATCTTCTGTATGTCTAAGAATATAAATGATAGGTTTGGGGCTATTCCAAATTGTTGTTGTAGAAATTTCTCCCCTCTGCATAGTCTTTTCTCAGTTGTTTTTTAAAAATTTTTTGATGTCTTTTGTGTTAAAGATATGTCATGTTGTGTGTTATGTGTTATGTTGTGCATACCCCTATACCCACTACCACACTTTAGAAGGAACCCTCAATGCACAGTTCAATATTCCTTATGTGCCCTTCTCTCTCCTTGGCTTTTCTGTTTATTTTCACTACATGTTATACACCTCAGCTATTTTATATACTATTCCGTGTGTTGTTAAACATGCAAATTATTTTTCTCAACATTCACAGTCTGTCTGGAAGTTGACTTCTACTTGAAGGGGTGATCTTTTCAGCAAAGACACCCATTAGAGAATAAGTTGTTTATGCGTGGCTATGGCTATCAACTTCCTTCCTTCTGTAGGCAAACCACCCCGTTGCTTGAGACTGCTGGTGACACACCCAGTTCCACTCATCTCATTTTTCTGGACCAGTTTGTCACCTGGTGGTTTTTCCCAGCATTCCAGGCTCCAAGCCTTCCTTTGGGTCACCCTACTCTTAGATGCCCCATTTAGAGTCTGGAGAGAATTGAGAGATCACTCATTTTCCTTCTATGCTCCTTCCAGAAGGCACATGTAAAGAACTTCATAAAAACTTCACTCTACAGGCTCATGCCTTCAGTTTCTATATAAATATTGGTTCAGTGATGGCGCTGACTATGTGTCTCAGTAGCTTTGATGTGGCCCCTGTGAGGGCCCCATAGGAGACTGTCAACCACATTGTAGAACCCTATTGGAATTAGTGGAATCACAGAAGGGATTTGAGTATGGGTGCCTACAAATGCCCCCAAATGTCTATCACATTGGTCTAGAATGTGGTAGTTCATGAGCACCATACTTTTAGCACCCAGAGAAAATGCTAATCCTTATCCGCTTTATTTAAGCCTATCAGTTGGATAGTTTGGCTAAATCTTTGCCAATATGGAATGTCTTTGGTACCTAGGAAACTGGAAACCTCAAACTGGTTTCCTGAATTTAATTCCTTTCCCGTTTTGACATACCTTCTATTTTAGGTGTTTCGCAGTATGTAACTGTTTTGGCCTGTATCTCCCAGGATTTGGAAGGTTCTCATTTATCTTTTTGTTTTTATTTTTCTATTGGTGCAAAGGTCTTGCATTTAGACAATTTTTAAAGTGCAGTGAAATTTAAAAAAATATCTGGAATGTCACTAACCAAAGGAAATTACTGTTAATATTTTTGTGCTTTTTTTTCAAGTTATTTTTTCTTCTTTACTACGGTGATAGAAACAACATTGACATACTAAATTTACAAGATAATAATCTGGGACTCCTGGGTGGCTCAGTCGGGTAAGCATCTACCTCTGGCTCAGGTCATGATCCCGGGGTCCTGGGATAGAGTCCCGCGGACTCCTTGCTGAGTGGGGAGCCTGCTTCTCCCTCTGCCTGCCCCTCCCCCTGCTTGTGTACTCTCTCTTGGACAAATAAATAAATAAAATCTTTAAAAAATAAATAAAAATAAATAAAAGATAATAATCTTTGTGATTTCAGTAATAGTATGTGTTCACTGTAAAATATTTAGAAAATACAGAAACACGTAAGAAATTTAAATCCAGAATCTGACTAGTCAGATAAAACCATGTTAAAACTTTATACTTATATAGTTCTCCAAGGCCTCATTAAAAAAATAAATGTAATTACAAAAGTAAAAAATGCTCATTTAAAAATATAAATGACAGAGGGACAACTGAGTGGCTCAGTCTGTTAAGCGGCCAACTCTTCATCCACACTGGGTATGGAGCCTCCTTAGATTCTCCTTCTCTCTCTGCCCTTCCCCCCTCAAAAAAAAAGAAACTGTAAACAACATTAAGTATTTGTCAATTGGGGTTTTTTTTACATAAATTATTGTATATCATGCCCATGAGGTCATTAAAAAGATAAATTTATATTCACCAAAATAGAAGATGTGCTTATTGTAAATGACCAAATTTAAAAAAAGCAAGCTGTGGAATAGTATGTGTGTTGTAATTTTATTTAATTAAGAAATTTTTTTTTAAGATTTTATTTATTTATTTGACAGAGAGAGACACAGCAAGAGAGGGAACACAAGCAGGGAGAGTGGGAGAGGGAGAAGCAGGCTTCCCACGGAGCAGGGAGCCCGATGCGGGACTTGATCCCAGGACTCTGGGATCATGACCTGAGCCAAAGGCAGACGCTTAACGGCTGAGCCACCCAGGCACCCCTTTAATTAAAAAATATTAAAGGCTGATATATATACCTATTTATGTTGGTATCTTTGGATCTTAGGAAATGTGCTTTATATAAATGTTGTAAATAGCTTAATGCATAGAAAGATCCGGGAAAATACACAACAAACTTTAAAGAAGATTAACCTTGAAGAATTTTGGAGAAAAATAGGGCTAAAAAGGAATTCTAATTATTTGTTCCATAACACTCTATTATCTATATTTTTTAAAGATTTATTTATTTATTTATTTTAGAGAGAGAGAAAAAGAGAGGGAGTGAGCACAAACAAGAGCGGGAAGGGCAGAGGAAGAGAGAGAATCCTGAAGCTGACTCTGGTGTAAAGCCTGCCTTGGGGCTCCATCCCAGGACTCCTGAGGTCATGACCTGAGCTGAAATCAAGAGTTGGATGCTTTGGAGCACTGGGTGTTATGCACAAGCAATGAATCATGGAACACTACATCAAAAACTAATGATGTAATGTATGGTGATTAACATAACAATAAAAAATTTTAAAAAATAGAAACTATACTTTAAAAAAAAAAGAGTTGGAAGCTTAAGTGACTGAGCCACCCAGGCACCGCAATAGTTTCTTACTATTATATACAACACTGTTGTATGTAATCTGCACACAAACCACTTTTCATATGTGTACAAAATAGTCTTTTAGTCAGATAGAGTTCTAAAAGTAGGATTATTCTACCAAAGGACATATAAATATTTAATATTATTGGAAGGCCCACTTGCTTTCCAAAAAGGCAGTATGAGTTACTTCAAAAATATATAAATATGCATAACTATTCACACCACCACCAGTACTGAATATTCTCAATCTTTAAATGTTTTGACAATTTGAGCAGTACAAAATACTAATTTTTATTTGAATACATGTTTCTCGGAGTTGAGGCATCCCTTCAGACTGAATTTTTTGCAGGCAGACGGGCTGTTGGCTGCCAGTTGTCTGGCAATCCATGTAGGAAAGCTGCGTTCCCCAGCATGCACTGCTTCAACGGCTTGTCCTTCTGTCTACAGTGTTCTCCTTCTGTCTATAGCAGATTAATGCATTACGTGTGTGCCCATATCCATCTCAGAATCAGAGCAAAAGATTCAAGAGACCTTCATCAGACCACTCATACTACAATCCCGGTCATTTTCTGGACATGACAGTTGGAAAGGAGGTAGGAAAACTTCCTTATGGAAGCAAAGCTGATGTGGTACGTTGGCTGCCTGAAAGAGCGGAGTTGCTCTGAATCTTGCATTCCTGGTCACAACAGCACATAATGAGATACTGAAATGATGGGCAGAGGGGGCATCTAGGTACCTAGATACAGAATTGCAGTTTTGCTTGGTTTCCAAATGACAAAGCACAAGTGGGTACTTATCGCACCTTTTGTTACATCAGTGATGATTTCTTCCAGATCCTGCAATTAGCCGTTTGCTTGTGTTGCGCTTCTCTGAATTTTCACTGTCTTAGTGTCTTCATCATTATCATTGTGTGAATTTGGAAAGGTCATGTCATAAGTATGAACCAGACACAATTTTAAATCAGAAGTCTCTGGATTGCTTCTGTGTGAAATATTTTATATAATTTCACTTCTATTGAAACATAAGCCTTAAAAAATATTGGAAAGAGTAGTAAAAGAAATAGTAGATATTCAAGTCTTGTCATTATACTTCGCATGCCATCCCCAGGATTCTGAGAGAAGGTGTCAGGGGACCCACTGCAGCTTTAAATATTGAATGATGGGATTTGTGACAATGTAGCATATGGTTTTGTGTGAACAATGAATATTCTATTGTATGATGTGTGCTGCCAGGGAGGAAGTGGGTTTTTGAAGACCCGGTGCATCTGAGCCTCCATCAGAGACAATGCTTTTCATGACTGGTGAGCCCCCTAAATTTTCTTACATTTGAAGCATGGAGATTTCATCCCAGCCCGTAGAGGCGATCTCCCCTGGTGCATCTCCCTCTTGCAGCTCCTGGCCAGTTAACACCATCCCATATACCATATCTCCTTCTCTCCAGCCCCCCAGATTCAATTTTCTCCTGTATGAGTTTGTCAAAAGTGAAGGTAACTAAAAGATCATTGTGTAGTGAAGAATATCACTAATAATTAGCCACAATAAGGTCCTGACTTTTGGCAGCTTCAGTTGACTATCAGGGGCTTTTCCCTGCTTCTTCATTTCTCATCAAAAGGGAAAACTCAGAGGCTAATAGGCTGATGGTGAAGAGAAATAGTTTTCTCTATTCCATGATGTTAGTAATTACATTTCCATTATTTGAATCTGTCTTAAAATGCTGGTAAAATGGCCATTACTTGAAATGGCCCCTGGCCACAAGTTCAGTGATGGTCCACAGGACACGAAATTGCTCTTCCAATGGATAGCAAGCAAATACAGTGTGAAAGATGGGCTATTACTGAGCTTCAGGCTTCAAGGAGAATCCTAGGTTGTTGTTTCCATTGTCACATGGATTGGCAGGCACCATGGCCTGCAATCGACGCAAAGTTGGCACTGCTTCTCAATTTTGAATGTGCACACAAGGCCCCTGGGGATCATGTACAAATGCGGGTTCAGGGGTTCAGATTCTGCTGGGCTTGGTGAAGCCCGGGATTCTACAGTACTCACAGCTCCCAGGGGCTGCTGATGCTGCTGGTCCACACCCCCCACTTTGAGTATAGGAAACCTTATGTTTTGAATCTTTTCATTGTAGCTGAAGATATAAACACAACCTCTGTCCATTTGTGATCCCTTGGGTTGTTCGTCTGGAGGGAACTTCCACTTCTGTGCCCTTCTCGGGACATAAGTAAACAGAAATTCAATTGTTACAATCACAAAAATGTGATTAACATAGTTTTTTTCTGATAACCCCTTCATTCCTTATGATGTCACCAAGTAAACTAGCTAGAGTTAGCTTTGAGTTTTAATAAATGAACTAAATATAGTCACTATTTTACTGCTTGAAACATTTCACAATTTGCTGAGCTATAAATACCGTAGTTAGGAATGTTAAGAATGGTAATGCTGGGGCGCCTGGGTGGCTCTGTCGGTTGAGCGTCTGCCTTTGGCTCAGGTCATGATCCCGGGGTCCTGGGATCGAGTCCCACATCGGGCTCCCTGCTCAGCCAGGAGCCTGCTTCTCCCTCTTCCACTCCCCCTGCTTGTGATCCCTCTCTCGCTGTGTCTCTCTCTGTCAAATAAATAAAATCTTTAAAAAAAAAAAGAAAGAAAGAAATAACCAGAAATGTATGGGGAAATTTTGCTATTGTTTATATTATTGATAGTATTGAAAATGTTCCAGGCACCTGGGTGGCTCCGTCGGTTGAGCGTCTGCCTTTGGCTCAGGTCATGATCCCGGGGTCCTGGGATCGAGCCCCGTATCCCGCTCCCTGCGCATCCCCTTCTTCCTCCTTGTTCTCTCTCTCTCTCTCTCTCGCTCACTCTATCTCTCTCTCAAATAAATAAAAAATTTTAAAAGGAAAAGAATGGTAATGTTGAAGAAATAGTGTTTTATAGCTTTAAATCTGACTCACCTGTCAGGACTCAGGGAAGCCCGGGGTTACTGCCTTGGTACCACTATGGCTCCTCTTCTGTGTGGGGTTCTCACATTGCTCCAAGGCCAAGGACTAGCTGTGCACCCCTTCATCCCTTTGTCCTCCTGCCACACACGGGACCAGGCACCTGCAAGTGCTCAATGAATGGTAGTGAAAAAAAATCCTTCTTGGAATAAATACATAAAGTAAATGATGGCATGTCAATCCAGGGGAATAAAATGTACCTCAGGAAATAATAATTGCAACAACCCTAAGAACATGAAATTTCTCTATTATGTTAAGTGAGAAAAAAAAACTGGACGCAACAATGCATCTTTTGTGTGTTTACGATTTTTAATGTATAAATAATGAATAAAAAACAAAAAGGAATGTAGGAAAATGGAAACAGTAGGCTAATTATGGATGAGTTAATTTCCTCTTAAAAATATTACTTTTTCATATTACAGTTTTCAGTAAAATATATATAATAAACCACGATGAGTTATATTTTACTATCATTAGACATCATTCTTGCTTCCCTTCATGTACTTAATTGTAAAATCCCACTCTACATAAGACTCCCTTTAGAGAAATGAAAACATTTAACTGTAAGAATGAATAAATTTTTATAGATTATGTTAATGCTTTCATTTTACTTGTAAACTCTATAGTATTCCCTAAAATTCGATGAAACTCACAGGGCCCTTAAGGAAGAGACCTTGTCCTGTTCATTTTATTCTTTCCTCATCCGGACACTCCACAAAACGAGATAGGCTGTCGGGAATTCACCTTATCAAATGGAGTGTAGCCAAACTCTTGCATGCTTAAATCAATTGGATAGTGTTTTCCCCACTGCACTTCTTTAGGTCTCTGTACTACATATGTTATTTTTTCTAATGTAAAATCATGCCTTTAGGATGCCTGGGTGGCTCAGTCGGTTAAGCGTCTGCCTTCGGCTCAGGTCATGATCCCAGGGTCCTGGGATCGAGTCCTGAGTTGGGCTCCCTGCTCAGCGGGGAGCGTGCTTCTCCCTCTGCCTCTGCCCCTCCACCTGCTTGTGCTCTCTCTCTCTCTCTGACAAATAAATAAATAATCTTTTTTAAAAAGATAAAATCATGCCTTTGTTTTCATCTTACGTAAAATCCAGCCTCAGTAACAGGTATGTTCCTTCATCTTTCTGCTGACAACTGTTAAATTTTGAAAGCGATGTGATCAGGTCAAACCAGCTAGCAGCTGAGAAGGTCACGTTAACTTTTTGCATTTTTACCGAGAAGTAAAATTTCTGCCTAGAAATTGACAGCATGAGTCCTTACTGAAATAGTTTTACTAACGGCAGAGGACAAATTCTTTTTCTTAGTGTAGCCTATGGATTCCTTTCTCTTCTGCAGGTGGACACACTTCTTGTCTCTCTCCCAGCCTTCTCCCTCTACCAGTTTCTCTCCCTCTCTTCATCCCTCTTTTTCTTCCCTTAAATGATCTGCACTTCTAGATAAATGTCTTCAGATTAACTTTTATTCAGATATTTGGGTTTATATTTACACATACGAATGCACACATACACTCAACACCTGAACACATATGTTATGGCATCCTCGTGTTTTGAGAGGCACAAACAACTCTCCTTTTGCTCACCTTTGTACCTCTAGAGCCTAGCAGACCCGTCCATATATTTTCATTGAAAGAACGAATATGTGAATTGAAGAATAAACAAATGCTCTTCCTAGTGAGGAAAGAAAGTGTTGAAGACCAACTAATAATTAAAAACTCATAGTTTGCCTGTCCACATTGACTACCCCTTTTCTAGAATCTTCAATCGTGTCACTTTTGTTGGTAAATATTTCTTTTTCTCCTTTGCTTCACCATTTGCCGCCAAACCATGACCTTTAAAACTTGTTTACCTTTTTTTTTTAATTAACATACAATGTATTATTTGTTTCAGGGGTACAGGTCTGTGATTCATCAGTCTTCCACAATTCACAGTGCTCACCATAGCACATACCCTCCCCAATGTCTATCACCCAGCCACCCCATCCCTCCCACCCCCCACCACTCCAGCAACCCTCAGTAAAACTTGTTTACCTTTTGGGGCGCCTGGGTGGCTCAGTCATTAAGCGTCTGCCTTCAGCTCAGGTCATGGTCCCGGGGTCCTGGGATCGAGCCCCGCATCGGGCCCCCTGCTCAATGGGGAACCTGCTTCTCCCTCTCCCACTCACCCCTGCTTGTGTTCCCTCTCTCGCTGTGTCTTCTCTCTGTCAAATAAATAAATAAAATTAAAAAAAATACTTGTTTACCTTTTTATTTTCATACCATCTCCTCCTTTCCTTTTGAAAAATATGGACAACACTCAAGAATCTGTCATTCCATCTTCCCCTTTGAACGAGGACAGCATTTGGTTTACACCTCTCTTTCGTCATTTACCTCATCCTGCTTTGTCATTTGGGAACTTGACTTTTCATCCCTACTGAGTTTTCAACCCTTTGAGGAAAATAATGGTTTTGTTTTAAATCTCTGGTATTGCCTAGATTGGTTCCTAGAACAGCATTGACAATGGCTGAATTGAAGTTAGAATGTGAAACATTCTCTACAATGAAACACAGTTAAAAATGTTCAAACAATATTTACGCAAAGATAGAGAGCAGAAATGATTTCAATAGAGTAAGATGCTCAAGGGGCGCCTGGGTGGCTCAGTAGGTTAAGTGTCTGCCTTCGGCTCAGGTCATGATCCTGGCATCCTGGGATCGAGCCCCGCATCGGGCTCCCTGCTCGGCGGGGAGTCTGCTTCTCCCTCTCCCTCTGCCTGCCACTCCCCCTGCTTGTGCACTCTCTCTCTGTCAAATAAATAAATAAAACCTTTTAAGAAAAAAAAAAAGTAAATGCTCAAGGAAAAGCCATATTTATTAAACTTCTCTGAGGCCAAATGAGCATTGCATTTTATACAGATTAGAAGACTTTGGTGTTCCGAGAAAATTAGGTGTGCTATACATTGTAAAAGATTGTACGTGTTCTTAGAACACGATTGCCTTTGTATCGGAAGTGGGGAGGGGAGAGAATGTACAAGACCAAATCAAACGTGTCTTTGGTCGGTGCAAGCAGAACAATGTAAATCCCTTATTGTGTTTATAAATCCTGACCTTGGAGTCCTAGAAGCACTTTGGAGATCTGTTGAGGTCCCGATGTCATCTTGCTGCTCTCTTTTTCCTCCCCCCCACTGTTCCACAGCATTTGTATGACTGATTAATTTGCCCATTTCCTCAATTTAACTGTGAGCTTTGGATGGACTTTGCCCCACACTTGGTCCTGCACAGAGAGTAGAGAAGAAAACTTTTTTATATTGTATTGTTGATGCAAAGTCCTAGAGTGAATAATGATTTGAAGAAGAGAAAACTACTGGCTACTCTGGAACGTATGAATAAAATTTCATCATCTACTTTAGTATTTTTCAAATGCGGCTCCTCCCTAGTGGATAGGGGGTAATGGGACGAATGGGCAAGGGCAAAAGTTGAGTCTCTAGGCTCCCCAACTCCACTTGAGTTCAGTATCTTTTTTGTTAGGATTTCTGTAATTTAAACAAAAAGTTTTACGACCAGAGGGTTTTTGGAATTTGTTGTTCTTGTTGCTTAACCACAAACTAACTTCATTTGAAATATCAGTGCAACTGAATCATGCTGAAGAGGGAAAACAAAGGAGCTGTGGAAATAAGGCTTATCTGTGCCTTAGCAATTATTATAAAAGAGGAAAATAAGGAAGACTCTTTAAAACCGAGAGAAATTAGGACTGTATTGTTTGAGTGTGTGGTGATGGAAAAGGACTTTTAACTCAGCCTACAAAGGTCAGAGAGGACAAAAAGCTATTATGTTTGAACAGGTGTTTTGAGACCTTTGGAAATGAGTTTGTAATTTGAGTTGCATTCAGAGACAACAGGGGTATATCACTGTAAAAACTAACCAGTCACTGTGCCAGGACTTTCTGCAAGAAGACTTTTGCATGCAGAAGTCAGATGGGAAATGTGTCAAACATGCTTACTCTTGAAATATTATTGGTAGATAAACCTCACGTCAGAGATCCTGCTGGGCATGTACATTTTATTTGATCCTGCATCTTTGGCTTGAGTCACCTCTCTCTTGGAAACATTCGCTCTACCTTTACTCCATTTGAGTGGAAAAATGAACTTTTGATCACATTTCTTTGCCAATGTGTTTAATCAAGCCTTACCATGTGCAAAATACTAAAGAGGTTGAGGATGTGGGTCTTTCCACTGAGTTTCTAATGCCTTGAGCCAGGACATAATTCATTTACTCAACATGGAACTACTGAATTCAACACGTTCTAAATATCGTGGTGCAACAGCTAGATAAATGTTGAGGAAATAAAGATTAAAGACTTTGTTGAACACTGTTTGAGCTATATTCACATATAGTAATCAGTTCTAATATGTCCTATGTTTTACTTTCTAAGGAGGCCTTCCTTTTCTCATTTATTTAAAGAAGACTTATTTTTTATTAACTTAAAATAAAAATAGTATGCTGACTCTGGATAGTTTAATGATTTCTTTGCATTGGCGATCTGTCATAATGCAACACCTGCATGCTCTTCTTAGTTGAACCATAAAGATGAACAAGAGTCCAGTCTTGATAAGTGGTCCATTCACAGTTCCCGTTATTTTGGATGTTAATATTCAGTGACTAAAGAAACATCCAGTTCTCCTTAAGCTGTATCCTGAATGGCAGTATGCGGAACAAAGGAAAAAGAAACATGCTATTTCTGAACTTGATGGCAGCCGCCCTGCTTCTCTTTTGTCTGGCTTGGTATGTTAAAATCTCAGTTAATGCTGTTGACAAGTGTGTACACTTGCAGTTGCCAGTCAGGCCTTAACTTCCACAAAAGAACTGCTGGAGAAGTTCTGGCCCTGAGATGGCTGCTGGGATAAAAGTCACCTTTGACTAAAAAACACCACCTCTCCCCTCTGTGTGGTGTGCCCTAAAATGCAGCAACACAGCCACCAGAAGGTGACTCTGAATGCAAAAGTAGAAAGAGAAAATTGCGGGGTTCGTGGTTGCCAGGACAGGGTTACATAAAGTTGGCCATATAATTGCAATCACGCTGGTAAATCAATACGTGTTGCCATGGAGAGATGGCTATAAGAGGAAAACAGATGGTGGTGGTTGTGGTGGAGACAAAGAAATAAGATCCCCAAATCTCCTTCCATGTAAAGGTTATACAGAACTCGACAATTCGGGGAAGAATGTCATATGTATATCTTGAAGACTTACGTTACCATTTTAGCACGTCAATGCAAAAATATACCATTAAAATCATCGCGTTATTCATCTCCTTATTTCCCTTATGTCCCAAGTCAAAAGAATAAACTCCCCCGCTTTACCTGTCAAACCATTGCCCTTATTTCATTCAACTCGTGTAAATACCCTTTTTTCTTACTACATCTATCATGATTTAAAGCAAGATTGCCCACTGAATATTTTCACTGCAAAAAAAAAAAAAATAGTATCCTTTCTTTCTCTGAGGAGAATATTATTTGACAACTGTTTATCATACACCCACCAGGTGCAAAACACTGCTATATTCCTTATATGTGTGCTACCTGATAAAAACATGAGCTGACCCAGGCCTGGATTACTAAAACCTTATATCTCACGCTATAGTTTTGCCCTCAAATGTTACATAATGAGAATGAACATGCAGTATTTTTTCTACTCACCACAGTCTGATCCATGATCCTCTAAAAACACATAACTTAAAATGAAAAATCAGATTTTAATCACTATTATAAAAGAAGACTTCTACTTTTATTTGTTCTAATGTGTAGTATGAAACAGTAACATCACTTACTGGAGAACTAGATGAGTGCAGTTTTCCACTTTGTCTCAAAACATATAGATGACCTATGTCAGTAATGTCCTAATAAAACGTATCAGTGGAATTTTGTTTCCTTGAAATAAGATATTTTTCTTTGTAATTCTATAAGAGGAACATGTAATAGAGGCAATATAATACTTGAGATCAGAAACATCTTTGAAGACCTATTTCTGGCAATAGGGTAGAATTGTAAATGTCAGATTTAAAAAATGTTTTAGCTGCATCAATGAACTAATAAGAAATTAAGTTTTTCTAAACCTGAGCTTTTCCCAGAAAAACCTTTTCATAGAGCTGGAACCCCAAACAGCTATAGCCTCAAAGTGAAGGTGAGAACTAGACCCAAGCCTCCCAACCCACCCACCCAAAGGCAAGTAAAATTGTCTTCCTCCAATCCTGGTACTACATGGAGAAAAATAAAAATTTCTCCTGAATGTTCATAAAATAGATTAGTCCTCACATGGATTGGTAAGCTAAATTCACACCACTTGGGTGATCCAGAAAATCTATAAGCAAAGAATTTAAATTCAAGTAGTAGCAGGCTATTAGTGTCTCAAATCACCTGGCAAATACAAATGAAAATCCAAAAGCAAATAAAAATCCTTTTGGAGGTTATCTGCTTTCAAAACAAATAACAAAATTTCCCACAGGTAAAGTTCCAAGGAACTAGACTCAAAATTAACAATTCAGAATATACAGAGAACAAAGGCACCAGACCTGTCAAGCAATAGAAAAAGCAAACTGAATTAAACAAGCTGAATTAAACCCATAAAGATATCAGAGATAGAACATGAAATAAGTATAAATTAATATAAAGAAGTAAAAGAGAGGTTTAATGTAAGGAAAGAGCAAAATGACTGAGCATAATTGAAAAAAGAACCAATACAATTAACAGAAATAAAAATAAATAATATTAACTTTTTAAAACTCCATGGATGAGTTTAGAAAATTCAAAAGAATGGGGGGGGGAATGATGAATGGGAAAATATTTTTGAGGATATTATACAGAATGCAGTAGGAAAAAACAAAAGTTAAGACATGTAGATGAAAAAAGAGGAAGATGTAATGAGTTCTATGTGCCTGTATGGAGTTCTGGTAGGAAAAAAAGAGAAACAGAATAGGTCAAGTGTAAGTATTTGAAGAGATTTTCACTGAGGAGTTTTCAGAACTGCTGAAAAACACCAATCATCAGATACTGGAAAACCAAAAATTACCAAGAAAGATAAATTAAAAGACATCCAAACAAAGATACATTATAATCATTCATCAAACTTCAAGAACATAGATTTTGAAATCTGTTGGTGGAGCAGGAAGGAGACATTGTGTTCAGAGGAAAAATAATTAGCTCACTTGTTACTAGCACAACTATGATCCAGCACATTTTTTTAATATGCAGGAAGCAAAATATACTTAATTGACATTGTTTTTAAGTATTTGAATGAAATAAACATACTTTTAAGTGAAGAAGAATGGAAAGAGTTCGCCACCAAGATACCCTCCTTTAACAAATTTGAAAATATATTTTTCAGATAAAAAAAAGTTTTCCCAGAGAAAAAGTCTTAGAGACAAGAATAAATGATGAAGAAGATGATATATAGTGGAAAAATTAGATACAAACATTGAATAAAACAAACAATAATAATAATGTCAATATAGAAAACTATACATAAAAAAATTGTTATTTGGGGAATGATAGGGTTCTAAGGTCATTGTATTGTTTGGGAAGAAGAGAAAGATAATGATTAACTGTAGACATTGATAACTTATGTATGAATATGCTAAGAAGTCTGGTGTAATTGTTTAAATAAAGAAGTAAAATCCATATACTTGAAATAATAAGAGGAGAAAATAGAAAGGGAAAAAGATGACCATTCCAAAAGAAGAAAATTAGAAAAAAGAAGCCTAGAAATGGCAAGAAAAATAAACACAAAACCAGGATAATAAAAGCAATACAAACATATCATTAATCACACTAAATATAATTGGACAAAATGCTTGACTTAAAAGACAAAGATTCTCAGGTTGAATTAAAAAAAGTAAGTCCAGTTATATACTTATGTCATTTATTTGAAGTTAGCTTTTTATTGATAACATACAGATGGGTCATGTTTCTTAATCCACTTTGTCAATTTCTATCTTTTAACTGATATATTTACATTTAATGTGATTCTTGATATATTAAAGATTGAAATTCTAACATTTTATTTTGTATTTTGTTTCTCACTTTTTTTCATTTCTCTGTTTCCTTTTCCTGACTTCCTGTGGGTTACTTGAACATTTTTCAGAATTCAATTTTGATTTATCTGTAGTGTCATTTAGTATATCCTTATGTAGAGCTTTTTTAGTGGATTCTCTTGGGGTGACATAATTTACCTCAGTCTATTGGTGTCATCATTTTACCAGTTCAGGTAAAATATAAAAACCTGATCTCATCTTTTTCCCTTTACCCTACCCCTTTAGTAATATTGTTATTTTAAATATTTCTTCTACATATACTTGGAACCACAACCATGTTATAAATTTTGCTTCAATCATTAAATATACTTTAGAAAGTTCAAGAGGAGAAGGGAAGCCTTCTGTATTTACTGGATCTCTGCTTGTTGTGTTCTTTCTTCTTTCCTGGTGTCTCAAGATTCCTTCTTTGATCATTTTCTTTCTGTTTAAAGAGCTTCTTTAGCCAATTTTTTAGGGTAAGTTTGCAGATGACAAATTTTCTTGATTATTCTTTATCTGAGAATATCTTGATTTCCACAAATTCCTGAAGGATATTGTTGCTGGGTACGAGATTTTTCAGTTAGCAATTCTTTTTCTTTCAGTATTTGAAAAGTATTGTGCTACTTTGTTCTGGCTTCCATAGTTTCTCATGTTAAGTGAGTTGTTAAAATTATTTTGCCCTATAATTTAAGTGCTGCTGTCAAGATAATTTACCTGTCTTTACTTTTCAGAAGTTTAATTATGATGCATCTTGTCATGTTATTTCTTTGGATTTATTCTGGTTGAGGTTCACTTAACCTGTTCAATCTCTAGGTTTATTTCTCTTGCTAGATTTGGGAAGTTTTCAGCCATTACTTCACCAAATGTTTTTTCAGTCTCACCCTCTTTGTTCTCTCCATCTGGGAGTCCAGTAACAGAAATGTTGAATATTTTGTTATAGTTTCACAGGCCCTTGAGTCTCTGGTCATTTTTTTTTTTCAATTTGTTTTCTCTATGGTTTTCAAACGAGTAATTTTAATTGTTCTACCTTCCATTCTATTGCTTCTTTCCTCTGTCCCCTCCTTTCTGTTGTTGAGCCCATCCACTGAGCTTTTTGGTTTTAGTTATTATATTTTGAGTCCTGAAATTTCCATTTTGTTCTTCTTTATATCTCCTATTTTTTTTGCTGGGAATTTCTATTTTTTGCTAAGGCTTTCTAATTTTTCATTTGTTTCAAGTATGCTTATAATTATTTTTTTTAAGATTTTATTTATTTATTTAACAGAGAGAGACACAGTGAGAGAGGGAACACAAGCAGGGGGAGTGAGAGAGGGAGAAAGAAGCAGGCTCTCTGCTGAGCAGGGAGCCCAATGCGGGGCTCAATCCCAGGGCCCCAGGATCATGACCCGAGCCGAAGGCAGACGCTTAATGACTGAGCCACCCAGGCGCCCCTGCTTATAATTACTTATTGAATCATTTTTATCATGGCTGCTTTAAAATCTTTGTCAGATAATTTTAACATCTCTCTGTTCTTCATGTTGGCATCTATTATCTTTTTCATGGTTCTTCCTGGTTCTTGGTATGACAAGTGACTTTAAAACCTGGACAACTTTCTCTCTTACTGAGCTAGCAATGCCCTTTTCCTGGTCCTTAGACTAGAGAGAACAAGTTTTGAAGGACTTCTTTGTCTGCACCCACTGGCATTTCTGAGTTACCAGCTTTATAATTCCAAGTCTGGAGTATAGGAGCAAAAAGAAAACCCAGGGAAATCACCATCTATCTCATTATTCCTCAGGTTGCTCTTCCCTCCACCTTTCAGAGTCTTATGTTTATTTAACATGTAATGTCTCAGGTTTGTAGATGTACTTAGCAGAATAATACAGAAAAGTATGCCTCCTCCATCTTTCTGCAGGAGAAAATCTTACCTGTTTTGTTGAATTACTTCCTAGAAATTATTGAATTTATTCTTACAATCTTGCTACCACAGATCAGAAAACAAATTCATGAAGCAGGCACGAATGAGAAGATGTCTGTAAACTTTATAAACTGTATATATACATTTTTGATAAAAATTTAAGCCATATAGGAATTAATGTAAACCTTCAGGGCAAGGCCATACTATGGTGTAAAGAATCTGGACTCTGGAGCCTGACTGAGCTAGGTTCTCATGTTGATTCTCGAGTATATTAGTTGCCCTTTAAATCTGTGTAAAATGAAAGCAAAAATACCCTCTTTGTAGGGTATTTTTTGTATATGATAAAAAATGTAATACCTACCACACAGTAGGTGATTAGCAAATATTAGCTCCCTCTTCTTCCCCTAACTTTATCAGAAAGGGAAATAGATTTGTAAAAACAATAGTCCTTCATTTGTTTTAATATATAAACTCTTTGAGGGGCACCTGGGTGGCTCAGTCGTTAAGTGTCTGTCTTCGGCTCGGGTCATGATCCCAAGGTCCTGGGATGGAGCCCCACATTGGGCTCCCCGCTCAGCAGGAGGCCAGCTTCTCCCTCTACCATTCCTCCTGTTTGTGTTCCCTCTCTCGTTGTGTCTCTCTCTGTTAAATAAATAAATAAAATCTTTAAAAAATATATAAAGCTCTTTGAGACATAGGTCAAAGTATCACAAATATGTTCTGTAATATTAGCATGTTAAGGCTCAGTATAGAACAGTAATTATAGTAATTGTACATAAATTGTGGGGAAAAGTATTATCCCTACACAGAACTTTACAATTATGGATCCTCAGTAGAAGCAAGGGAATGAGTGGGACTGTGATAAAAGCTCAAGATGTTGAAAGTGTATCTCTGTATGATCGGCATACCTGCACCAGAACTCATAAAATTAACACTTACTCAACCCCTGTCACTAAGAGGGGGCCCAGAAGACAGATCATAGGATAAGTTCTGTTTTATTTAGTCTGTTTGTACACTTACAATCTAAAACACTGGGCCCTAAGAGGCTGATCAATCTTCACTGATCCTTTGAGAAACATCTTAATGTCCAAAAAGTATGAGCATGGTTAAAAAGTGGTTAAATCAGCTTGTCCCCTGAAACTTTGAAGATGAAAGACACCCATATCAAGTTAATGAAGACCACCTCACCAAATTAGCTCATAGCTATTGGGCAGTGATAGCTCTGAAGAAGAAAATGCAATGCAAGTTTACATCAGAAACACCTCAAACATTGTCTGAGGTTTTCACTAGTTCTACCACCAAGAATATGTTCCACTGTCAGCCATTTGCAGCACCTACAAGCACCCCTCCCAGAATATGGACAGCAACAGAATATTCAAGCAGCTGCTACATAGTGCATTCATACAGCAAGAGAAAGGCAAAAAGAACCATAGTAAGAAAAAGAAACAGGGGCACCTGGGTGGCTCAGTCGTTTAGGGTCTGCCTTCAGCTCAGGTCATGATCCCAGAGTCCTGGGTTCAAGCCCCGTATCGGCCTCCCTGCTCGGCGGGAAGCCTGCTTCTCCCTCTCCCACTCCCCCTGCTTGTGTTCCCTTTCTCGCTGTGTCTCTCTGTATCAAATAAATAAATAAAATCCTAAAAAAAAAAAGAAAAAGAAACAGTTCATGGTGTTAACCTACTTTAACACCATCAACTGTTTCTTGCTTAAATGTTAACTGTATACTCTACTTTTCAAATGAGAAGAGCTTCTCTATAGCATGGATGCTTTGACATGTTCAAGTTTTGTTTTTGGTTTTTTTTTTCTGTATCATTTTCTAAAGAAGAAACATTTAATTTCATTCCTAAATGAAAAATCTACTTCTTGCTGAAATGATACTTTAAAGGAATTCTTGAAAGAAGGCATTCTTGCAGGTGGTCTTTACTACAAATAAAAATGTGAAAAGGCCCTTGAAGAAACTTTTGGCCCATAACCCTCTCTTCCGTCTTCTCATGCTGGGTTGCCATTTAAGTAAAACCTCCATGGGAGTCTTAAATGCCATGGCAGGCATGTTCTCACCAGCTGTTTGTGGGATTGTATAGGTCACCCAGCCTAGGGGGTTCAACTTTAGTGTTCTTGGATCCATAATGGCTCCACTGGAGGACTGAAATTCAATCTTCAATCACTGTTCTGTAACAAATTGACACTTTGGGCTTTTGCTAAAATAGTTGCCTTATTCCTGGCTTGAGCTATTCATGGACTGGAACTGCCTTTTTTAAGGTCGGCTTCTGCTTGGCAAAATTGGAGGAGTTAGGCTGTGGGATAATTTCTGGCAGGGGAAGGATACTTAGAAGCTGAATCAAATGATGAAATCACACTGTTTAGAGGTCAAGGGACATCCTTGAACAAATACTAACAGATTATTCCCTTATGCCTAATTTTTGCGGAATTCTTACTCAGAGTATTATTCAACGAGAGTATCCTCCCTCTAGTTTCTTCATGGCATGGGTTTGTCCTGCATCTGTATCAGTGTCCGCAGCACTAGAAAACAAGTATGAAAACCACTCTCTGGATAAGAACCTATCGGTAAAGGGGTGCCTGGGTGGCCGGTTAAGTGTCTGCCTTCGGCTCAGGTCATGATCTGACCAGTTCCACATCCACCTCCTTGCTCAGTGGTGAGTCTGCTTCTCCCTCTCCCTCTGTGATCTCTCTTGCCCTCACTCTCCCTCAAATAGGTAAATAAAAATCTTCTTTTTAAAAAAAAGAACCTATTGGTAAATGTAAGAATCCTTTTAAAATGTTTGCTGCCAAAGCATTTTAAAAGTTTACTTAATTATAAGAAGCTCGTTTCTTATAATTAAACCCCGGAGCTTGAAATTTTGTATATTTAGCTAAGCTAACTGGGTTGATATAAGAAGACTAGCGTTTAAAATAATCCCTCACAGTAGGTAACCGAGAAGTTATTTTTAGTAGGCTTTAGGTTTCCTTAGAGCATGTTTTTTACCCAGTTCTTACTATTATTTCAGTTATTCAAATTATATTTGGCTTAACCTAAGTTGACTTTTTATGCACATATTGACAGAAAGGAGGAGGTTTCCGTACCTGTATTGAGTTCAGTGGCAAAGTTCACAGTTCCTTGCTTTGAGTTATTATCAAGGTCACAGTCTACCGGTGGACCATCCACACTAGGTTGTAATCCATCTTTGAAGAAAAAAAAAAGGATAGGGAAAGCCCACAGTTGGAATATGTAATTTGATGCTGCGTAAGATTTGTAAGGAGTTCAAACACATCAGCTTCAAAACTGTAATCTTTCACCTCACTTTTAATGACTGTAACAGTATTCACCCCCCAAGTTTTCTTTGGTCAGAGCAAAGATGTAAGCCAAGTTGACCTGGGCTCTCCTTCACCTCTCACATATAAGTGGCCATTAAATTTCATTCTTGAATATTTCTACACTGTCTCTGTTCTGATTTCCCTTGTCTTACTTCTTAGTTCAGGGCTCCATCGTCTCTCATGTGAAAATTGCAATACCTTCCACCGTGTGCCCTACCTTCAATCCAAGTCTTACTTTACCCCCATTACCGCTCTATTCCCAGTACAAAACAGGATAAAAACACTTCCAAACCTCTGATGGAGGGGTTTTCTAAAGCATAATGCTGTTTATGAAACTCTTTTAGAGTTTCATAGACTCATAGTTTATGAAACTCTTTTAGAGCATAAATAGAGATAAAACCTTTAATGGCTTCTTAACAAGGTAAATCACAAACTCTTTAGCCAGGCACTTTGCTCTTCATCTTCCCCTGATGAAGTATCTTCCACAGCATGTGTGCTATACCAGTGCTTAGCAAACAACAATTCTTGACCAACTGGTAGGTTGGAAATCAATTTAGTTGGTCCAGACTTGCACTGCTAACGAGATAAAATAAAATAGACCAGACTATGACACGCATGAGATTAAACGTGCTTCTTGATGTTTTGTTTCAGTATGTATGCTGTCCATGTAAAATAGTGTGGATTAAGGTAGAAAGCACATGCACACGCACAGAATGAGAGGGGGAGAGAGAGAGAGTGGGAGAGAGAGAGACATGATGGGAGAAAGCACAAATCTTTTTCTTAGGTAATCCATGTTCATTGAGTAAAATTTTTAGAAAAACTTGAATAGCAGTAACATTTAAATGACTAAGATTCCAGTATTCGGTTACAATTTAGACAAGTGGATTTAATGTTGTATGTTTCTACACACAGATTTACATGGATAGCTACACAAACATTTCATAAACTTAGTAAGGTCTCAAAATATGTTGATTGAATGACTAGATACGTTTCTTGTTATCAAGTAGAATGTTATTATATGTACACATGATTTTGTCCTACGTAATATATTATGATCAGTTTTTTTTAAATCAATACATATCGATCTACATTATTTTATATGGATATGTAGTGGTTCATCTTACCAACATATACTTTTAATATGTCATAATATTGGACACTTAGTTTTCTATCCCCCTTCATTATGAACATCACTTTTGTGAACATCCTTATATGAGCAAACATGTATATATATAGATAGATAGATAGATGGAGATACATAGATATAGTGTATATATGCACACGTATACACACATATACATATATGTCACACAGACATATGTTTGTGTATGATATGTGTGCATATATATGGGCATCAGGCACAGATTTAAGTGTCTTATATATATCAACTCATTCAGTCTACAAAACAACATGATGAAATAGATTCTATCATTTTACAGATGAGGAGCCATGACACAGAGAATTTAAGTATATTGCCCAGGATCACATGTTAATAAGAGACAGTCAGGATTTGAAACCAGCCAGGCTGTTTCAAGGGTCTATGTATCTAACACTATGCAATGTTGCCTCGACTTGTCCAATTAAGATAAATTCCTGAAAGTGGACTTAAATTTAGTGGAACTAAAATTGGCATTTTATTGCACTCTGAAATGTTCTGCTGTGCCTTTTGCTTTAATTGTTCTCTAATTAATTTAACAAATTGTTTAATTATTTAATTGATTGTTTAAGTAATTGCTCTTTAATTGTATTTCATTGTTAATCTAATTGCCCCCACTCTTCTTTGCATGAAAAATTTTGACCATTCTTTGGGAACCATGCTCAATAGGCACCTTTTTTGTAAAGGTGTCTTAAACATGCCGGTCATGCCAGGCAGAGGTTAAATCACTTTTCTCTGTGTTCCTCTAGCTCTTTGAACACTGCTGTACCACAGTATATATATTTTATTATAATTATTTGGTCTATGTCTTTCTTCCCCACTAAAGTATGAACTAACTTCTCCAGTCCAAGAATTCTGCCATTCATCCTTATACCCTCAGAGTCTACATCCTAGCAACTGTGAAGTGGTACATGCTGAACAAATGAATTTACACAAAAGAAAAGATAATTGGTTTTAGGTTCAAAAAACTAAATCTAAAAAGAAATCACCGATGACATTCTAGTGATTGGATTAAAAGTATTTTTGAAACTATTTTATGCTTGTCTCTCCAGTCTTTCTGCATTACATTCATTAATCATTTCATATATGATCTGGTATCTTGTGGTTTTTGTAATGCCTGCTGTTCAAAGCATACTTTGGACTCTAGAAAGACCAACTACTACAAATTCTCTTTCAATTAATTCTTCTTGAAGAAGTCAGAGTATCTTGAATTTGGTTAATAGAGCGACTTGAAAATAAAAACTGCTACTTAAGTGCTGAGTATTGCTATTGATCATTAAGTATCACATAGCCCAAGTAATTTTCCTCATTATTGACATGAAAGTGATTATTTTCTAGGCAAAAAATAAGGGCTTATTCATAATATTTTCATTTCAAATACATTTCAAATAGGATATTACTGAGATGTATGTATCCTAGTACATGTACTGGAAATATCAAATAGGATATTACTGAGATGTATGTATCCTAGTATATGTACTGGAAATATTTGTCCTTTCCTTTCCATTATTCCTTGTTGGTAGAGCTTTAGAGCTACTTCTGTGGACTTACATCAGAATCCTAATACCTACATCATAAGTTTTGAATTTTAATACTACTTCAATGAGATTTTCTGGAAAGAAACCTTCCTATAGGTGCGAGAAGATTTGTGAGAACTCCTAGTAACGTTTCGACGAACAACTTAGTCATACCTGGCATTAAGGAAAAATACTCCCCCTAGCATTCACGGTTCCGCCACATCTAGCTACATAAACACTAATAGCCATTCAGCCACTGGAGAAGGTACTAAAAATCAAGCAACAGAAAAAGGAGGTGATATATTAAACTTGATTTGGCTTTCTTCATTTCACTAAATGATTGGTTTCTAGATTCAATGGAATAACCTTTGCCATCTACCCCTACCAAAGATAATGTAAAACCAGGCAGAAATTGTGAAGCCCTTAACATTATTCCTGTCTTTATTGGATGAACCAAATCACGAACAGGCCATATCTAGAATTCTTGGACACACTAGAAGAGAAACACATACCTCCTAAGGCTTGGTTACCTATCTACAAACACACAGAAACTTCTCTGGAATAGCGCCTACTTTAGCATAGTGGTAAATCTCCAGGTTGTTAGAACTCTTTGTGACATGGCTCTATGAAACAGAATCATTATATAAATGCTATTGATCCTTTTTTTAGAGCCATGAAGAAATATTCACAAAGTATAGCTTGAAATATAAGACCATAATTTGGCCTAAGACAGGTCTGTGAGCATACAAGTTGGGTATTATCACCTCCAAGCATGAAAAATCCTCTGGGAGTTGAGTAGCCATGAGATTTTAGAGCAGGGGAAGCAAGGATGATGGTGGTGGAGAGGAGGGCTACATGGACTTCCTAGACACAAAGAAACCTACTCTAGTAACTCAAAACTTAACTGAAAGGGCCTGAGGTATATCAATTTAGCTAACAGGAATGTTAGAGCTTTTAAATTCCCACTTAAGGAAAGATTTGATCCTTCATGGTTATAAAATACTGACTGCAGGAATCCCTAGGCTAGAGGTTATACAGATGAGAATATCAGTCATACAATATGCTTCAATTTCTCAGTCTTTTATAGAACTATGCTTTGATTAAATGCTTTCTTATGATTCTGCCAACATGAAAAACCTTGTTTTGATCTTTTTTATTGTGTCTGCCTCCGGTGAGTAGGGGAAAAGTCCAAGGGGAATGAGAGCAAAAGCCAGCTCACTTTTCTTACTGGGAAGTTGAATCTCCAAGGTACTCACTCCTTAAGAATGAATATTCTAACCCAGCTTTTGTTTGAGCAGAAGCTTATTGTGTAGACCCAGCCTAGGGAAATGTTTGGTCACCTGGAGTTTTTGTAGCTCTTTAAGTATAAATTAATTTTCACAATTAGTAATAATTACAAGCAGTTAAGCAAAATACCATGTGAATCATTAAACATAATATATGGATCAATAAAAAAGTTACTGTGTTTTAAAGGTGCTCCTATTTGTGTGGACATAAAATAAGGAAGCAAATATTTCTTAAATTATTGGTATGTGTGGTTAAAGTGGGTTGCAGTTAATGATTCATAGATTTATAGGGAATATTCCCACCTTGGAGCCTGGTAAAAGGAAGTGCCTGACCCTGCAGAAAGAAGTTTAAAGCACACTCCATTCCCATTGCCATACATACAGAACATTAAACATAAACCATTTCCCAACTCTTGTTAAATATGCTTTATATGATCAAATCGCACTTACATTTTGTTCCATAAGCATAATGAAGACCTTCAGACTTTCTACAATTTTATTCTGAAAGCTATAATCCAGTAAGCAACATTTACATTATAGTGAGTATGGACTATTTTTCACGCAGCCCCAAGTATGAGCTAGGGTTACATTTCTCTCCAATAGTTCCAATGGTTCCCATCCCTCTGCCACTCAAGGAAAATGTTTGAATGGCTTCTTCATATTTACATTCAAAATAACTCCCCATTCTAATTTGCTTGGTATCTTTGAACCATGCTTTCCTTGCATCACTGATTTGGTGCTCTTTCCTCCCTCCCTCCCTTTCTTCCTCCCTTCCCTCCTTCCTTCCTTCTTTCTATCTCTCATCTTTCCTTCCATTATTATTAAGATTCTGATTGAATTTATTTTTTATCTTATTAGGAAAAGAAACATATCCTTTTTCCTCATATTCTTACAGCTTCCAGAGTCTTACCTACTTTACGGTTCACTTAGAAATTATTTCATTGTTCTTTAGACCACTGCTTCCTGTTTTACACAGGTGACCAGTTGGTTTTTTGCTTTCTCTGGAGTGTCTTATTGCCTATGTTTTCTTGAATTCTCTACATTTATACCTCAAATTCTTCAGATGTCTCGGTCATTCTCTTCTTAGTTATGGCATCTCTGCTGGTACCATCTTTGAGCCCTCCATTCTCTGTGCTCATCAGGTCTGGATGCTTTGTGTTCATGCTACAGTGCACATTTGATCACTTCCTTTCATTACCATTCTGAATCAGAACCACTGTTTTCTAGGTGCTGTATTCAGTGGTGCACAGGTAACATTTAACAATAGATTCTCATAACAAACAAAACTCCGATTTTTAGCATTTCCCAATGTCCATGTTGTACATATTCCCATAATGGTTGATGTCAAGTTTCCGACTTGAAGTCACTGACCATGAATTTGGGAAGAGATGCACCCAGTCTGTACTCCCAGGCCTGCTCCACTGATGAGAACCATTTTGACAGAGATATTTCTAAAATAAATCCATCCTCTATGAGTTAACAAAGCAAACTGGATCTCATTTAACTTCATTTAGTGGCTCTGGGTCATTATTATTAATGTCAAGCTCTAAGGAGTAAGTGGTGTCTCTAGAGATTATGACATTTAGAGAGACGATATCTGCCTATAAACTAAATGACAAAATAACTTAACTTAGAAATTAGATCAAACAATACAGTAAAAAATGCAATGGTGTTCTGTTTATTTTGGAAGGGCTTTTGTTGTTAGTTGACATTTTAAAATACAACATAGTTGACCCTTGAACAACAGGAGGGTTAGGAACACCAACCCTTCCCCACCCACAGTTGAAAATCCAAATATAACTCTTGACTCTCCCAAAATTTAACTACCAATTGCCTACCGTTGACTGGAAGGCTTATAATAACAGAAACCATCAATTAACACATATTTTGTATGTTTTATGTATTATATATTGTATTCTTACAATAATGTAAGCTAGAGAAAAGAAAATGTTATTAAGAAAATCATAAGAGAACATACATTTACAGTGCCATCCTGTACTTACCGAAAAAAATCCTTATATAAGAACCTGTGCAGTTCAAACCCTTGTTGTTCTGGGTCAACTACTGAAACTTACTTTTCATGGTTTGAAGAGTTATTAAAACTGCCTCTCTTTTAATCCTCGATATGATCCCCTCCCTGTTTAGATTTTTTTCTGGCCTTTCATTTGTGCTCTTATCTTAAGTCATCATGAATCATTTTTAAGTAAGTTATCAGAGAATAAATTTAATAGATACAGTGTCTCCAAGAAAGCAAGCAGATTTTCTAATAAGTGGTGTTAATTCCGCTTCTCTTTCATTATGTGTGTTTTCTTTAATATCATAAAAGAGAATGCTATTCATGCATCTTCTGACAGAAAAGAAAATGGATTTTCCTCTGTTTGAGAAGTTCACTTTAAAGGTTTTTGTGATGCGCGACAGCTTTAAAATAGGGTTGCTTTTCAGAATAAATTGCCTGCAGCTGCTCTTCAAGCTTTCTTTTTTATCTGAGCACATCCATCCTGTTTGGACATAAAAAAAAAACTGCATATTTACATCGCTGATGGGCCAATAAATAAAATGCTGCATTTTTAGGGGAACGTTCCAGGGAACTAATTAGAGTCATGAACAGACAAACGGGATTGAAAACTGAAAATATGGTGCTGCTTCTTACCTTGCTCTGATTATTTTGCATTTTAGCCATGTCTGTGCATCCTCTCATTTGTGTGAGCAGGGGATGGTGACAGATCACTTGATGATCAGGAAATGCCCATGAAATGAATGTGGTTCTGGTGTGGTTCTCTTTAGGTGTTTGATCGTTTCTCTTCTCCTCCACAGCTTGCTGAAGGTGAATTTTAACCAAGGTAAATTCAGCTTTCTGGATGGAGGACATTTCTTTATGTCCAAGGAAATTAAAGCTATTCAGGCATACACCTGCCACATAACTAGAAAAATACCTAGGGTACCATTTTCATTTAAAATCTGCAGTTTCTAGTGCCGTCAACATAGCTAATCGTTGGATCATTTTATTAGAATTACTGTTTTATCAAAGCAAATCTAGAAAAATGCCTGAAGTGTGTAAAATTAGTGTCCAAAACAGCAGGTGGAACTATAAAATGTTTAGGTATAGAATACAATAAATATCATTTAAATATGATAATGACATTATTGGCATTCACTGGACTATATGAAATTTATCTGTTTCATCAATCATACACAATTATTTAAGTGTATATTTTAGTACACTGTATAATTGATTAAAATATAATTGTATATAATGCAAATATAATAAACTGTGGCAAGTCTACAATTGTAATGATCCCGTAATTTTTAATTCTCTATTCAAAATGGATTTTGCCTAATCTGGATGAATTTTCATGTAGGTATATGATCTCAATAAAATATGATCCAAAGGAATTACTTGACTTAGTTTTACATGGGATCGTTGAGCCCAGAGCTAAATAAATCAGTAAGCTTCATTTTGAAAAAGTGGTTAGTCATTATCATCAATGATGGACTAGTGAAAGCAGAGAAACCAAACATATTTGGTAATTTATGTTTCTTACAAGAAGGCAGGGGTGAGTAGGAGATTTGGGTTTTTGTTTTTGTTTTTTTTTTCCAAAATCATATACCAGTTCTAGCATTCAAGCCTGTAGTTAATTTTTTCTAGTGTGTTATACTAAACCAATCATTTTACTTAAAAAAATGATGAACTCAGGGGGGCGCCTGGGTGGCTCAGTCAGTTCAGCATCTGCCTTCAGGCTCAGATCATGATCCCAGGGTCCTGGGATCCAGTCACATCAGGCTCCCCGCTCAGTGAGAAGTCTGCTTGTCCCTCCCTCACCGCCCCATCCCCCTTCTTCTGTACGCTCTCTCTCAAATAAATAAATAAAATCTTTGTTTTTTTTTTAATTTTTTTAAAAGATTTTATTTATTTTTTTGACAGAGACACAGCGAGAGAGGGAACGCATGCAGGGGGAGTGGGAGAGGGAGAGGCAGGCTTCCCGCAGAGCACGGAGCCCCGATGCTCGGCTCGATCCCAGGACCCTGGGACCATAACCTGAGCCAAAGGCAAACGCTTAACTACTAAACCACCCAGGCGACTCAATAAATAAAATCTTTAAAAAAAATTAAGAATTCAGGGTGTCTGGATGTCTCAGTCAGTTCAGTGGCTGTCTTTGGCTCAGGTCCTGATCTCAGAGTCCTAGGATCAAGCCCCATGTCAGGCTACCCCGTCAGCAGGGAGTCTGCTTCTCCCTCTGCCCCCCTCCGCCTTGTGCTCACTCTCTCTCAAATAAATAAATAAAATCTTTTAAAAAAAATGATGAACTCATATCATAGAATATGATACTCTAAAATATCTGCCAGGATTTTCTACTGAGAAAATGATTTAAGGAGTATATGTCAAGCTCTCCAGATGGGTTTAAAATCTCATTATACTTTATAACCTCAAAGTTGTCTTAGCATATTTTCAGAGAGAAGTTGCATAAAACAGTACATGAAATGGGTGTCACAACTTTAGTGATGATGATGTCCATAAGTGTGATTGAAATTGAATCTGGAGACTTCTCTAGGCATGAAATAAATATTAAAATGGTGTGATGATGCTAGGATTAGATGCTAATGGACTCTCTTTGCTTTATTTTAGCTCTCAGCATTGGAGAGGCAAATCTTTGACTTCCTTGGCTTCCAGTGGGCACCAATTCTTGGAAATTTTCTACATATAATAGTCGTCATATTGGGTTTGTTTGGAACCATTCAGTACAGACCTCGATATATTGTGGTGGTAAGTTTTATTTTTATCCTGTCTCTTGCTACAAAATTACTAAAAGAAGATTAATGAAATATCATTAAGTTGTTCCCTTGGATATGATGTGGTATTGCTGTTCGAACCTTTAGGTATTAAATTCTGTTTGGAGATGCTAATCTGTGGGAAAAATGACTCAGTGAATGTTTACAGTGAGATCAAAGCAACATGAGTGTAAGTGTGAGACACATAGTCCAACACACTGTGTAAATGAATTCAAGTTTCACAAGGAAATCTAAAACAGGGTTTGGATAGAGTAGGAGATCTGGCTGTGGTCTGGATGTCATGATGAGACATAAATGTGCATTAACTGTCATTTCCATGATACACGTCACTAAAAAGCAAACCTTCATAGCCATAACTGTTTACTAACTGATAACAATAATATAACTGCTAACATAATAATATTTACTTTTAAATGATTTAGGACATTACAAAGGCATGTACTGAAGGTTATTTAGCACTCATCCCTAATGTATTTCATACTTTATATCATTGAACATGTCTCCATTTTTTTAAGATAAATTTGAAATGTTAATTCCATACTCCAACTATACCAAACATGGTCAGGAGACGCTCTGTTGCAGGGCAGTTTAATGAAGTGTATACTATATTCCACAATTGAATGGGAATTATTCACAATAATTGGTGTTCTATAAAAGGCGGCAGTATTTTAGGCTACATGTGTAAGATTGTGAGAAATAAGCCTATATAAGTGATTGTAACTAGGAATAACATACCTAAAATACTCATTGAGCCTAAATAAATATACAGTGTTCAGTAGGATTAGTGAGTATTTTCTTGCAATGCAGGGACATTGGCTCACTAGAAGAAAACCATAGACTTAAACATATGCCCTCTTTCAAATTTGATTTAATCCAGGCACAACTATGGAACGAATAAAGCTACACATTTTCCTGTGAATACATTAATTCTCTATTTTGAATCTCAAATTGGTTTTTTATTGTATCTTTCCCCATATCACAGAGGTGAACATAATTGGCCCACAGCCGACTCTGAACTCAAAATGGCTGCCCGGGGCATTAGGGAAGTTTGATATCACTCAGCCAGCTGCAGGGACTAAACAATTTCTGCTTTACTTTTATTCTCTGAAAGCCAGCTTCTGCTAAGGCACTGTATAATCTGCTAGAAGGATGTCTCATGGAGTAGGACTTGTAGCATAAAACACTTCAATATGCATAATATCAAACTATTATATTGGATTCTGTTTTCTAGTTTGTTGCTATAAACACAGCACTTTGACTCACTGCAGACTTTTATTTTATGATGTTGGTGTTCTGCGGAAGCCCCAAATGCCAGGTGGCTGTGAAACCAGTCGCCTTTCTGGAATGAAGCTATTGGTACACATTAGTGACATTACCTAGTCCTGATAATCATGCCCTCTACATACTAGCTTTACACACTCTCACAGCTACTGCCTTGGTTGAAGCTTCTGCTTTTTCTTTCCAGGATATGGACTTCCTGCCTGCTTTCAGCCTTCCTACCTTTCAGTGTGTCCTTTGCATTTTCCTAAATCACTGGCTTAAAACTCTTGGCTAGCTCTTAGCCAGATAAAATCTAAGAATATCCTTGGCTGACCACCTGACCAAGCATGGATCTCACAATCAGTCTGTCCTCTCTCCTTCCCTTCTTTCCTTCTCCCCTTTTCTGCTCCCTTCCTACCCTCCCTTCTTTTTTTTTTTTAATTTTATTTATTTAAGTAATCTCTACACCCTATGTGGGGCTCAAACTCACGACCCTGAGATCAAGTCACACACTCTTCTGACTGAGCCAGCCAAGTGCCCCTACTTTCTTAACTTTCTTCCTCCTTTTCTTCATTAACTTATTCATTCAAATCCTATTTATTAGATTTCTACCATTAGGTTTCTACCTTGTTTTAAGTGTGGGCATGTTGGTGATCAAATACAGACCAGGGGTCTGTGGAAGTGATGAAAGGTGATGAAAGGAGTGTTTTCCGCATGTAGTTCCTTATCTGTTCAGAGTCCATTCATGATAGAACTGGTGTCATTTCTTTCTCTGGTGTCTTTTCTTTGATTCCCTCTCCCCCTTTTCCCTTTTGTGCATAGGAGAAGGAGGATTTAGATCTTTAAGAATCTTCAAGAAAAATCTATTAGAAAAACAATCCATGTTTTTGCTCATGTGGATTTTCTCTTTTAATGCAGGTGGCAATCAAATTTCTACCTTTTTTGTTTGTTGGTTTGCCATCTTATTTAAGACCATATCCCAGGACGGGAAGAGAAAGAAAGCAATGAATTGATGGGAAAGGCCTCCATACTAAAGATGCTGTTGGGTTTAATTTTCACAAATACCTATGGGTATGTGTTAGCATCCCTAATTTTACAGACAAGGAGAGGTTAAGTGACCTACCCCAGGAACCCACATGTTTAAATGGCAGAACTGGATGTGTTATTGTTAGGTTCTTGAAGTTGATTTATCATTATTATCCTTTGTTTCACCACCAGATTCCAGATTATATGGTGGCATTGCTGGTATAAATTTTGATATTGAAAATAATCCTGCCCTGCCACCTCAGCTGATCACAGAATATTGTTACCTGTGTGGGATTCCAGATTACCTCTTGTTCTAACATGGGTATAAATTGTCCACCGGGGAGAAATGGTTGAAGAGTCCTTAATCCACAAGCATGCGAAATCTGTTCACAAAGACTGCCTTTGATGGGAAGATCACGTTGTTATTGGAAGGATGGCTAGGCCATGTTACCTTCTTCACACCACGGGCAGTTCATCCCTGAGTTGTTTCCATGAATCCTTTGGTTTGGATCTACCACTGGTGGCCTGGGATTAATTCTAGTATGAAAAAGTCAGAAAACAAATATGGCGTATGTCAGGTTAGTCAAGGTGTGCCTCAGGAGGCACCAACTTTTCAGTGGCAATGAAAGGAGTCCTGGATCAGAAATTCATACTGACTTTTCACTGAGCAGGGAAAGAGATTTTGATTGCAGGAGATTTTTTCTCCAACTCACCTGCAGTATTCTTAGTATTAGCCTCCTTTGTTGGCTGAAACAATCACCCATAATGCCGGTTAAATTTAATCCATTTCAAAGTAACAGACATTTTGGAGCACTGAAACACAGAGTGTAAGTTACTGCCATTTCTGACAACAAACAGGGTTTATCACAGCTGAATTTAAAGAATTAAATTCATAAACCCTTATGAAAATGGTTATGGTAAAGGACCACGCAGAACAAGCTCTACAGTGTCTATCGGCACACTTCTGGCTTCCTGGCATGGAAAATCAAAGCTCATAAAATTGCTCCTTTGCTTACCTCTTCTGCCCACCGCGCTCCCCTATCTCGTACCAGCCATGCTCAACTATTGTGTTTTCTAATGACCACATGCTGTTTCTTGCCTCCTCTGTTTGCACACACTGTACTTTCTGCCTGGAATGCCCTATTCTCCTTGCCCTCTTGGGAAACTCTTAATAATGCTTCCACTGAATGGTCATGTCTTAAGAGCTTTGGCTGAGCATCCTCCTCCTTTCTGCTCCCATGGATCTTGGTGACACCTTCCACCCTAGCGCTCTGCACAGCGACAGCCCTTGCTTCTAGCCTGTCTCGTTCCATTCACCCGTGTCCTGCTGGCAGGCTCATTGCCCCTACCCATCGTTGTATTCTAGGTCTCTCCCGGTATGCATGGGGCTTTAAAGATACTTACACTCGAATGAGCAAAGAATAAATGAATTAAAGGATACTGGATGAAATTATTTTATAGGATGGACTGGACAGTGGATACTAAGGTCAGCTGTAGGTTTGAATGCACCTTTTTGTGTTTCTTTGACTATAGACAAAATGAAGCAGAAAGCATAAAGTACTGTTCTAGAATCTGCTGTTTCCTCCTGTTTATTCCTATATCAAATATTTTAAATCTTACATAGAAATTCCAAAATGAGATTCTGCCCTAGAATTGTTTAAATCTTTATTATTTCATGGGCAGTAATTTAATTAGGCAGTTTTAAGTTAATTTAAATGCAAAAGCATTAGCTAATTTAAATTTTTTGAATAAATACCAACTTTGGAAATTAACTCAAAACTGCTTTTAAAAATAAAAAAGAAAGCCAAGTTAATTTGCTAGGTCCACAGTTTAGTTATTGGGACTTTTATGGCGAAGCTCATGTGCAAACAATAAGAACTTGTGTAATTTGAATAGTTAACAGGAAAATTTCCCTGCTATGTCACTATAAACCTCCTTCCTGAGCTTTTACTCAGCATGACAGTTAAGAGTGTCCATTTTCCATTTAATTGGTCCTATATTAAATCCTCTCCACCAATTATTGGGTATGAAGACTTGGGACATTAATTTGTCCCATAGTTAACTTCATATGTAAAAACCTGACTCAGATTGTCTTTAAGAATTATATTATATAATATATGTGACTTGCTTAACATAATCTAACACAGAGCAAGTGCTTGGTAAATGATTGAACTGTTCAATATATCTTTTTTTGCTTTCACTCTGCTTTTTTAGCCATTAAAATGAAGGGGATGCCACATTACTCTCTTAAAGTTCTTCTGGAAATGAATACTAAACTCCAGAAACTGTTGGAACAAAGAGTGACCAGGAAATCTACTTTTTTAAAATTATAAGTCTAACATATTGTACATAATACTATATCTGATTGATGCACATGTGAATAAATGAATAAATGGCCTTTCTGGTAATTGGAAAACAAGGTCAGGAAGTAAAAATAATTCATGTTATAGACTAATTGCTCAATGAGAAAGAAATAGACTGCAAGACTTCCAAAATTCATTTCAATTAAAAAACACTGAAATATCTTTGTAAAACCATGAAATATTCAGGAAGCTACTTAGAACACATGGACTTTTTTTTTCATCTTATAGGCTTTATCTATGTAAATTGGGATTTAAAATATGTGTACTGAACATAAGCAAAGTACAACAAATAAAAAGGTAGCTAGATAATTACAAAGAGTAATTTTTGCATATATTGGGAAGTTGTTTTCCATACTGCAAGTATATGTATTTGGATATATGAGCATATAGGCATGCTCCATGATAACCAAAAGGTATGTCTTAAAAATGGAGTCATCTCTTTTTTAATTCTTGTTTCGGTTGAATTATAAATAAAATAACCCATGTCAAAAAGAATGCATATATTGGGGCACCTGGGTGGCTCGGTATGTTGAATGTCCGACTCTTGGTTTCAGCTCAGGTCATGATCTCATGGGTCATGGGGTAGAGCCACATGTCTGGCTCTGTCCTCAGCAGGGTGTCTACTTGAAGATTCTCTCCCTCTGCCCCTTCCCCCACTTGTGCATGCGCACATGCACGCTCTCTCTCAAATAAAACGTAAATTTTAAGAAAAAGAATACATATGTTGTCCTAACACTTCCTGCATAGGTAAATGCCAATGGATGTGTTTGTATATCTAGAGATTTCTTTCCCTATATCTCTATGTACAGCCTTGTGTCCCCATTGCAGGGTGAGGTATATAGTTTTCATCTCATAACAGTCCAAAATTCAGTCATACAAATAATCTTTGTTCTCAACAAACCAATGTATCAGAAGAAAGAAGTTTACAGTATTGTTTTTAAAAAACCATAACATTCATATCATGCATAATGCATTAGTTGCCAAGTACAAAAGAAATTGTTATTCAAATACATTGCCAGTTGTGGAATTATATAAATGAAACTAGTTTTTGGAAAACTGGTAATTTGGTGAATTGGTCATTTGATAAGTTGCAAAATTTGGTGAAGTATTAACTTTTAAATTATTCCATGGTCCTTTGCCTAAGATCTTTTAAAATGAAGCCTATCATGTAATACTTAAGCATCAGCTCTGGAGTCAGACTGTTAGAGTTCCTCTCCCAGCTATGACACTAAGTAGGTGGTCAAATGATTACTCTCTTGCTCGGTTTAGTGTGAAGGCTGAATAACTTGATACATATCAAGTACTTAGCACAGTACCAGGAACATAGAAAGTGCTTAACACAGTACCAGGAACAGAGAAAACAGCAGAGTAATAACTCATGTTATTGTTAGGAATTTAGGAACCTACTCAGCCTGATAATTTTATCTTTGAAAGTTTACAAGTGGCATGAATCACTTCAATCATTGAGTCTGTGCTGTGATTTTTAAATAGAGTTGTTTTATTATGCATTTGTTGTAACTATGAGTTGATAGTCTTTTCTAAAAGATTACTTAAGTATTTAAGTTTGCTGTCCTAATAATTAAGAATCAAATAGTTTTACAATGACTTTTGCTTATTTCCTTATGTTAGTCTTACTTTCTTTTATGCCCTTTCCTTAACCTTTGTCATTGGCTTTTTTTCTCATGAATTCGTGGTCTGCACTATTCTCTCATTCTAATAGACTCATAATTAGATTAATTTAGAATGAAAAATGTCAGACACCAATTAGCAACAGCTTTAAAATTTGTTGTGGTTGTTGTGGCTTGATCAGTTTGCAAAAAGTATACATTGAAGATAAAAGTTAGCTATTTTCATTGTTCATGGGAATATTTTGTGGTTTAAAAAAGTGTATTTCAAGGCAGTTGGCACATTTTTAAAACTAACTCCATTCATACCAGAAGGCTTTACTAACAGAAAATATTGGCAGCATCAACAATATCTACAAATAGCAAAAGCCTCACTGTATACTTTAATTTGTGTTGATGTTTGAACGTATTTGCCAGCTTCTCTAAATTTCCAGTGATTTTGGAGCCTTAACTCATAATTATAATTGCATTATTCTTAATAACATAACAAAAGCAAAACCCCCTCTCCAGAAAGAAAACAAGATGTATAATGTGACATCAGTGTAACCAGTTATAGAACTTGGCACCTACATGAGATTATTTTGAAAGCCTTTTAAAAATCATAACTGAGAGAAAGACACAAAATGTAAATTAAATTTTATGAATAGTTAAAAGCTCCTGATAAGGTTTCCAACAGGAACATGGCTATTTTACAGTGTTTAAAATTCCTAATTTTATTATTTGAGACAGCTAATGAAATGATTTCAATAATTATTTTAATTTGACAATAGCATGTGATGATTAAAATCACTGATAAAAGCAGTGATTTAATTAGTATGTCTATTTAAGAAATTAAGAATTTATAGATTTTTGTGGTAAAGTAAAATGAATGAGAAAACCATTGTGTTACATTCCCAGAGTAAATTCCATCCTCAGTCATCCAAGCTATTACATATGTCAGTTCTATATCTCAGTTTCTTCATCAGTGACTAGGTGAATTGTGCCCTAAGACCCTCTCCACCGATGAGTTTTGATCTAAGGCTACCTTAATTCAGACTGACCAATACTCTCAAGGAAGGCATTTCCTAATACATATTACATTAATAAAACCAATTAATCAGTAAGGCGAGCATGTTTAGAGTCTGTTGGACGTGATTGGAAGGTATTTTCCCATTGTGGAAATCTGTCGTTTATTTGCTCATTCTTAATCCCATTTCTTAATTGTTGTGCTTTTTAAAAATATATTTTATATGATTGCATTGAAGGCATACACACTCCACTCATACTAAAATAGTTCAATAGGAAAGCTTGTTAATTTTACTACAAACATCCATTTTCAAACACGATCTTCACTCAGGGATATGGAAGTGCTGAGTTTTGACTAACATTCCTAAAAATTTGACAGCTTATAATATTAACTAAAAGATAGATAACCCACAGAAAATTTGCATAATTGTATTCCCTGGAAAAACTAATACTCAGAAAACAGAAATCAAGTCAGCACTTGGATTTAACTTTATCTGCAAGCCAGCAAAACACTTTAAAAATAAATCTAGCTTTATTGGCATCTACTGAAACCCGAAGAAACTATTGGATTTTTAATTTCTAGATCTTAGGGGACCTCATAAGGAGCACTCTTTTCTGAGCGCACCCTACTTCTTCCCAGAAGACTTAGACTTATTGACATTTTTATTATTGATTTATTTAGTATACATGCCTTTCATCTCTACATTTTTTCTTCTCTTTCTCCCCCTTGATCCCTTTCTCTCTAGTACACAGTATGGACTGCCCTCTGGGTCACCTGGAATGTGTTCATTATCTGCTTTTATTTGGAAGTAGGTGGACTCTCTAAGGTAAGTTTATAATGCTTTTAAATAAGTACGCTTTAAAAAGAGTACACTAATAAATAATTATTATGACTGTATGTGTGTGTATATATAGAGAGAGTGTGTGTGTATTATATATATATATATATATATATAAAGAGAGATTGTGTGTGTATGTATATATAGAGAGAGGGGGGTAATCTAAATAACATTATAAATGTAATACTAATCAAAAATAAGTTTGGATACTGATCAGGAAAGAATGATCTTGGGAGCTTTATGGTTTAACTATGGCTTTATGGTTTGGTTTGTTAAGCTGTACTGAAACTCAGCTGCCAGTGTATCCTCATGTCCAGTTTAAAAAGGCCTAATGTCACAGTGACAACAGCCCCAAATGTTAAGTGAAAAATGGTTTTGAGTGTTCTCGTAATTTAAAGTGGGAATGGGGATTGACGGAAATGTTAATGTAATAAATATGAATAGCAAGTTGCTGTCTTTGCTTCAGTATTAATTCTGAAAAAATAAAAGTTTGACAAAGGATGAAAGCCTTATATGTGTAAGTGGAGGATATATTCACTAACTAAGTGCATCTTGAAATTCTGCTCAGACAGAAGAGAGTTGTCTTGATGCAACATGTTACCAGCCTCATTTCTGTCTGTCTACAACTAGTGTCAGCAAAGCACACAATTTTCACTGTGACTCCTGCAGAACCAGCTTTTGACTGCCATCCCAATGTAAGAGCATCTTGGGTAAAGTTTCTAGCTGTGTTTCTCATACATTTTTCTCATAAGCCAGCACAATTTTTACTTGTAGAAATCATAGAGAAGAAATGTAACAGTGTAAGTACTAAGAAAGCTGTAGTGTTGTTGTTGTGTTTTGTTTTTTCTTTTTTCAGATTTCTCATTATTCACTCTATGTGTGCTAACTTATTCTATTGTATGATCGTCTGAAAACTTCTAAGTAACATAATGGCCTTCTACTAGCATTTGCGGGTTTAGATCTTAGAAAATTTGCATTGACTAGCACAGACTCAGAATTGTTAGGCTCCATTGAAATGCATAGGGTAACAAAGAATTTTTGATTCAGCTAAGCAGCAAAAATCCCTGAAGGATTTTCTCCGGAACCTCCAGAGGTGGTTACTCTTTATTCTACACTATAATAACCTTATAATTAGAACTTGTATTCATCTTCTCACATTGGCAAATGTGTTCAGGAGCCAAAAATGACATTTTTAATACTGACTTTTATACAAATGCACAAGCACCTACCCTTAATATTTGTGCCATTAATCACATTTAACCTCTAATTTTTAAGACAGAAAAGAGTGCTTAAATCAGTGCCTAGTTATCTTCTGTAACACGCAGATTATAAAGTAATTTTAAAATGCAAATTTTATGAATATAATAATTGTGAATAATAAGCATAGCATTTTTCAAACCATGGCATTTTGTATCTTGTAATTTGAACAAATGACCATTTGTTTTAAAGATTTTATTTATTTTATTTGAGAGAGAGAATGAGAGAGAGAGAGCACATGAGAGGGGGAAGGGTCAGAGGGAGAAGCAGACTCCCTGCTGAGCAGGGAGCCCAATGCGGGACTCGATCCTGGAACTCCAGGATCATGACCTGAGCCAAAGGCAGTCGCTTAACCAACAGAGCCACCCAGGCACCCTTGAATGGTCATTTTAAATCATCACTGTACTGGGTAGTAATTCTCTTCTATTTTCTTCCATATAAACCAATTTTTTGGGAAAAAAAATGAGACCAGAAGAAATTTGTCCTATGGAATTGGTATTATGATATGCTAAAAGAAAACTGAATTTCAAATCCCAAGTCTTTCACTCAAATCTTGTCTTTAGCACTTATTAACTATGGGCCCTTAGGCAAATCACTTAACCATGCTAAGTCTCTGTGAAATATAAAAATGGGACCAGTTTGCCAACAAATGGTAGTAGTAATCAACACTTTTTGGGTATGAAGCATTGTTTTAAACACATCATTTATGGTAACTCAGGTAAGCTTCAAAACAATGTTATGAAGTGATAAGAAGATAATAATAGTAATCTTTTTTTCCGTATTAGTCTGTTTTCCCTCTGCCGCTCAAGGTAACTTTTGTGCACTGCTTTTTGTAACTGCTTTTCTAATATCAATATGCTTGTTAAGGGTTTTTTCTTTCTCATTTCTTTGGGTGCAAGGTTAAAAATGATGGCTATACTAGTCCAAGTCACTCATTTTATTACGCATTCAAATGCCATTAGGCAATCAACCAAGTATTCTAGTTCGTTAAAAGGATAGGTGACGCCAAAGTGAGCATCTTAAAGATTTTCTGTTGTTCTCCTTCTATTAACTGCCTCAAAGGCTGGTAGCATTTCCCTGGTTAGCCACAGTGTAGCCTCAGTTGGAATCTGTAGGAAATCTATTCTGAAAACTCGAGCCGAGTTAAGGACGCTTGACAAACCCAAGCACCTTTGCGACACTTCAAGGGTGGACTCTAGTTTTTATAAGAAATTCCTTGTCCATATATGCTGGTATGTACTTCCTAGAGCTTTCTATTTCTTGCTAGTTCGTGAAGGCATTCCTTGGCATTACCCACTTGGATAAATTAATAGAAGTCTCCTTTGGCCTGGATGTTTGCCTAAAATATCCATTCTAAAATAACAGATCTTTCCCCCCAAACTGGATTCAGATTAATTTCCACAATATCTCTATTCGGTGTTGTTCCAGTGACAGTAACCACATAATCATTCTTATTAACTATTAGTGCACATTATTGTGGGCATGAACAATTCTACATTTGGCCTCTTATGGGGATTCTTGATCCCAACACCCAGATATTCCTTTCCTTTTTACCTCATCTGCCAATCAGCTCTGCATCATGTGTTTGTCACTGGTCTTGAGGGTCCTGATTCTCCTCAGATCTTCCAGAACTTAAAGGGAATGGCTGTATTGTTTTTAAGGAAGGTGTACATGTATGGTGGGGTCAGGGGTGATTACGGGTCTGCATTTACATAATCTCCTGGAGCCTCAGCTTCCTTTTGAGGAAAACTGCAGCACTAATTTTGCTGGATTGTTGAAAGAATTAAATAAGATAATGCATATAAAGGACTTAGAAAGGATCTTGGCAGAGTGAGGTTTCAGTAAATAGTGGTTCTCATAATTGCCATCAACATCATCATCTTTATTATTATTGAAGAAATTAACAGACATCATGATTCTCATCCTGAAGTCTTTGGGACATATATTTATTACTATGCAAGAGCTGTAAGGGGAAAAAATATAAGACTGAGTGACTTGTTTAAAAAATATGTAACAGTCCCTTGTAATAGGACCTCAGAACTGCATATTAACTTCACAGCTGTAACACTATTAATTAAATCCTTTCCTTCAACATGTAAGTGGCTTTTTTTGAAATACTTCTGCAGCTGGATTCTCCTGGTGTCCCTACTGTTCCCCCTAGGAGAACTTTATGCATCTTTGGAAGTCTCTGAGGCTGCTTTTCTGCCACAGTTTAAGATCACCCAGGGCACAATTAGTAAGTTATTGCTGCTTCTTTGCAGGTTGCAAGACTTGAAATCATTTTTTTCCTCCCTAGGAATACATTCAGAATGTAAATATGAAAATTCAACTCATTTACCACATTTAAAGAGAGTGTAAAATAAGTTATGTTGAGAACTTAAGTTGTACTTTCTTTTTAATTCCAAAGGAATTTAAGCTAATATCTTATGCCATGCTCCTGCTTACTCTAGTGTGCAAACTTTCAGCTAATATTTCTTCTAATCACCTTTTCTCGAAAGGTGTGTGGAGCTTACACATTGTGATCTTAGCGAATTTTGAGTGTGGCCCATTTTCATAGAATATAGAATGTGCATGACTGTGCATGAGCATAATTTAGACAGAAAAATAAATATAAACAAGTTCTATGAAGATTTTATTAATCGTCTGCTTTGATCAGGGAGCTTTCAAAAACTTATAAACAAGGGGTGGGGGGGAGAGAGACTAACCCTCACTGATTTCTACTCTGTATAGGTGATTTACATTGCCTTCACACAAAAGGAAACCTACCTTCATTTTTTTCCCTCTATATCATGTTTTAACAACTGGACTTTTTCCATTGTGACCTAATTTATAGATATTTTGATTCTTTTTTTTTTAAAGATTTATTTATTTATTTTGAGAGAGTGAGAATGAGAGAGAGGGAGAAGAGAGAGAAAGAGAGAGAATACATGGGAGCGGGGAGGGTCAGAGGGAGAAGCAGGCCCCTCGCCGAGCAGGGAGCCCGATGCGGGACTCGATCCCGGGACTCCAGGATCATGACCTGAGCCAAAGGCAGTTGCTTAACCAACTGAGCCACCCAGGTGCCCCTAGATATTTTGATTCTTAAGGAAATTTAAGCCATTTCCCCCAATGACAATAATAGCACTCTCTCTGGTTTTTTGTTTTTACTTAAATTGTCACCTTTTCATACATAAGGGTCTTTTTCTCTTGTGAGATTCTTCAGTTGAGTATTTCACCTGAGCAGTCAGGCAAGATCAATGAGATAATTCTTCTTTTCAAGGCTCATTCTTATTACCTAGCCTGAATTGTTCTTTTGTACTTACTGAAAAAATTATCTTTCTTACTCAAGATTCATTTTCCTTCAAGGTTGGATTCTTCCACTAACTGTGGCTTTGGGCAGGCACTTTCAAGTAGAAAACTTTTAGAGTCAATTCAGAGTTATGTACAGGAGCATTTGCTTAGGAAACAGAACTTCAGTTTCCTTCGGCTGTTTACAATCCACCCATTATTTCTTATAAACAGTCTAAATATTTTTGTCCCAAAGAATTCTTTTTCGGATGACCGTTTCAAACTAAATCAATGATGTATAGTGTATTTCTTTTTTATTGAAATAAATGCAACTTACTGAATCTAGCAATGAATATTAAACCGATGTTTATCTTTTCCTTTTCATGATCTCTTCCTACCTGGACATTTTTCAAAAGGAATCTTGAAATACGATGTTTACAGAAGGGTGAAGCTAGGGCACAAAATATCTTTATTTGAGAATCATGTAGCAGCAAATGATACAGGAGCATCCCAGAAATCCAGCAAAACTATGCCTACATTTAGAACTACAAGAATGGTATCCTATTTACTTTATCATGAAGTAAATGTCATATCTATATCAATGAGACACTTTGGGAAAATGCATAAACTCTTCCAGCTCACTAGAATAGCAAAATATTTCAGGATCAGAATTAATATATTGTTATGTACTTATCCTGCTATCCAGAAAGAATGTTTTTGTCTATGATATTGACTGGGATAGGGGAAGATGGAAGTGGAAGCGGATATCTACCCAGTTGTTAAGGATTAATAAAGGAAGAACCATCACAATCTGCTTCCAGGCATTAAATTGATATAAGACCCAAAGACTTGCAAATGTTTATTTCTATGTTTGGTTCGTTGTGTTTCATTCATCTTTTATGTCTAAACCCTTTTTCTCCAAAATAATACAATTATGTTTTTTTTTAATAGCAAAGCAGCATAAATATAGTTATGCATTTCTGATTCCAAAAGACTTAAACTATACTTTTTCTTTTGGCATGGATCTAAGTGAACACAACTTCTTAAAATAGCATCTTCAGGGTCCTTCTTTATATGGGAAAATCATTGTTTTCCCCTGTAGCTTCTTTTCCATATAAAGAAAATTATAACCCGGTTTAAACTTAGTACTTTATTCTTCATAAATTTCATCAAATGCAAATGTCTTGAAAACCTTTGCTCTAAAAATGTAATTTGCCCCTATGTCATAGTCCAGTGACATATACAAAGTATAGCATACTGCTAAATAAATGCTGCAGGGTGGGTGGTGTTAGGAGTTTTTAATCAGAAATTTGTGTGATAATCTTATGCCCCTCTGTAGAAGTTCAACCTATTTCCATTCCTTATTACATTGTGTATAGATTCTGTAACAGATTTGGTCATTAAAGATTAGTCTCATGTCTGATTCAGATCTGTTGTGCCCTCACCAGAGCTGACGGTGCTTAAGGCCTTCGCATACCCCTCTCTCCTCCCTTCTTGTGACTCTACTCCTCTGGGAGAGCAGACAGGAAGTAGTCAACTGCTTACATTGCCATCCTATAGCTGATGGTGGAGGTTGCAGATTCTGACCTCATGCTGGCCTTAGTCTTTTCAGCTTCTACTAGTGCCCTCTGCCGATGTGACAGTCTTCAAATATGCCTAATTCTCCCTAAATTCGATGAAATGATATTCATTTTTAAATGATTTTATTTATTCATTTGAAAGAGAAAGAGAGAGAGAGAGCATGAGCTTGGGGGGGCGGGGCGGCACGGGTGGTGCAGAGGGAGAAGCAGACTCCACACTGAGCAGGGACCCTGAAGCAGGCTCTAACCCAGGACCCCAGAATCATGACCTGAGCCACCCAGGTGCCCCTAGATGATATTTATTTTTTAACAAATCTATAATGATTCTAATAGATGTAATTTGTTAAGCCATGGGTTACATAAGTTAAGCCATTCTGAGTTGACCATGCCTGCTGAATTTCCATGTAAGCATTATCTTCAAGAAAACTTTGGTGCTGCCAAGAAACCACACTTTTATAGCTTATATTCAAATGCTCTGCTATGTTTTTAAAGACAATTTAAAGTAGCTACTGCAGAATTTGTGATGCAGTTAGTTGAACACAAGACCGTTTTAGAACAATGTGTAGAATGAATAGAACATGAGTAAATGCCATTAAGATTTTGGGATTTCTTGCTGTGATGTTAATTAGTTTGTTTTGAAGACACAATCTCTTTGTTATGAAATGTCAATTAAGAGTACAATCCTGGTGATGAAGAATTTCAGGTGACATTTCCAGTGTTCACAAGTTTCAAAAGAGAGACTGATTAGTTGCATTTACTTACTTTTAAAAACAAGAATAGCAGCTTATACCGTGGTGTAGTTTTATACAATAAAAGAGCCCCACACAGTCAAATTATAACTAATGAACGTTAAGCTCAAGGGCCCTGTACAACAGAGGAAGGAGCCTATGATAACAATTATTCAACACTACTCTCAGATGAAGGCAATCACAAATCAGTTACATGCTTTGTACCAAATTCTCCTATGTAACCTGTAGAGGGGCCATCACAGATAACACTGATAATATCTAAAAGGTTCTCTTTGCACAGAGAAAGTTTCTCTTGTGCTGTGATGGTATGAGGAAGTATGGGCCTGAAGCCTCTGACCGATTGGGGTCTTGAACACAAATGGCCCTAAAAGTATCTGTGCATCGATTTGTCATGGCAGCCACTGGAAGCCCAGTGTTGTCCCACCAGCTGCCATGGCACACGAGTTCGGGATCCCTGGCTCAGAAAGGATAAGCTTGAGAATGCAGGATAAACAGAATGATAAGGAAATCAAACCAGATATATAGGAGAATATGTGAAAAAAGTGGCCAGGAGATTAGTGTCAAAGATGAGAGATAAGAAGGGAGGTATGTTTTGCTTTCTCTTGATGCAGGGAGCGCTAACAGAAGGACAATTCAGAAATCCTGGTAATGACATGCCCTTTAGTATGAAGGTCCTTGCAAGTCACGTCTGCCCACCAGCAGAGCTGACTGGGATCCTGGCTGAGCACACGCCTGCCCAGGGAAGAGCGTCAGGAGGCAGAAGCAGTTTCAGCCCTCCATGTCCTATCTGAGGACAACCGAGAAACCAAGCCCGGAGCGAAGATTGCCCGGAAGATGAGGCGGAACTGGCTGTCTGCTCAGACCGCAGAACAGAGGCACGGGAAGATAGGATGAAAGGGGAAACGGAAACAAGCCTCCAGGTGTCTGGTAATCAGGGAGGAGGCTGTATCTCTTCCATCATCTGGAAGTTCTCGGCATTAATTGCCTGCTGCCTGTTTCCTGACTCAGGAATAACAGTACAATAGCAATACAACGTCCAGTTGTGTTGATGGGAATCGTTGGTGTGCTTGTGTGTTACAAGAGGCACATGGAAGCATCTAGCTTCATCTGGACTCCCTGAAAGGTTGGCTCTTTGGGGGACTCTTTCAGTTTACTATAAAAACCAGGCAGACTATTTCACATTCAAATAAAAGATGAAGCTGAAGAAAAAAATAAGGCTATTAAACAAGTAATTCTACTTTATTCCTATGGAAGCTGGTTTGACTCAAGGTCTTGTATTCATGGATCTGAGTATCAGTAGTTCTTAATTTGCTAAAAGTATAGGAATTTTAAAAGCACACATCTCTAAGATTAAAATTAGATGGAAGAGACAAAAATTGATGAAATTTAGAGAACTGAAAATTTAAAGGAAAGATATCCATTTGTTAAATTAATTTCCAAATAGGAAATCATCTTCTATGAAGATTATGTCACTTTCCTAGTTTTCTAGGTTTTCAACTATATTCATCTAATTACGCTTTTGTTAAACAAATAGTGGCTGAGGTTTCTGGTTCCCTTATATTATCTATTCCCCCCTTCTCCTGATTAAGAGTCAGGGAAAACCCTGCTTTCGTGTGAGACAGAAGTGCTAAAAAACATGTATCTCTTTGCTCCTGTAAGAGTCTGTGTGGTCATCTAAGTCCTGGCCACCGAGATAGAAGCAGAAGAATTATGAAGGACTTCTGGAAAGGCTGCTAAGGAACTAATTTAGTGTCAAAACAGGCCCAAACTTAGTGACTTAAAGCATACAAATCTTACACTTAATACAAATCTTACACTTCTGTGGGTCAGAAATCCTACAAGTCTCAATGGGCTAAAATCAAGATGTCAAACATACTATGCAAAACAGTATGGGAGTTCCTCAAAAAATTCAAAATAGATCTACCATAGGATCTGGCAACTCCACTTCTGGGAATATATCTGAATGAAATGAAATCATTGTCCCACAGACATATCTGCACCCCCCATGTTCATTGCAGCATTATTTATATTAGTCAAGACATGGAAACAACCTACATATCTATGTGTCCATTGACAGATGAATGGATCAAGAAAACGTGATCAATGTCTGTATGTATTTGATATGTATACACACACACACACACAGGAATATTATTCAGTCATAAAAAAAAGGAAATCTTGCCATTTGTGACAACATGGATGGACCTTAAGGACATGAATGATGCTGAGGGAAGTAAGTCAGGCAGAGAAAGACAAATACCATATGATCTCACTTGTATGTGGGGGTCTAAGGAAACCAAGTTCACAGATACAGAGATCAGATTGGTGGTTGCCAGAAGTGGGGCTTGGGGAGCTGGGGAAATGGGTGAAGGTGGTCAATAGTTACAAGTTACAAGTTATAAAGTAAATAAGTTCTGGGATGCTATGTACAATATGATGACTATAATTGACAGTACTGTATATTGTATAGTTGAAGTTGCTAAGAGAATGGCTCTTAAACATTCTTGTCTCAAGAAAAAAATTTTTGTAGCTATGTGAAGGGATGAACATTAACTAAATTTATTGTGGCAATTATTTTGCAATATATTTATCTATCAAATCATCATGTTGTACACTTTAAATGTATACGGTGTTATATGTCAATTATATCTCACTAAAATTAAGAAAAATAAAATCAAATCAAGGTGTCAGCAGGGTTGTATTTCTTTCTGGAAGATCTAGGGGAGAATCTTTTCCTCCTCTTTTCCAGCCTTTAGAGGCTGCCAATGTCCCATCCTCCATCGTCAAAGCTAGAAATGGCAGTTTGAATCCTTCTCATTCTGGCACCTCTCCGATTTTTGGCTGCCAGGAAAACTTCTCGACTTTTAAGCACTCACATGATTAGATTGGGCCCACCTGGATAACACAGGTTAATCTCAGCACATCGAGGTTCTTCACTTCAATCGCATCTGCAAAGCCCTTTTGTCATGGAAGGTCCCATATTCATAGGTAGTGAGGATTAGGACATGGACATATTTGGGGGCCGTTATTCTGCGACCACAGTGGTGATAGCCATCTTGGACTGTGAGGTGACCCTGAGGATGTTAGTCGTGAATGAGAAAAATAGAATAAAAAGTAAAAAGGAGCCTTGGGAACCTAATAACTCTGTGAAGTTTTCATACTACCCTGAGCTGCCTATGACCAGAATTCTCTTATAGCAGAAGATGTGTTTGGGGGCTTGATATATACAGCCGAAAATAATGTCTAACTAATCACATATAATTCTACAGATAATTTTACTTAGTATTTACTTAATTCGAAGCACCGTGCTACGCACTAGGGCTATATTCAGTTCTTGCCCTCATAAAATGTTCTGTATCATAGGAAAGACAGACATTAAATGAGTAATAACAAGAAAATAACAATAACAGTGTTATGATAATGAAGGGAAAAGAGCAGGGAATCACAGAGCAGGGAATATAGTCTTCACCAGGATCGGAGGAGGTTTCCTAAGGAAGACGGGATGAGGATTGGACACATGCAGTGAAGAAGAACATTACAAGTACTACTAAGCTGACCGTCACAAACACAGATGCTGTTACTGACATACCATAGGTAAGAAACATGCTTTGAGTTTTAAAATCTGAAATGAATTTGCATCTATCCACCCACCTCCATCCCACGCCCTTTTCTCAGACTCTTTTCTGGCCAGCACACGTTGGTGAGACAATTCCATGGAATTACATGCATCAGAGCCAAGGTCACTACCTTTGGGACGTGGTCTTGTAGGGACATACTCTAAACAAGGGAGCTATCAAGTTACAGACCTTTACTGCCAGTGTCCGGGAAATATCTGTCCAGGCAGGAACCGTGAGGAGAAATGCCAGGCTGTTGGGAATCCTTTCGAGATGATCTGAAGTTAATTTCCCTGTGCATAAGTACACAAACATTTTCCTCAAATACAAGGCTGTTGCACTGCACTACTTAGCTTAGAGCCAGTCCTAAAAAGTATTTCAAGGAAGGGTAAATATGCTTCCTGAAAAATCCCATGTCTGCTGCTGAAAGAAAAATGGTGTTAAGACGCCCTTTCAAACCAAGTGCTCTATCCCCACATTTATTTTAGCAACAAAAATTCAATTCGGTTGAGCTGTCTGGGGAGTTGATTTTTTTTTTTAATATTTTTATTTATTTATTTGTCAGAGATAGAGAGAGGACAAGGAGGGGGAGCAGCAGAGGGAGAGGGAGAAGCAGGCTCCTCACTGAGCAGGGAGCCCGATGAGGGGCTCGATCCCAGAATGCTGGAATCATGACCTGAGCTTAAGGCAGACGCTTAACGACTGAGCCACCCAGGCGCCCCTGGGGAGTTGATTTGACCCTGTTTCCAGAACAATAAACAATGGTTTGATGGCCTCATTCCTAAATGGTCCGTCTGATGTTTTAGTTTGTACATACAACTCATCATTTTTTTTCCTGCCCTGTAATGATAGAATTAATAGAGAAAACACCTCCTCAGTATATTAGAAGTATAAGGGTATTAAGTATTAAGGCTGTTAAGGGTATTAAGTATTAAGTATTGAGGCTGTTTTAAGTATTAGTGTGAGAAAATAGTCTGTCCTGCTTCAGGACAGCATAGGAAACAGAAATGCTGGTTGTGCAGTGAGTTGTGCTCACCATTGACTGAGATACTGAGACAAAGAGTATTATTATTTCCTGCATGCAATTAATCTTATAGGTCGGGAGCATGAATTTCTCTTCAGTATAAAAGGCAGGCAGGCTACTGGTCCCAAATCAATGACAGTCAGAAGAGCCTAGACATTGGGTGATCTGATGAATAATTTAAGCCTGATTTGTTAACTGTGCAGAAGTGAAGTTAGCCATGCAGGGGAGACACATTGTCAATTGCCAGCAATTTACTATGTTTTTGAAAACCACAGGCAGCAATTTACAGAAAAGATTAGGCCAGTTACTGTACACGTGTGACATTTTCTTGATTTAAGATGTCATCCTGAAAGCTGTTAACTGACAACTGGAGTTTAGAATGAGGTTATAAAGTTTAGTAAGGAACTGCTTTTATCTAAGAACCTCTAGGTTTCTGCTCTGGGAGACCCCTGAATGCACACCTCCTGCTGGGATTAACCGGGTGTATGCAAATGAGCCCTGTCAGAGAGGGTGACACACCTTCTCTCGGAACCATTAAGCACCTTTGCTCAGTGCTCAGTGCTCTTATGCTCTGACTCATCCAGGAGTGAGCATGGTGATGGGCCTTTATTTCTTGGAGAAGAAATCGTTGTCCACATATTTCTTTAGTCCTGTGCCATCTGCGAGGTAAAATCACCCTCATCCTGTACCAGGAGTTTGCTTTACAGTTCTTCATAAGAAGCCTATTAAAGGAAAATCTCCTTTTTATTACTGTAATTTCTTTCCCCTTCTCTTCCCTTTGGGAATTAAGTCAGTAACAATAATTTCTTGATATTTAAACTTGTAAAAAAGTGAAATGAAGGTAGTCTTCACTTCCAGAGGAATCTGAAACTCTCAAGTATCCTGAAGGATGACTTCTATAGGAAGAATATCCATGAAATGGTGTCTCATAGTTTAAACGTGAAAAAGTATAACCCATGACTGGTCATTTTTGGAGCTATGCCAAAAAATGGACTTTTGATATATTTTGAAATTTATTCTGAGTGTTTACATTAATTTGTTAAATTCTCCAAGGGTTCCTAGCAAGCTTAAACCTTGCAAATCAGAGTTGTAATTCGAATTCCTATTCTGGAATCACATATGTCAACAGTAACTTCTTTTTTTTTTTTCTTTAAGAGTTTAACTTTCCATATGAGAAACAAGTCAAGACTTCCTATGTGTGTCATTATCAGCAATAAAATCAATCTGAAAACTGAGACAAATACCTTTTTTCCTCTTTCTATGTTCTCTATTTGCCCATCTTGCTGGGTCTATAAACTCCTTTACAACCTGATGGCAGCTCCTGTGTGTTGCTTTAATCAATTTTTTCCCACCTTATCTTTTTCCCAAAAGGAGTGAAAAAGATGACCATGTGATAAGTTTATTTCTCTTTTCTATGTCAAATAGGAGAGGCAAAATACAAAATGCCAGAACATTACCATAACAGCCAAACATTGAACTGTTTAATAGAATTTCATATTAGACTATAACTCTGACTTTTCCCAGAAGTTTTTTTAATATTAAAAAAATCAATAAAATGAAAGTCCACATGAATGAATTACTTTTAAAACATTATATTAAAGACTGACAGCTCTAAAGTGGCTCAGCAAACTTATTGTTTTGCTATCAAAACAGTAGGAAAGCACTTTAGGCAAACACGTGTTCCTTTCCATGATAGTTTTAGAAGCTTAGATTTGGAACAGCAAAAGATAGTCACATTCAACTTTTCCAAAATATTCTCCTTTATGTATTACGAGCATCCATAATTAAGCCACGTAAACTTGGAATCTAATTTCCATAAACTTTTCATAAAAGTAAAAAATGTATTCATAAATATTATGGAAAGAAAGTTTTAAATGACTTCTATAATCTTGACTTTGGGTAGGTCTAACCAATTAAATCATATGGTTTTATTATTCCTTCTTTGTCTATAGTATTTTCAATACAAGAAAATACATGCTCCAGAAGGGAGAAAATATTGACTTATTTAGAGGTAGCTGTGTTGTAGACAACAAAATCAGAATTTTGTCTGTTTGACTAAAAGATTAAGTTAGAGTAGAATAAAGGTGGCAGTCTAACAGAATGCCTTGAAGGTAGGAGGCTTTCACCTTTGTTCAAATCATCAAGAAGTGAATTTCTTTTTTTTTTTTTTAAGATTTT
>NW_027397067.1:14527093-14787231 GCF_003265705.2 Callorhinus ursinus
GATCCCAGGACCCTGGGATCACGACCTGAGCTGAAGGCAGACACTTAATGACTGAGCCACCCAGGCACCCCAAGAAGTGAATTTCTGAGTCCTAACTTGTGATGGGTTTACATGCTAAGGCCCCTTGCTGCTTGGATCGGACTATAATGATTTTGATTTGACCTATTTCTTTACCTTTAGAAACTCTCCACTTTATTTTTCAGTAAATCATCAAAAGCCTTATGTACTTTATTATGAGTACCAAACAGAGAAGTGGTTTATTATTAGCTTGCATTTATATTGTATTTGCTTTCAAGTAGCTCAAGGGGCTTTACAAAACACAACAGTCATCAAAACACTGTCACGTATGGAAAGCAAGAAATAATGCTGGGATAAATGTGCCAAAGGCAGAGAGCTCACTGGAAACTGTTCATTTTCTACATATTTTTCAGAGATACTGTTTTAGGGATTTTCTTTAAAATAAGGTCCAACTTCCTTAAACATTTTCTTTTCTCAGCTTTGGAACCTGACACTTCTGTTCAACAAATTCACTGAGCATCTGCTCTGTGCCAGATATTATTGTAGTTGCTGAGGATATATCTAGAAGATGAGAAGAACTTGCTCTCACTGAGTTAATGTTCTAGTTTAAGAGCCAAGATACATAAGCAAACAAATACACAATATAATAGCTTGTTGTGCTAAGTGTTATCAAGGGCGGGTGGGCGGAGGGCAGGTTAAGAGCATAGAGAGTAACTTCACGGGAATGGATGGTGGGAGAAACCACAGAAACATAGTGGGGAATGCCAGGTCCCCAAGGTAGAAGCACGCTCGGCAGGATGCTGTGTGTGTCACCAGCGTGCCATGAACAAGGTGAGGAGGTCAGGCCGTATGTCTGGAGAGCTGGCCCGGGGCAAGATCCTGTGGGAATCTCATCCGCCGTGAAAAGGACTTGGATTTGGTCCAAATGTAACGGGAACCCTGTGGAAGGTTGAGCACCGTAGAATCACAGAGTCAAAAATCAGTGCGACTGCTGTGCAGGGGACAAGAATGAAAGCAAGAGGACCCACAGAGACATGATTGTGGTGGTCCAGGTCAGACATGAGAGTGGCTTGAGCTAGGGTGCTGGTAACAGTGGTCAAGAGGAGAGTGATCAGATTTGAAGTGCGATGGGAAAGCAGAGCTCACAGAATTTGCTAATGAGTCAGAGGTGGTATATGAGAGATCTTTAAATTCTGTCTCTGCTCCATGTGATGTAGTTTCTCACTGGTAAGACAGCGACAGTGAGTCCATCAGAGTGTAACTGAGGACGCCTATAACACAGAGCTCACCTTCCAAGCGAAGATGCCATCTCTCAGTGCAAAGGCCTTGAAGCCGGTCAGAAGAAACAAGGAGGCTAGGGTGTGAAGGTCCACTGCATACCAGGCAAGTTCATAGAGGTGGCTCTTTTCACCTTGACATCAATCTCCCAAAGAAAGTGGCCTTTCCCCCGACATAGATAAGAAAGTGGAAGGATTACAGGCAGTAAATAATTTACCCCTGGACAGACAACTGAAATCTGGAAAATGTACTTCTTGATGCTAGGAGGCTGTCTCTGAGCCTAAGATCATATCCATTATTGACAGTTATCCTCTGTTAGGTAAGAGAAACACAACATGAAGGGAAAGGGGAAAAAAAAAAAAAAAAGGCAGAACAAACATATTACTGTTCTCATACTTCCTTTTCCTCCCCCACCACTAACGAGTGGTCTGTCTTCTCAAAGCAGCCTGAACACTGGAGACAAGTGGCATTGTGGTGGCTTTTCTTTTTTCTTTTTCCCATTTATTTATTTAATTTGCATTGCCTTTCCCTTCATAAAAAAAAAAAAGAAAAAGGTAAGAAATAAATATCCTTATACCCTTTTCTACAGTATTGCTGTTGAGTTAATAAGCATTCTGATATAGTGCTAATGTTGTTTGTTAGACCTGAGGTTCCAAAGTGGAGAAATCTTATACTAATTTAAGCCATAAAACGTAACCAGTGATTTCATGTGAAGATGATGCTGTAGTGGACAGATTTTCAGACTCACCCTTACCTCTTCATTGTAGTGTAGTCATGTGATGCAAGTATTTATTTACCTTAGCTGAATTCAGCTTGGCAATTCCCATACTGGGTCACTTAGATTATCAAGGGAATGGAAGCATTCAAGCCCGAAAGAGCCAATGGGTATTATAGGACATACAGAAAGAATATGCCAGTGGTTTTAAGGGTCTCCCTAACATCTTAACGAGCTAGCAAAATGCTCGTTAAGATGTGCAAAAGAACACAGTCAACAACATTCTTGAGAAAGAAGAGTGAATTAATTGAAGGCTAGCTCCAAAAAGAATTACAGGGCTGTGTTATACATAAGTATGGATTAGAAAGGTCCTTTCTGGACAATTTAAGGGATGCCAGGAATAATTTGCAATACATTATACTTGATTTTCACCTTATATGCTGACTCGAGACCCAGATCTCCCTAAAAGAGGCAACTACATTTGCTTATAAGTGTCAATTTTAGAACCTGCTAGCCACTATTTATGCGAGAAAAAAGTGAGGAAAGAACTCTTCTTTTCTCCTAGAAATAAAAAAAAAAGTTTTATTCATCCCCTTCCACCTACAACCTCCTACCATTTTCTTTATTTATCAAGTCCTTTTCTCAGCAAAAGGAGATGTTAATGATCTTATTAACATATTAAACAATGGCATAGAAAAGGCTGACATTTCCCAAAGCTTTTGGTCCATGATTAAAGTAATGAAAGTTGCCAGTTATTCAGGCCCAGCCTATAAAGGCCTTAAATTCACTCACTGCCGGAAAGGTCAGGTAAATTAAAGGGAAATATAGGGTTGGCCTTGAACAGTCTGCATGTGGTGATTCTGAGTGCTCTTAAAGGTGGCTGAAACGAAGAAGCTACGCATTAATTCCAGCCAGCTTCCTGGTATTGATTAAGAAGTAATGGCAAGTGCTCATTTGTGGGCAAATTAAGAGATAAGTCCTTTTCAGAAGGTCATTTACATGTCTTGTTTTTAATTAATATTACTGACTTGAAGCTTTGCAGTTAAATTAGCCCATTAATTATAAAAGTCATCAGTTTGGAGAGTGGGAAAGGATAATTTATTTAATATCAGATCCGGATTTTCAATAGTTGGCCATTTCTTCTGGCACCCCTACTAGTAAAGGTCTGAAGTTGTGAAGTATGTGTTGGATGGGTGACCGTGGCCGAAACTGTTTTGTTGTGTTGTTGCTGATTATAAAGGTAACATATAAACATTTTTTAAAAACTGAAAAGAATCTTGAAGAAAAAAACCTATCTTCTATTCTTCCCCCATCACTCATAGTATTTTAATATTCCCATTTGTTGAGCTCAGCAATATATATAGATTTTGTGGGTGTGTATGCATGTATATATACAGCATATACATGGGTCAGCATATAGGTAAACATATAACTCTCTAAATTTGTCATTACTTAAAATATTGTTTCATATTTTGCTTTTTCACAGGTTATACTAAGAGCCCTTCACTACATAATGAGCATCCTTTGAAAACCAAGTTTTAATTAAACTTTTTATTTTGAGACTGTTGTGGATTCACATGGGGTTGTAAGAAACAATGCAGAGAGTCAGGACACCCTTAGCCCAATTGCCACAATGGTAGCATCATGCAAAACTATATAGTACAATATCACAACCAGAGAATCTATATGGATATACTCAAGATGTAGAATATTTCCATCACCGCAGGATCCCTTGTGTTACCTTTCTATAGACCTATACTTGCCTCTAGTCCTTAACCTCTGGAAACCACTAATCTGTTCTCTATTTCTATAATTTTGTCATTTCCAGAATGTTATATAAATGGAATCATACCATCCATAACCTTTAGGGATTAGCTCTTTTCATTCAGCATAACTCTCTAGAGATTCATCAGAGTTATTCATGTATCAATAATTCATTCCTTTTTATTGCTGAGTATTTATTCCATGATATGGATATACCACAGTTTGCTTAACCAGCCACCCATCGAAGAACATCTGGGTTTTTTCCAACTCTTGGCTGTTATGAATGAAGCTGCTGTGAACATTTGGATACAGATTTTGTGTAAATATAAGTTTTCATTTCTCTGAGATAAAATGCCCAAGTATATAATTGCTGGATCATTTGGTAGTTGTATGCTCAGTTTTGTGGAAAACTGCCAAACTGCTTTCTACAGAGACTGTAACACCACCAATGCATGAATGATCTAGTTTCTCTGAATTCTTGCCAGCATTTGGTGTTGTCACTGTGACTTACTTTAGTCATTGTGATTTTAATTTGTATTTCCTTAATGGCTGATGATGTTGAATATCTTTTCATGTGATTATTTGCCATTGGTGAAATATCTCTTCACATCTTTTGCCCATTTTCTAATTAGATTTATTGATTTTTTTTAATGGTAAGTTTTGATACTTCTTTATGTATTCTTGATACGAGTCCTTTGTCAGATGTGGTTTGCAGGCATTTTCTCCCCATCTGTAGCTTGTCTTTTCTTCCCCCTTAGCAGACTCTGTAGCAGAGCAAACATTTTTAATTTTGATGAGATCCAATTTATCAGTTTTTCTTTTTATAAATAATACTTTTAGAGTCAAGTCTAAGAACTCTTTGCCTAGCCCTAGATTCTGAAATTTTTCTTACTTTTTAAATCAGTTTTAAGTTTTATATTTAAGTCTGTGATCCATTTTGAGTTGATTAATTTAGCTGTAATTTTATTCCTTATGTAGGATTGAATTAATGTGTTCACAGTAGGAGAAATTTTTTCTTTTTCTTTTCCTTTTTCTTTCTTTCTTTCTTTCTTTCTTTCTTTCTTTCTTTCTTTCTTTTTTTTTTACAGTTAAACCAAGAACTTCATGGGTGAAGTGAGGGTAGGAGAAAAGAGGCATAGATATTAACTGAGGATAAACTATAGTCCATTGGAACCAGCTTGAGACAAGGGAACTCAAACTGACCTCTCCCTTCCTGGCAGTCTGCTTTTTCCCATTCTCCAAAGGTCTAGTCCAGAATGACATTCATCCCTTCCCTCCTCACCCCTCATTCCTGTTGCTGAGCTATTTTAAAGTCTTTGATCCACTAAACTCTCTCATCATCCTCTTCTTTCTTTACACTTTTTATTCTCTTTCTTGTTGCAAAGGGTATCAACCTAGTGCTAATGTTGGTTAGTGCATTCAACTATTATCAAACAACCTACAATCAGGAAACTCCTCCCTAGAAATGAAATTTGTGTTTATAACCACTACGGCATTTTCCTCCTTAATTAAATATCTAATAGCCTTGAATAAAACAGTATACATGTATTTGTTTATAATCCAGATACATATAATGTAGATGTCTAGATTAGGAGGCAGATAATAATCTCTAAAAATGCCATTTAGATTAATAAGCTATGAGGCAGAATCAAACGACTCAAGAGAGGACAGAGGATATCAGACAAAGCACATCCTGGATAAGAGAAATGGAGAAAATTCATGGATCCGGGTTCATGGGAATTTATAAATACACTTTTTTTTTTACCTGTCTCCCCTTATTGACCTCATAATTGGAATGATTAACATGTTTGGGGGCCAATGGAAATGTCTCAGAGTCAATTTTTCTTTTTTAAATAGAACACATAAATCAGAATGATGACGTCGAGGAAATATGTTACGGCTACAAGCTCTTCAAGGGGCCTGAAGGCTCCAGTGGAGAGGGGGAATACCCAAAAAACATGCCTCTCTGGAGACACAGAGATAGAATGGAAGAGAAAGTCTATTACCCAAGGCCATTAGCTTTAGGGAAAGAAAAATCGCCATATTTCTGTTTGGGTAATAGCAATGGAATGTTTCTCAAAACCACTAGCAATGAGGGAAACTTTTGGACAGGAACCAGGTCATAAAGTACCCCTTTTGTCATAGGCATGGCAGATGATTTAGGATGTTCTTGTTCTCCTCTGAGATGAGTGATACCAGAAAAAAATTCTCAGCACTTTAAATTTATATGAACGATCAGCCTATGCCAGATGACAGGGTACTTATTTGAGAAACAATAGTCATAATAAAAATGTTATGGAGTATCAATGGTTGATGGTGAGATTTTTCAGCAACATAATGAATAGGTGTTTCTAGGCAATGTAATGTGAGTGCAAATGGAATATTATGATTAGAAAAAAAAATCATGCATTTGCACATTGCTTGAGTATCTAGAAATGTTAATCGATATAGCCACGTATAAAAATTAGATATGTCTAACTTTTATATTTGTATGACTTCTCCTACTTTCATTACTTTATGCACAAAATGTCCAGTAAGGAATATATTTGCATTAAATAACATTATTTATATTAAAATAACTAATCTATAATATTGCTTTGATGTGGTATTTCAAAGCATAATTTTCTCAGTCCAACTTAATCCTTCATGTCTCATCATCCATCCATCCATCCATCCATCCATCCATCCATCCATGCATACCTGTGACATGCTGGACACTATGTTGGGGATATAAAGTTGGGATCAAGGTCTGGTAGTGATAAATAATTCTAGTAAAGCCTTCAATTAATTAAGTCCCTTCTGGTTCTCCAAAAGTGCCATCTCACTTAATCCCCACTTGTCCCAAGAGGTAAACACCATTATTCACATTGAACAGGTCAAGAAACTGGAGTTTGCCCAAGGTCGTATAGATAATAAATGCTGAAACCTGGACTCCCCCTCAGACTTTTCTGATTCAAAAGCCAATTAAATCCAATGTAAATCCAATGATTATACTATAAATCCAATGTAAATGCAATGATTGTATTTTGGCTCCATTTGAGTCTTGTCTCCACTGCTTAGCAACTCTGTGACAGAAGCAGATTGCTGAACATCAGACCTCAGGTCCCTCACCTGAAAATGGGGACAGTAGTAATTCTTGCCTCATCAGAGTGTGATGAATGTGAGAATTAATCTGACAGAGAAATAAAGAAGGCCTGTGACCTGCAGGAGGAGGACCAGTTTGCCTGAGGAATTGAGAAGGGCTCCGAAGAAGAGGTAGCATGCGACAAAGGAGTTGAAGAGCAAGAAGGAACTGGAAATTGTCATATCCTCCCTCATTCTCCTTTTATGGGTCTCTTTTGAGGCAAAATCCATGTTGTCCCACTCTCTCTATTATCTACTCAGGGAGTCAGCAGCAAAGAGAAGTCACAGTTACTGAACACTCACTACATGAATGTCTAACACCATTAAAAACATTTACGTAGGTTAACACAACATAACCCAAACAGCAACCCTATGATAAAGATTTAGAGGTGCTGAGAGTTTAAATAATTTGCAGAAGGACCACATTTCATGAGTCCTATAGTTGTGTGTTGCTTAATTTTTCAGAAGGCTAACTTTCCAGCTCATGAAGCCCTTGAGATATTTCTGTGTTTATTAGCTCCCAGCCCCACCGTGCCTACTGGGATGTAGGCACCACCTGAAGCCTCTTCCCTTCCACAATAAATAGGAGGGGGCACACAGTGATTCTACTATTAGCACATCTCAGGCTCTTCAGAACCACTCAATTTCCATTGATTTCCATGGAGAAAAGCCTCATTCTGATGGGAATGCAGAGATGGATCTATTTGTTCCTGACATGAACTTGTGTTTTATGCTGGGTTCAATAATTCCCAACAGTGAGGAGGTTGAATTTGGATCAGTGAAGATTCCAGAGATTATTCTTACTGAGCAAACACAGCAAGTCACCTCTTGGGCACAGATGCTGGGAAAGCATCAGAAATACGAGATCATGGCTGTCTTCAGGCTCTCTGGACATAGCTGCCAGGGCCCTCATCAACACCAAGCTCTGCAGCATTCTGCTGGGGGAAAGAGGAAGATCCACGGGAGGCAGTGGGGCATCAGGTCTAAGGCAGGGACTCTGGGAACACACTCTTGGTTTTTGCATCCCAGCTTCATCTGCTAGCTCTCAGGCAGTTTACCTAGCTATGTGTGCCTCAGTCTTCCCATCTATAACATGCCCATAGTAATAGCGCTCTTCATCCTAGGGTGGCCATACATATTAAATGAGACAATGTATGCAAAGTGCCAGAAATAGTACCCACCAAACATTAAATGAAACAATGAAAAAATAATGCACTTTTGTTGAAAGCACCTTTCTATAGGGCTTACATACTAATTTCAGATAGTAAACCATCCGCTCTTTCCTCTATGTTGCCAAATTTGGCAATGTACTCTATTCAACAGGTCAATAAAATACAAGAGAATATTTAGCAAATTTTTGAATGCGTTTGCCAAATCACTAACTGCATGACTTGAACATGCCATGGCTCAAAGGAAGGGTGTGCTGGTGGCCAGAACTAGGAAAGAGGCCAGGGAAAAGTTAATCCTCTTCCTCCTCTTTCTTAAAAAAAAAAAAAAAAAGCCAATGCCCGTGAACAGCTGTGAGAGATGACAGACAGAATATGCAATCATGAGTGAGAAGTTCTGCATTTGAACTCTGGCTCTGCCACTTAATAGCAGAATGACTCTTGTGTTAATCATTCTCTCTCAAACTTGGTTCCCTATTTGAAAAATATGGATAACAACCCCTCACAGAATTAAATATGCTTTCAGTAGCTTTGTGAGCAATACTGCTCTGTGTAATGTTAGCTATTATTCCTCCATCGTATATGTCCTAGGAAGGGTTGGGTTGCTCTAGCAGTCATTTGTAGGCTACTGTGAATTCCTTCAAGAGGCAGTGAGGCTGCTTTCTTCTTGGTCGTGGCTGGGACCAGGGAGGCTAGATGGCAGGAGCACATCTTTGCTGTGGATAGGATGATGGGGCAAGAAGTATTTCTTAGAGCATAGAATACTCAGGAGCTGGATGGGAAGGGGTCCAGGGAGAAAGATGGTAGGATCCGCTTGTATCACATGCTCATCAAGAGCAAGACATGGTGGTGATTGCAGCAATTCTAGGAACTTCCTTTTTCACAACCCTTTTGAAGTTTAAAAAACCCCTTTGCACGTGAAATATGAAATATTTCTGAGGTAAAATAGAGCACTGGAGAGGGTGCATCTTTTGTTGTCTTTAGGTTGCTGGTTTCATAGAGGTTTTGAAAGAAAGACCCACCCATCTTGGAGGCGGTAACTGGGCTCAGGGGACAGAAGGTGGTTGCTGGAGTCAGAAAGGTCATTCCCGGTTCTGCCCCTGACTAACGATGCACACATAGACGAGCTTCTGGATCCCACAACGACGAGGTCCATTATTGTCATAGAAGCTCGCATCTGTAAGAGCACCATGCCCTCAAACACTGCGGGATCTCTATAAATGCTAGGTATCGTTTTCTTCACCGTGAGTTAAATCATTACCCTGCTTCACAGCTGGGGTCGCTGAAGTCCACAAAGGTCAAAGGGCATGATCAAGACTATCAAGCTATCTCGCGCATCAGCTTTGGGAAACATCTCACGAGTCAGGGGGCCTAGAGACGAGACTGGGCCTCTATCCAAGCTTATGTCAGTGAGATGCTGAAGTGTCATTATCTCAATACAGAATTAAGTGCTTGTATATGTTGCTGCACAACAAAATACATTATTGATGTACTAATGTTCTCCCTGCTGGGTTTATACGTGGTTTGCATAGCAAATTTTACACATTTTGTCATCACCTGTATTTGAAAGTAGGATGTTTCTTGACAAATTATCCCATTATCTAACCAATTTTATTATTACCAGGTTTTTTTTTCATTTCCAATCTAAATGTTTCATTTTTAGATTGTATAATATTGTTTCTTATGCAACGCTCAATCACTTTAATTCTCCTAGCCAGTTCTGTTATTCTGTTCCAGATATTACTAAATGGTTACCCTTTCCTCTCAGTATTATTTATCGCCATTCTATACATTTGCTCTGTTTTTAATGTTTTTGCACAGATCATGCCTTTAATCACTGTTACCACTTTAGTTTACGTTCCAGTTTATCACGACGTTTTTATAGATTTCACATGCATAAGTCATAGTTTGGATCATTCCCTATTCAAGACTATAAAAAAGAAAACATATTGATGTTTCTCCCCGTCCCAAGAATGCAACTTCTGTGAGGGCAGGGACTGTCTTTTCTGTTTTTCTTCAACACTTTATTCCTTTTTTTGTTTGTTTGTTTTAAGATTTTATTCATTCATTTGAGAGAGAGAGCACGCGCAAGAGAGCACGAGCAGGGGGGTCGGGCGGAGGGAGAGGGAGGAGATGACTTCCCACTAGACAGGGAGCCCGATGCAGGGCTCAATCTCAGGCCCTCGGGATCATGACCTGAGCCGAACGCAGACGCTTAACCGACTGAGCCAGCCAGGCGCCCCCAACATTTTATTCCTAACACCCAGCAGAACACCTGGCATATGGTAGTTCTTCGTATATATTTGTTGAATGAATATTGAATAGATGACTTAAATTCATTTTGCTTTTATTAAAACAACTCATTAAGCTCTCAGAAATATCTATTTGAAAACGTGTTTTCACGTATTTGTGAAATACCTAATGTATGTAATACCTGACCCCAGGGTAGAGAAATAAATAAGGCCTTTCCTGATCGTGAGAGAAAGACACAAAAGCAAATAGATACTTCTAGTGATGCTAGCAAATTCCCTGGACAGTGTTTAGTATGCTCCAGGCCCTATTCTATTAACTCACAAATAGGAACGTATTTCATCCTCACCACTACTCTATTGGAAGTACCTTTCTTATAGTTGCTCATGAATTTATCTTTACTTTTTTATTTTTTTAGATTTTATTTATTTATTTGACAGAAAGAGAGACAGCGAGAGAGGGAACACAAGCAGGGAGAGTGGGAGAGGGAGAAGCAGGCTTCCCGCCGAGCAGGGAGCCCGATGCGGGGCTCGATCCCAGGACCCCGGGATCATGAGCTGAGCCTAATGCAGACGCTTAACGACTGAGCCACCCAGGCGCCCCATAGTTGCTCATTTAATTTGCACTCTAAAACCTTCGGGAGTAAGACCAGTTATTTAGTATCTCTGTGGCTCAGTTTCCTCATCTGTCAATGGAGTTTTATTTATTGCATAAATATGTTTTACAGGCCTCCTCTTCACCATAGACTGTTGTAGGCAGCAAACACAATGGAAAAATATCTTCGTCCTCATGATCTTAAATTAATAATAATACCTACTTCATAAAATTGCCAGGAATATTCAATGAGATAATAGTAAAGTCACTTAAAACAATGCTGGCACATAGTAGGTACTCAAAAAATGTTAGGCATTATTATTATGCAACAACATACTTAGATTCAATAGACTAATGGATGATTCTCATTGATTAAGAAGGAATTGACAGAGTAAATAGTTCAATATAAATTCATCATCACTCAGTAAAAAAAATTCTAAGTGTTAGACTGTGATGGATCCAGAAATTTGGGAGCAACAGATGCTACTTTCGACTGGAAAAAACTAATCAAAGTGTTTCAAATTCACTTCTATTCATTAGACATATGAGTTTGAGTTTATGAAATTTATGTACGTATCTATATCCAAGAGTTTGATTCATTTTGGAGTCTTTTTTTTTAAAGATTATTTATTTATTTGAGAGAGAGAAAGAGCCTGAGCAGGGCGAGGGGCAGAGGGAGAAGCAGACTCCCTGCTGAGCAGGGAGCCAGATGCCCCTCATTTTGGAATCTTAAGAAGAGACATACTAGGGATGCCTGGGTGGTTCCATTGATTTAAGCGTTTGCCCTGGGCTCAGGACCCTGGGAGCATGGGGCTCCTTGCTTGGCAGGGAGCCTGCTTATCCCTCTGCCTGCCGCTCCCCCTGCTCGTGCTCTCTCTGTCTCTCTCTGACAAATAAATAAATAAAATCTTTATTTAAAAAAAGTACATACTGGTAATTCTAATGTAATTACATTAGGTAATTGTTTAAGCAAGAGGTAGAGTCTGACTGTAAAAACATACTGTCGGATGGAGCCTTTCTTCCAGTTGAATATAAATGATGTTCTGCAGTGAAATGAGTTGTAAACCATACAGCAGACAGTTATAATGGGATTTAACCTAATTAGTGTTGGAGAGCTGAAACTCTTCATTAAAAGTAGTACTTCATAATCATGTAATAATGAACATTTGGTTCTTAAAGGCTGATGGAAGATCTGACCCCTCCCCCCAAAAAAAGGATTTCTCGATCTTCCAAGTATATTCAGCAAGTCACCAAAACTGTGACAAGGTGTATCTAGAACACCGTACATGCTCCCCCCGACGGCTCCATCTCCCTTACTTGGTCCCAGTCACTGACCTGACCCTCCTGGTCCCTCAGCCTTACACATGACACTGCTTGTTATTTCAGAGTGGAAATACAGGCGAGCCGTTGCGACTTGCCTCAGCTTGCCTTCTCTCTGATTCAGAGGAAGAGATGCATCGCAGCCCAACACCTTCTTTTGCCTCTAGAGATTGCCTCTTTCTTTCCTGTGTTTTTCTTCTTTCCCACTCCCCCCACCCCACCACACACTGCTGGGTGTTTCTTTTTATCACATAACAAGCCTCAAACCTCCTCTCCAATCATAAGAGCAAAGCAACTTGCCTCTAGGGCCTACCCTGTATCTCTCTTTTGACAGCCAAGCTTCTAGAAGGACAAATCTATTGTTAGTCTCCACTTCCAAACCCCCGATCACTCCACAGAAGGAGGGGTCCTTACCATTTCAAAGGAGCTACTCTCTCAGGGGTCGCCAGTGACCTCTGTCTGCCAGTTCAAGCTGGCACCTGTCAGTCCCTCTCTACTAGAATTTTCTGTAACATTAGAAACTATTGACCACACTCTTTCCGACTTTCTTGAGAACCCGTGACCATCTTTCCTGACCTCTGCACAGATTATTTCTTGCTGTGCCTGCACATTTCCTCCTCCGTGGCTGCTCCACAGTGCCTCCCATGTCAGGGGAACCTTGCGTTCCCCTCCCCACATCCTGCTCCTTCTCTGATATTCTGTACCTTAGTGGGGGACACCACCCTTCACCCAAAGCTTCACTCAGAAATATGGAAAATTGCTTGACACCTTCCCCTCTCTTCCATGCCTCCCATATCCTGATGCTAGAATAATTTTCCAAAAATAAAAATCCAATTATGTCACTCCTGTATTTGTAACTTTTCAGTGGCTTTTCAGAGCTTTCAGAAGAAAACCAGAACAATAAACAAGATACTCCAAATCCCTCACAAACTGATCTTGGCCATATTTTCCACTTTCTTCTCTTGACCTTCCGTCGCAGGTATTTTTCACTCCATCTGTTCCAAACCAATTTTAGCTTCCAGAGACTTCTCTTACTCTCACTTACCTGGAACGCTCTTCCTCCCTCTGCTGCCTAGCTAACCCCTTATATTCACAATCTGGGTCCAGCACCAGCTCCCCCACCATCCTTTCTGCTGAAGATTTGTCTCTTGTGAACTCCCAGGGCCCCTCTCCTTTCTGCTATCTTTGCATCTGTGCATTAAGCAGGCATGCACAGTTAGTTTTGGAGTCTGTCCGCCTGGGTTTTAAGCCGCATAAAGGTAGGTACGATGTCTTACTGACATCTTAGTCATGGCACCTATGGCACCTAGCTCAATGTCTGGCGCAGATTCAGCATCAGAAATTATCGGATGTTGTTACATTGTGTTGACAAAACACAATGTCAGTGGCCGAGTGAACACTGAAAAGATGAGCCCAATGCCACTTTGTAGATGCTGAAATGTTGCTGATGTGTCACACCCAGGGGGACCCTCGTGCTTGCCGTCATGGGACGGTCTCTCAGTGGCTACCTTCTTTTCTCAGCTATGACATTACTTTTCTTTCTTTTTTTTTTAAGATTTTTTTTTTTATTTATTTTGAGAGAGAGAGAATGAACGAGCACAAGCGGGAGGGGCAGAGAGAGGAGAGAGAATCTCATACCAACTCTGCACTGAGCGCAGAGCCTGATGTGGGGCTCGATCTCGAAACTCTGAGAGCAGAACCTGAGCCGAAACCAAGAATTGGACACTTAACCAACTGGGCCACCCAGGCACCCCTGACAATCCTTTACTTACATGTACATAAATTTATTATTTATTTATTTGAGGGAGAGGGAGAGAGTGCACAGAAGAAGAGAGGGAGAGGGAGAAGCGGACTCCCCACTGAGCAGGGAGCCCAACGTGGCGCTCGATCCCAGGACCCCAGTGTCATGACCTGAGCCGAAAGCACTTAACCAACTGAGCCACCCAGGCACCCCATAACATTTCTATATTTCTAATATAATTTGCTAACGTGTTATTTTTTTAAACGTTGAGGCATCCATTAACCCTTCAGGGAACATAACTGAAAAATGCTGGACCAGGGTATAAAATGAAAATACCAAAGAAACTTTCACAAATGTTAACATAAACTTTACATTGTTTTCTCCTCTCCGTTCTGGGCAGGAAACTGAAATTTTCTGTGGTGTTGAAGTAGAAAATGAGTAAGTCTTTTAGACAGTTTATTTATAAATATGTTTAATGAGGAGTTAGGTTTTAATGGTCCTGAAGGATTGTGCATTTCACAGAATGAGAGAATAAATTCACACCCAGATTTCAAGGAAAATTAATAAAAATATGCCAGATTTTTCCTACCACGGGGCAATGCTCCATCCACGCATTATTCTGTAGCGTGTGCCCTAGGAACGGAGGCAGAATGATCCTTGGCTGCAGGAGCAGAGCAGGGCAACTCTGTGGTTCTTTGTTTGGGATGTGTGGATGCTTCGAAGGGTAGGATAAGAGCAAAGGCACGCAAGCCTACTACTCCCGACTCCAGATCGTCATTCAGCCTCCGAATAGCTGTGTGACTGAGCAAGTTCCTTAACCTCTCCTGAGTTTCTGCCTCAGTTTCTGCATCTTATAAAATGGGAAAGAGTAGTTCAAACCTCACAGGCTCTTAAGGGCATTATAATTTCAGAATATTTTGAAAGCATGAAAATAAAAGTACTTCTCTTCCCCTGGTTTTCCATATGACTGTTTCATCTGTGCGCCTATTAACCACTCCATCTCCTCCCACCGTGGGGGCCTGAATTTCCAAGTCCTTGCAACACCTACTGTGTCCATAGTCCTGTGAGCACAGATGAGGGGTTCACGTGTGCATCTGCAGCCTGCCTCGTGTCTCACATCCCACGTTTCTTGCAGTGGGAAAGACCCACTGGGCAACAAGATGATGATGATAATAATAATAATAATAATAATAATAATGGTCACTAACCAAATGTCAGGTTTTTGCATATATTTTCTCTAATCTGTACACTAGCCCTAAGGAACGGTGTCAGTGGCCCACAGTAGAGAGAGGCATGTGACTGAAGTCAGATGTGTCTGGCCCAGAATGGCAGGGGTGCCCAGCAGGAACGCCACCTGGTCGAACCCAATCAGACCTGTGCTTAGCCAGTCTGAATATGAGAGGTTACACAGAGGGTGTGAGTCTCATTACAGGGGGTGCTGGTCATTCATGGTTACTTTTCCACTTCTCTCCTTCAACATATTCAGGAGTGCAACTAATGCAGGCCGTAAGGGGCAGGAGCACTAAGACTTTACTTCCAGAGATGAGACTATCTCACCTCTCTACAAAAAAAAGGGAGGGGTGCTGAGGGTGGATTTAGGAATGTATGTTCAACTTAACTGAAATGAAGGACTTAGGAACACAATCACATAGAGAAATGCTCTTCTCCTCTACGAATAATGTCCAAAGAAAGTAGGGGCTGAACCTCTGAGAAATGAAGAGATGGGAAGAGGTAGTCCCTGGTGGGGATGTGCCAGTGACAGTTGGGAGGGAAGGGACAGAGCTGTGAAGGAGCAAGGATGTGTCAGCATAGACTCATGGTAAAAAGTCTCTACAAGTGCCTTTAAAGAAAGAGCTTCCAGAAATTATAGAGATGATTTAGCCTGTGAAGACACATACACACACGTGCGCACGCGTGCGTGCGCGCACACACACACACACACACACACACGTCAAATATAGCAGTAGCTCCTGTTAGAATTTTCCTAGGACACTTTATTAACAATTGTTTGAAATGGACACTAAAGTAAGTCTCTCTTTATACCCTTATGCTCTCGTAAAGTAAAATTTATCATAGTAAATAGCACATTTTAAAATACAAATCTCCAGGGCACCTAGGTGGTTCAGTTGGTTAATCATCTGACTCTTGATTTTGGCTCAGGTCATGATCTCAGGGTTGTGGGATCGAGCCCTTCATCAGGCTCCTTGCTGGGCATGGAGCCTGCTTAACGATTCTCTCTCTCCCTCTCCCTGTGCCCAACCCCCCGAAAAAACTTCTAAAAAAGTATTTTTAAATACAAATTTCCAAACAACATGGAACTTGAAAATTCATGCCCATGGCAAGTCCCAACAACAACAACAACAAAAAGGTCTCAATCTGAACTTGAAGTTCTCTACTTTGAGACTAATCATTAGTTTGTAAAATGCAGTGGGCATACTTTCACTGATGAAACTTTTATCTCTATTTAGGACTTTCCTCATAATTAGAGAACTGAACTAATTATACTGATCCCTAAACAAAAGGAAATCATGTCACTGGTATAAATTTTGCTACAAAGGACCTCATTAGAGAACTCAGAAATCCCCATTAATCTTATGTTCATACTCTGTAATGATAGTAATTAGTGATGATAAATTGATAGTTGAAAATACACAATAGTTAGCAATTCTCATTTCATCATGATAAACTCTATTCTCTCCTGCTTATACTTGTTTAAAAATTGAATTTTTTGCTTCTTTATACTGAATGAAGTTCCTCATTTTACCTAAAAATATAGATCTTTAAATTTTGTATGCATATCAACAGCTATCAGTTTCCTCTAAGAAATATGTATTTAATATGTTTGGGGAAAATATGGTTTCAAGCTTATGACTACAGTAGAAAAATATTTTAAGTAACAAAAGTTATTACCAGACATAACCAGGCATGAAACAAATGTTTTCCTCTAATTAATGAAGTTCAGTATTTAACCAAAAGACCTTTTCTTCCTTCTCATTGCATGGAGTCTTTGAAGAGCACCCCCGAGGCTGCTCAGAACTCATAGCAATATTCCTTTGTTATACGGACCAAGCAATCTGTAGAAGAAACACAGCACCTGTGTGCATGCAGATGAGCTTCCCATCTTGGCAAATCCTGCTGGACCAGGTGATTTCTGCTCTTTTCCTGCCCCACAGGAAAACTTCAGGAGGAAGACACTAATCACATTACTGCTGAGAAACGAGATGCTGTCTCAGCTTGGAGTTTCCTGGGCAGAAACAAAATAATGAAACCAAGCAATTAGCGGGCTTCTTCCGGGAATGTTCTTATCTGCATTTAGTGTTTCATCACAAGGAATTCTCATTTAGAGCCAGTATTAGAAGACCCTAAATGAACTTCTGGGCCAACTTTGTCCTGCAAGGGGGAAATACTATAATTCCTGGGCATTTATCGTTAATTCATTCTAGAGAATCAAGATGCATAATGATGGTGCAAATAGTACAGCAGAAAGAGGCCTCCTGGCAGTTGGCTGAACCCCTCCAGTGTCAGGGATCTGAGGACAGGGTCCTCTGTCTTGCATAAGAGAGTGAGGGCCAACAAGGGAAGATGAGGAACAAGGGCACACAAGAAAATGTAAGGGTCCGTTTTCCATGAAATATGCCATCCATTTTATGTTGACCCCTTCTGTCTATCATAACGTTATAAACACCATCCTGGAAAGGCATAGAAAAATAATGATGGCAGTTCTTTATTCAGTCCAAAAAGAATAGCTAGTAGATTCACTAATTTGGAGGGCTTCAATTAGTATCCTCAATCCAGGGGTATACTCATAACATGTTCTACTTTATGGAAATATGTTAAAATCTTGGCACTAGGGCTTTGTCAAAATATGAATGTTTTTAGAGTGTTTGATTCCTAGTCAAAAACCTTACCAAAAAAAATTACTGACCCATCCTAATCAGGCCATAGCCTCCTAATAAAATTTTTGTAAAACCATAATGGTAGAAGGAAGATTGATTTTGAATAAAAACCCATCTCCAGTATTTTTCTCACCATGATTATTAAAGAAAATAAAAACAAAACAAAACCGGCTTTTCCCCATTCTTCCTACTAATCCTTGGCCATAGACCAGGTTTTCTAAATACGAAAGTGATACACTACAAATCAGGGGCTGGTGGTAGGAAGCAGTAATGGGAAATGAGAGACACAGAGAGTTAAACAAAGCTAGAAATAAAATGGGATGTATGTCATCAACTTATATCCACTTCTTAAAATCTTCTGTAGCCATATTGACCATCCTCCAAGTTGCCAAGATGGCTTTATCACCTGAAGGTCTATATGCCCCTTGGAGTAGATTTAATGAGCAGACTATTACATGAGTGCGGAACTATAGAGTGTATATGGGTTCCCCCACCCAAATACACCCAAATGCCAGAAATGGCAACACCTGTTAACATTGCTGATCTTGTTTCTTTTTCTCAAGACTTAATTTGACAGTCTTGCCCCAGTTTAGTGCTCAGAACAAAAAAGCCCATCCATTCCTAATGCTATTGATTCAACCCCGACCTCACAGCCATATGCCATCTTTTCTTTCCCTGAACCTTGATGCAGCTTCCCTGAACAGCTACCAGCATTCAGTAACTGCCGGGATGGATAGTTCATGGAGTTCCAAAAGTGCGTGAAGGAGATTGCATGGTCCACAAATTCTGAGCTGCTCCCAAAGGGAACTTCTGCCTCATTCTTTGCTCTTACCAGTTAACTCTTAATGCTAGAGGCTATGAAACCTGCTGAGACTGCCTTGCCTCGGGGCCTCCCTGGAAGATGGCCCTGGAGAAGTCTGCCAATTTGTTCTCTACATTGTCCTATTTCAGCTCTCTTGTCACATCTCAGAATTATAGAAAAACATCTCAAAGCCTGACATTATGCCCTTTTGGTTGACTTAAAATCATAGAACTGAGTGAGACTTAGTGCAGATAGAGAAAAGGAAACAAGGCTTGAGCCCAGGGGAATCTCCAAAATTTGAAGTTTGCATCAGGAAGAAGCTTCCAGTGAGACATAGGGGAAACCAAGAAAATGCTGATGTGGAGGCCAAGAGAAGAAGATGCTTCTAGAAAAAGAGAGGTGATCAACCATGTCAGATGCTACCAGGAATTCCAATGAGATAAGGACAGAAAATCTGCTACCAGATTTGGCAAAAAAACCCAAAAAACAAAAAACAAAAAAAAAACCATGTGGATGGGTGGGCATAGAAGAAATGGAGCTCGCTTCCAGGGTTTGAAAGAAGGAATCCCACTTACAGCGTATAGATGAAGAGAAAGTGATAAAGGAAAAACTCTCTTTGACAAATTCTACCGAAAATGTCTGGCTTAGCCCACATATCACTAAGGGATTCCAGTGGCACTCCTGTGAGCACCCCAGAGTGAATCTAAGTTTCACAGCCCTTTAAATATGCCCTCTGTTCTTCTGTCGGTTCTGGAGCCAGAAGGAGCCCCAGCGTGAGACGTCTGTTTCTAGTTTCTTCCTTTGCAGCTGGAAACTAGGGCCAGTCCTTCTCAATCACATTTTGGTGCTCAAATTCCTGAATCTCAGTAATTTCTGACGCTCAGCATTATGGTAGCAAAAGTCACGGACTGTGCCCTAGAAATAGAAAAGAAATACTTCATTCATTTTATTTTATTTTTTTCTTAGATCTTTGCTTTTCAATGAGTGGTCCTTGTGCCTGCAGTCAGCATTACCAGAGAGCCTATTAGAAATGCAGATCTTGCGCCCACCTACTGAAGACCTATTGAAACAGAATCTGCACTTTAACAAGGTGCTCAGATGATTTCTAAGCCACCAAAGTTTGCCAAGTACTCTTCTATATGATATGAAATGCTTCCAAATAACGTTATGTAGTGCTGATGGAAAACTTTGCAAAAAATAAAAACTTCAATAGTTCCTTTGATTTTACTCATAAATAAAAGTACGCTCTACTACTATATTTCTGGGGGGTAAATACAGACCTAAGTAGCAGAAAGGTTTTGTGATAATTGTCCGCAAAGCTGAGCTCTGTTTTATACAGGCTGACGCTTCCCCGTAGATTGCATTTAAGAAATTAAACAGGAAATCCCTACTCACAATAACAAAAATGCTCTCAGTAATGCATTAATACTTTGTAGCACATTCATTCTTTGTAGATTTTTGATAAGTGGTTTGCAGGACACCTGGTTTTCAGGAAAACTGCAACAGTGTTATTCAAAAGCCTTGCAATTTTATTTCAAGTTGGATCAATGTGGGTGGTGAACTCAGACTTCCAGGTTCTCAAAGGACAATCTCATCTTCATGATTTGATTTCCTCTTTTCTTGGTCTATTGCTACAATGCTAAACAATATAATGCACGATGTAAACAAAGTAAATAGTGAATTTACACGCCTTCTCTGTTTTTCTGGTGAAGCAAATATATCTTGCTGAATTCACACCTAATAATTATCTAAAAAAATTGTTAATCTCTTTCCTTTAGTGGCTTTCCCCTTAGTCCCTTTTCCTGCAGAGAAAGTAGGCAGTTTACTTTATTGAAAGTCATGTTAAATGTAAATCAAATAGTGATGAGCTTCTTGTAAGCACATCCCTCCCTCCTTTTTTGTACTATCCCTACCTGAAGCTGACTTAGAAAATCTCCATCACCCGTTTTCCTCAATTAATGCCTAGGCTGACATACTGTAAACATAAAGATCTGTTAGTGAATACAAAAAGAGGCTGATGGTCTATAATAACAAGGTAGAATAAAATAAAAAAATATATCCTGGCAGTATCTGGACTGTATACATTAGTAAGCACAGAATGGTCACCTTCAGAGGTTTTAAGAGTATTCCTCTGTGTTCCAGAGATAAATGGAAATGACAGAAGAATGCTAGTCATAAAAGAATTCTTTGAGATCATCTTATTCAGCCCCTCTTCTTTATTAAAGTAACTTAACACCAGGAAAATGAAATAACCAAGTTCATCCAATTAAAGTCAATACTGTGATTTAAATGCACATTAAGATTTTTAAATCCCCGTATATCCAATATGATTCTACAAAGCTTTAAAGCTTTGATATGGTAGGAATAAAAATAATAGATGATCAGCTAGGAAGTTAACATACAAAAACATTACCTACAGAGGTTAAGTGTTAACTTGTCCAAGACTGATTCCCTGTAGACTGGTCTTCCCAGAGGAGTTACACTCCCGCAAAGCACCAAGAAGACTGGCTAGAGTATCCAAAGCAATCAATCCTGGTGGGATGGTGACTTGGGGAATTGGGCCAATGACCCCCTTATCACGTGAGCTGCAAGAGTCCTGCTTGACCAGGCTAGGAAAGTAGCAGTTGACTTCTGTAGTGTAAAGCCCAAAGAGTTGGGTTTTCTTTTCCTTTTTTGTAATGCAAGTGCCTGCCTTAAGCTTTGGTTGCTGAGGCATCCCTTTCAAAGAGGCATCCACTTCCAAGACACACTCGTTGCCAGCTACAAACTAGGTAAAGAGCCAGGCCACCTCCTTCCCTGGGGTACCACTGTTTTGGAGATCTCTGTGATTTCCAGACCCTTTGGACAATGGGTCATTTCTCCTCCTGTACTCTCAATTCTCTCTCCTGTGTTTTAAATTCACCAATAAAGAGTGGCCCATGAAACCCTATCTCCCCAGTCTGGGCCCCCATAAAAGGGGAAGCCCCCACCCAGGCACGCATGCTTGCTGTCTACCAGAGACCCCAGACATGCATGCTGTGTAATTTCCAGGTCTTGTAAGTAGTAAACCTTTATTTTTTTTCAAAGTGTCCGATGGTTGTTGCTGCAGAGCATCTTGCAACCACAATAAGAACCACAAGGGTCTGTCCAGTAGTAATACTGGTTTGGAAAGGGGAGATGTTTGTGGGAAGCTCATGGGGTGCAGGTGAGTGCCCCCAGGCATTTCTAGTCAACAACATTACTATGGATAGGCTGAGACTGGCACAAAACACTTCCCGATTGTGCTTTGTCATAACCAAACCCAAACCCAAGCCTAGGGTCTCCGCCCCAAATCTGATGGCACTGCAGAATCTCTATATGCAGTGGACAAAAAGGTATCTGCACAACTTTCCCCCAAATAAACACTGCTTCTGAAAGCCCATTGTATGTGCTGTCGGGTTATTTGCCTTGTTACTCAATATCCACCCATGGAATTTTTTCATCAGCATCCAAATATTGCTAAGCATGCCTTTCCACCTGTTGAGAAAGAACTCTTCCTGTCTTTATGCATAAATTGTTAGATCTCTTATTTCGTTAATGGATAAGTTGTGGAGATACAAAGTTCCTCCAGTGTAATGCCAGATAGCTTCCATTTGACTTCCCAGTTCCACTTTTTATGCTTCTCCTTCGTGTAAATGCTGAGACTACATTTATATGGACTCGGTGTGGGTTCTGATTGGTTTTGGCACATGAGGTCCTGTAGACAATGGGAGGGAGGAGAGTCAAGTCAGGGATTTTCATCTCCTGGGCTCCTCACTTTGAGGCCATCTCAGGCTTGGGGCGTCCCTTCACTTCACGCAGGTATTCCACATGGCCCTTTCCCTCTGGCTAACATCTGGCTCCCCTGGTCTCTTCTGGGGTCAGGGGGCAACACCTGCAGGGGCCCTGCTCGTGCCAGGTCCATACACCACCTTTTGTAGTTCTTCTAGACCTCATCACTGTCTTTGCAATTATTCCCTTCACAAATAGAGACCTTCTCAAAATACCCTGTGCCAACTCTTTCCTTTTGGGACCCTCAATGATACAAATGTCAAACATTTCTATGCTTCTCTCTATTAAGGTATCTTAATGCACATGAGGCACAATATTTTGCTTAAGGAGCATAACTACCTTTTTTTAGTATAGCCACATTACATTTTTCCTTTTCTAGGAAACAGAAAAATCAAAATGACATTTTTAGAACACCAGAAGAATAAATCTCTAGTGACTATGTCTGTTTATCCTTATATCTTTATATACCTATATCCCAAATTTCCTAGAAATTCAGACTTAGGACTTTTAGGAAGCTTTTTAAATGCAGTGAATCAGATGTTCCTATCATGAAGTCTATGGAAAGGGCAACTCTACATCAGTTATTTTTGGTTATGACTGAAAGCTAAGTAATGGTTGCATATGGATTATAAGTATTGATTTTGGCATTTTCTTTCTGAACACTTTTGGCTTTTTAAATGGTTCCTCAGAAATTAATGTGCATTTGGAAGGTCTTCCTTCTTTGTTGTCCACAGTGCCAAGCACAAAACAGATGAATAATAACTGATTGCTGATTAATTTGTTTGCATAACTAATCGTTCATGCAGTCGTCCACAGTCAGCCCCGGAGTTTTGTATACAGGAATACGATCATGGCCAAATGATTTATTAAAAATGTGAATTTTGTTGCATTTTCTCCTTAGGTAGGTTAAAGGAACACCCAAAAGGGAATGATTAGCAAATGTAACTTGTAGGAAAGGTCTTTAACTTTGGTTGATTAGTTTATCATCCCCCTAAGCCGAATCACAGCTGACTCTTGATGGCTGATTTCAATGCTAATTAGGAGCAGTAGGTAAGAGAAGCCAAGGGTGTGAGAATAAAGGTTGGGTGACCGCTAACGGCGAGAGAGTCCTCAGTGGTTTCAGGTCACAGAGTTTGTTCAGAGCACGAAAAGAGGGACAATTCTGGGGTGAAGCTGAATCTGCGATTTTTTTGAAGATATTGCATGTTCCAACTTTTGACAGATTTAACCCCAAACTTTCTACTTATCTCAAATTTTTGCTCTAATTTTTTTTAGTTTTAGTTTTAGTTTATGTATTTTCAAATATATGAATGAGTGACAGTGTTTATTCATCCTCTTGTGATAAATATAATGAAGTCATGCTGCTGTGGGAAAGGGGTAACAGTAGGGAGATACTTAGTTTTTCTGAGATTTTATTTAAATGTGAATGAGGATAAATATCCTTAAAATAATCATGAAGTAAAGCGATTGTCTGCACAACCACAGACACGGGGTACTTTTAAAATCCACCCCCACTTTTAAATGAAAGATTACACTGAAGTGAAGATAAAAGAATTAGCTAAATTTATACAAAGAGATGGTTTTCTGACAGCCCAAAGGCTGGCGTTTCTAAAGTAGAATTTCTCTGGGGTATTAGATGCAAAGGGCATCATTACTGCTGAGTGCTAGCTTTGCTTTAGACAATTGACAGTTTTCTGGGGTTGACATTCTCAATCAGGGCTGCGGTCATTAGGGCCGTTTTTTGATGCAAATCACCCAAGGCTCGAGTTCTCAATTGTTCAGCCCCCAGAACAACTTTCAGAAGTATTTCCTAGTTAATCTGAGGACTCATTTACATGAAATTCACGTTCGACTTTCCAAAAATAGTTCTATCCTTAATAGCTGTTTTCCGTCTTATAATTAAATCTTGAAACTTATCACTCTGAAATACATACCAAAAACATCTGGGATGGAGGATCTGAGACGATACAGACAAACAGCAGTTGCAATGGCCAGAAAATCAAAGGTATGTCTCTCAGCCTGTTAAGAAAAAAAAAAAAAAAAAAGTGGATTGTCTGACTAAATCTTGTTAGTCACCTATCTACCAGACAGCTTTATCCTCACAACCCCTGTACTGCACTCAATTCATGGTTTAAATAAAATAAGGCTTAGAAGGTGATTTTTTTAGAGACCTAATCCACTCCTAGTAATAATGTGCGATTGTTGTATACCCTTTTATATACAACACCCACAAAGCGGTGCACAGGGTTAGATTTTGAATCTGTGCTTGTGGAGCCTTTTATTCATTCACCCAACTCACAACAAGTCATTTAAGACACTAAAAAAGAACTAGTGCAGAAGATAGTATGCTTAGACGTAAATGTCCTTATTGAGCCGGTAATAGCTTGTTCTGAACATAAAACCGAAATGTGGAGGTTAATTTATATGTTCCTAATGTTTATAATAAGCCATTGTATTTATCCATTTTCGACAGGCATAGCTTTACATAAAGTTGATTTCTTTGGAAATCGTTTCCATTTTAAAAGTCCCATTTATGATATGAGCCCATATTACATTTTATAACCCTAAAAATTGCCATCAGCAACTTCTATTCAACAGATGATAAACCGTAAAGAGAGCAAAAATATATAATGGAAATAGTGCACATGATCACATAAAGTAGCAGAGAAGAAAATAAAAATACACACAAGCAAAAATTATGATAATCAAAAAAATATTTCTAAGGGTACAATAGGTTAAGACAATCACCAAAGAAAAACTCCCACATGGCCACTGGGGAAAAACAGCAAAGAAGAAGCATAAATGAATAAAAAGAGGCTGAGATCAAAGAGACAGAAATGAAGGAAAAGGTGACTTGGAGCCCCTGCTCCCTGGCAAGCGATGTTGGCGTGTTGCTTAATATACTCACCTGCCAGGAAATCAGTTCTTAACGACTGGTTTTTGTGTTTCGTTTTGTTTTTTAACTCTGTAAGCCAGAAAGGAGACAAACTTTGAAACACATAACGATTTCATTCACATCTCTGGGGTGTTTTGTTCTTAGAACTAATCAGTGATAAACTCTACCTTAGAGTGTATGTGCTAGAAGTCATTCTAATCCCATCACTTGTGATTTTGCAAGGAAAGCTGTTCAAAGAATCTGCAAAGGCAGGACTGCGCGCAACAGTGGCCTAAAACTCTGAGGAGAAAACTCTGGATGTTCTGGGACTTGACACGAAACAAAAATCTAGGCGGCAAAACTACTTGTAAAGGTGTTTAGACATTCGGAGTATTTTTAAACCAGTCACTGGGCCAGCTTCTGAGGGGAGCAATTATGAGCGGAGTAGACAGCAGACCTGACGCTGTATAGCAAGCCGAATTAAATGGCATGTCTGATTCAGCACTCTAAGTACCGTGAAAGCGAAGGAGCAGGTGCAGCGGGAGCTTTGGCAGTGAGCGTTGACCTGGACCGGGGCAAAGGGTGGAGACAGAGAAGGGCTTCCTGGAAGAAGTGCTATGTAGGCTGAGATCTGAAGGATGGGGAGAGGTGAGCTAGATGAAGAGGAGAGGGAAGGCAGTTTGAAGCAGTCTTTCAGTGAAGACTCAGAGGTGAGATAGAACCTGGAGCCTTGAGAAAATCAAAATTCAATAGGGCTAAAGCCTATGTCCCCTAGATTGCTGAGAGGCAAGAAGTGGACCTGCAGGAAAAGCTAGAGCATCAGGCATAAAGGTCGCAGGAAACCTCATTAAGGAAGTTTTACTTGAAATAACAGAAAGCCTTTGAGATCAATGTTTTAAAGGATCTCAAAGACTGCTCTGACTCAGAACTGGATGTCTCTACTCTTTGATAACATCTCCCCATTCTCCCACCCCAACCCCCAACTCCTGGTAACCAGTTTGCAATATGTAAGTATATCAGATCAACAGATTGTACACCTTAAACTCACACAATGTTACATGCTAATTATATCTCATTAAAGCTGGAAAAGATAAAAATAAATAAAGGGACTGCTTTATAGAAAATGGACTGGAGGAGTGTGGGCAAGTAGGAAGATGACTTACAGAAGTCGTGGAGGGAAGACGGAGTGAAGTTGATGTGGCTGAAATTATTTAGAAGATAGAATTGTCAGGGTGCCTGGGTGGCTTGGTTGGTGAAATGGTCCGCCTCTTGATCTCAGCTCAGGTCTTGATCTCAGGGTGGTGAGTTTGGACCTCACCTTGGGCTCCACACTGGGCCTGGAGCCTACAAAAACAAAGTATTAGGCAAAAAAGAAGAAGATAGAATGGTCAAAGCCTGGTGAGAGACCGGATGTGAATAGTGAAACATAAAGAAGATTTCGAGATCAAGGATACCAGCCGTCTGATTTAGACAACTAGGTGCGTGGTGGTACCATTCACTAAAAGAGGAAGCATCAAGGGAAGAGTAGATTGGGTTTGGCATGTACTTAAGTTTGGGGCATGTTGAGTTGGGATTCCTGTGAGCCTCCCAAGGACAGATGTCCAGAAAGAGCTGGGTCCACAGACCTGGAGCTCAGAAGAGAAGCCCAGGATATAGATGGAGGTCTGGGAGTCAGAGTGCAGTTGGCGATTAAAGTCATGGGAGTGGGTGATGTCTCCCCAGAAAAATGTGCGCTATGAGAAGTAACCTAAGGAGCACCATAAATGTGTATTGATCAAAGAAAGACGGCCCTGTGTCTTAGCCCAGGTTTTTTTCCCTGGGAACCAAAGCCCAAAATAAAGCCACATGCTACCATTCATTGGGTGAGTGTGCCATAGCGGAGCAGTAAGAATAAGAGAAAAATAGTAGCGAGGTAGGAAAGGCAAGAAAGCAAACAGGTGGTGGTACATGACCTACTTAGCTTCACATGAAAACAGCCTGACGCTTAGTCAGGGGAGACATCCCCAGAGAGACCCTATGGACTAGTCCCCTTACTACCAGCCTGTGAGGCTGCGAAACAACATGCGATTTATCTTCCAGTTCCTTCCATTTCTTGCCTCTCATTGATAAAAATGTGCCTTTTAGGATGTTATCTCCCTCAGCCCTTCTAGGCAGCCCCTGGGGAAGTTAGAGCGCCCATAGGTTCGGTCCAGTCAAGCCTCAGTGCTGGAGCTTCTGTGCCCTTAGTAATGGACATGATGGAGGTTTGGCCACAACTGAGTCAGTACCTCCGGGCAACACTGAGACACGAAGTGGTGCCAAGAGAAGCCATGTCATTAGTAGCTGGAATTTTGTAAATGACAGAATGATGTGAGTCTCAATGGATTTTCTTCAGCGAGGAGTCAGAGCAAGCAACTGATGGCCTGAAACAATTTGGGGTAGCACATGAACTGGGTCAGGTGTATCCGTCCTACGGAGAAACCTGAGAAGGAGTAATAGGAGAAGTGACAGAAAAACAAATGCCAAAGATGGCAAGAAAATGCCATATTTCAGGAATGAGTCATCAGCGTCAAAAGTTTCTGTCAAGTCAAATAAAATAAATGCTGAAGTGGAAATGCATGGATTCCCCATGCTTCTGCTAATGTACTTCAGTGTTCCTGTGGGAACCATGCCTTCTCTACTCCTGAGTTACTTGGTGTGGGTTGAGTGAACGCCGCCCAATGGTTCTCAGATGTAAATGACCTCCCTGAGCACAAGGATGGCCTGTGAGGAAAATAGGCCAATCCTTCCATGCTAGAAATTTCACTTGAATTACTGGAAAAGAGCTGGAAGCCTGGACTTTTAAATGTTATGAGAAAGAAAATCCTTTTTGTTCCCCTTAATTCAGTCTGAGTTGCTTTTCTGCCATTTGTAACCAAAATATACCCGATTACTACAGAAACAGCAAACTATTCATTAGATTTAATGACAAAGGTTGTTGATACCTTCAGTGAGCATGGTTTCAGTGTAGCAGCCCTGGAAGAATTCAGGGACATTCTTACTGCCTCTTCATTCATCCACTTTATGTTTAAAACACAGTTTCAGGGGCGACTGGGTGGCAGTCAGTGAAGTGTCCGACTCTTGATTTCGGCTCAGGTCATGATCTCAGGGTCATGAGATCGAGCCCCACCTTGGGCTCTGCACTCAGCACAGAGTCTGCTTGAGATTCTCTCTCCCTCTCCCTCTGCCCCCCCAACCTGTGCTCACTCACTTTCTCTCTAAAATAAATAAATAAAATCTTAAAAAAACAAAAAACAAAAAACACAGTGTCACTTACTTGTGAAAGGATGGAGAATGTCACATTCAATGTTTTTAGAACCCATGGCAGAAAGCAGAAATGACATCTGCAAGCAATCTTGGCATCCTGGCGCCATGTTGTTCTGGACTTCATCTAGGAAAGAAGTGTGCTATATCACCCAGGGTCAGGGGCTCTTCAGTGTTGCCAGAGCCCAGATAGAGCCCCAACTGTTTTAAACAATTATAAAGTCTCCATGATAATACACAGATTTGATTTTAATTTTCTATTTTCCCCAAGTACTTAACACTGTGCCAAGTATGTAGTGGGTTTTTATTAAACACAGGTCTGATGTCCGATCTACCTGAGCAAGGAGCAGCCCACAGGAATCACTCAATCTAGAATTTGACAGAAAACAGTGTCCTTCTGTCCTTCTGATGGCCCAGTAAAATTACATTTTGATTCCAACATCTGGTCATTCTGGTGACTGCGGAAGTAGAAATATTTATATAAATTCTGTGTAGTTCTTCACTACATCACAACTCTTGTATTTCTATGGACTCATAACAGATCTGTCTCTGCGGCCTTAATTTTCCTTCACAGCATTTCTCCCATCCACTCTTTTTTCCTGTTCAAAATATATTACAAAATTTAGACACTTATTACCTCTGGCTTAGAATAGAATAATACCCCTATAACTGATCTTTGGGCCTCCAGACATGGTTTGCTCCGGCTATCATCATATATCCTACTACCAGGTGAATAATCCCCAAATAAATATTCCAGCATCAGTTAAATCATGCAGTGTAAGGCCACATTCCTAAATATCTATTGGGGAATTTCATTTATATGTTTGTTTGCTTTTTTTTTTCAGAGCACAGAGTCTGCCTTTATTACTATTAGTTGAATATGTTTCTGTCTTTTTATCTCTTATTCTTTGTGACTTGATTATCATTTCTTTGAGGTTGGGATATGTTTCAGTGGGTCTCATCTCACGGGTAAGGCAAATTAAATGAAGAGATATTTTCCATGACTAATTTCATATCAACGTACTGCATGTTGTATTGAATTCTGCACTTCCAATTATTACCAATAATTGGACCAGAGTATGGTGTGTGCACATTGACCACAGGCTACGCTCAGATGCCCGCCATTGCTTTGCTTATTCTTCTCATTATTTCATGGAAGCCAGTGTCAGTCCCATTGCAACATGTTTTTAACATATTTTTTGACATATAGAAAATATAAGATTTGTATAAGCACCATTGAAGATGTTATAGAAACATAATACATGGTGATTTCATACTGGCTGAAGCAATATTTTCTTTATACGAAGAATCTTCATTGCCTTTCAATTGCAACAAGATTTTCAAGAGTAATGCTCTTTTTGTTCCTTTTTAACATCTTTGATACAGGTTCTCTTTTTTTAATTGAGGTTTAATTGGCATATAACATTATATTAGTTTCAGGCATACAGCATAATGATTTGATATTTGTATACACTGCAAAATGATCCACTATAATATAAGTCTAGTTACCAACCATCACCATATATAGTTACAATTTTTTCTTAGAATAAGAACTTTTACTCTCAGCAACCTTCCAATATGCAATACAGTATTATTAACTGTAGTCACCATGCTGTACATGACATGCTCATGGCTTATTTATTTGATAACTGGAAGTTTGTACTTTCTGATCACCTTCACTCATTTCATCCAGCCCATCACGCCTTTCCTCTGGCAACCACTAATCTGTTCTCTGTATTTATGAGCTTAGCTTTTTTGTTTGTTTTGATTTGATTTTGGTTTTGGGGGGGGTTGTTTCTCGTTTTGTTTTTTTTTTAAGATTCCACATACAATTGAAATCATACGGTATTTATCTTTCTCTGTCTGACTTATTTCATTTAGCATCATGCTCTCAAGGTCCATCCATGGCACCACAAGAGGCAAGATTCCACTTTTTTTTTTTACAGTTGCATAATTATTCCATTATACATCTGCTTTATCCATTTACATCAGTGGGCACCTCGGTTGTTTCCATATCTTGGCCATTGTAAATAATGCTGCAGTGAACATGGAGGTTCATATATCTATTTGAATTACTGTTTTCATTTTCTTCAGATAAGTACCCTAAAGTGGAATTGCTGGATCATATAGTCATTCTGTTTTTAATTTTTTTGAGAATCTCCATACTGTTTTCCATAGAGCTACGCCAATTCGTGTTCCCACCAACAATACACAAAGTTTCCCTTTTTTCCACATTCTCACCAACCCTTGTCATTTCTTGTCATTTTGATGATACCCATTCTAACAGGTGTGAGGTGATATCTCACTGGGGTTTTGATTTGCATTTCCTTGATAACTATCAGTGATGTTGAGCATCTTTTCATGTATCTGTTGGCCATCTGTATGTCTCCTTTGGAAAAATGTTTATTCAGGTCCTCTGCTCATTTTTTAATTGGTTTGGGGTTTTTTGTTGTTTTTTGGGGTTTCATTTTGTTATCTGGTTTTGTTTGTTTTGCTCTTGAATTGTATGAGTTCTTTATATATTTTGGATATTCACCCCTTATTGGATATATTATTTACAAATATTTTCTCCCAGGTTGCCTGAGTGGGTCAGTCGTTTAAGCGTCTGCCTTCAGCTCAGGTCATGATCCCGGGGTCCTGGGATGGAGTCCCGCATCGGGCTCCTTGCTCAGCAGGGAGCCTGCTTCTCCCTCTGCTTGTGCTCTCTCTCTCTCTGACAAATGAATAAATAAAACATCTTTAAAAAAAATATTTTCTCCCATTGAGTAGGTTGCTGGTTTTTGTTTTTTTTTTTTATTGGTGGTGGTGATTTCCTTTGCTGTGTGTTTGATGTAATTCCACTTGTTGATTTTTGCCTTTATTGCCTTTGCTGTAGGAGTCAAATCTAAAAAAAAAATATTAATGACGTCAAGGAGTTAACAACTTATATTTTCTTCTAGGAGTTTTATGGTTTCATGTCTTATATTCAAAGCTTTGATATATTTTGAGTTAATTTTTGTATGTGGTATAAAAATAGTGACCTAGATACATTCTTTTGCATGTGGCTGTCTACTTTTACCAATACCATTTATTAATGAGCCTGGTCTTTCCCCACTATAAATTCTTGCCTCTTTTATCATAGATTAATTGCCCATATATGCATGGGTTTATTTCTGGGCTGTCTGTTCTGTTCCATTGATCTGAGGGTCTGTTTTTATGCCAATACCATATTGTTTTGATTACTGTAGCTTTCTGTCATAATTTGAAATCAGGGAGCATGATGCCTCCAGCTTTCTTCTTCTTTCTCAAGATTGCTTTGGCTATTTGGGGTCTTTTGTGGTTCCATACAAGTTTTGGGATAGTTTGTTATATTTCTCTGAAAAATGCCATTGGAATTTTGGTAAAGATCACATTGAATCTGTAGATTGCTTTGAGTAGTATACACATTTTAACAATATTAATTATTTCAATCCATAAGCATGGAATATCTTCATTTATTTCTGTCTTCTTCAATTTCTTTCATCAGTATCTTTTTTTTTAAAGATTTTATTTATTTATTTGAGAGAGAGAGAATGAGAGAGAGAGAGCATGAGAGGGAAGAGGTTCAGAGGGAGAAGCAGACTCCCTGATCAGCAGGGAGCCCGATGTGGGACTCGATCCCGGGACTCCAGGATCATGACCTGAGCCGAAGGCAGTCGCGTAACCAACTGAGCCACCCAGGCGCCCTCTTTCATCAGTATCTTACAGTTTTCAGTGTACAGGTTTTTGACCTCCTCTGTTAAATGTATTCCTGAGTATTTTATACTTTTTGATGCAGTTGTAAATGGGATTGTTTTCTTAATTTCTCTTTCTGATAGCTTGTTGTATGTAGAAACCCAGTAGGTTTTTGTATTGATTTTCTATCCTGCAACTTTACTGAATTCATTTATTATGCCTAACAGTTTTTTGGTGGAGTCTTTAGGGTTTTCTATATATAAAATCATGTTGCCCTCAAAGTAGTGACAGTTTCATTTCTTCCTTTTCAATTTGAATGACTTATTCCTTTTCTTGCTTTAATGCTCTGGCTAGGACTTCCAATACTATGTTAAAGAAAAGTAGTGAAAATAGGTATCCTTGTCCCGTTCCTGACCTTAAAGGAAAAGATTCTATCTTTTCATCATTGAGTATGGTAATAGCTGTGAGCTCGTCATATATGGCCTTTATCACATGGAGTTACAATTCAACTTTGTTGAGAGCTTTTATCATAAATGGATGTTAAATTTTATCAAATGCTTTCTGCCTCTATTGAGATGACTGTATGGTTTTGACCTTTCATTTTGTTAATGTGATGTATCACATTGATTGATCTTCAGATGTTGAACCATCCTTGCATCCCTGGGCTAAATACCACTTGATCCCAGCATATGATCCTTTTAATGTGTCATTGAATTTGGTTTGCTAAGATTTTTGAAGGATTTTTGCATCCATATTTAACAGGGATATTGACCTGTAATTTTCTTTTCTTGCAATGTCTCTGTCTGGTTTTGGTATTGGGTAATGCTGGCTTTGTAAAATGAGTTTGGAAGCATTCCTTCCTCTTCAATTTTTTGGAAGAGTTTCAGAAGGATTGGTATTAATTCTTTTTGGAATGTTTGTAGAATTTACCAGTGAAACCATCTGGTCCTAATAGGAATGCTTTGTTTTAATCTTTCACAGGCTCTTAAACCTTTCAAACGGTTTTAAAGATTCAGAGAATGCCTAAAAGAAGCGTATTTTTAAGTGAACCTTCATTTGAATACAATTCTGATTTCCCACCAGTACCTGCAAAAAGCAAAACGTCTTTCTTGAAAGGGAAAGAGAATGCATTGCAAGATTATTCCCTATTGGGAAAGGGGAATTTTTTTTTTTAGAACAACCTGATCATCTTTTTGTCTTCAACCTATAATTTATAATTTAATTTTTACACATTTTGTATTCATATTTACATGATTAAAAAAAGGTGTCAGACCTTTTTAAAAATCACCTCTTTATGGTTGAATTGCTAAAAAGAGATACCCAAGGAATCAAAAAGGTAAAGCAATTTTCAAGTCTCATATTGGAGCAATTTGCATAACTCTCTAATATTCACCTCATTAAGACTCATGAGCAAATGATTGTCTCCCTTGTGGAAGCTTTAGGAGAAATCTTACTTGACAATTTTCATGGAAGCTCAATAATGTCATTCAATACTTTCTATGAAATTATCTCCATCTAGAACTTTTGGCCTTCAATATGAAAGAAATGATCCAAACTATCTTTTAAGAGAACTTCGAATTTAGACCAGCTAAGAGAATTTAGAATTTAGACCCGTTAATTTAGTACCTAAAGGCTGTCCTTATACTAGTGAGCCATCCTGCAGTTACTGGAGGCACTGCCAGACAGGCGGAACCAATCATTTGTTTTCAGAAAAGACATACCATTTTCTAGAAGGGCAAGAAAAGCTTCTCATTCTCAAAACGTTAGAACAAAGACAAAGCATGAGAAATATCTACTCTCCTTTTCACAGAGACACTTAGCAAAAATGTTTCTGAGGAGGTTTTAAAGAGGCAGATTATTTGGAGTAAATCTGAGATAGGCCAATTCACTGATTTCACTGGTTAGAATCCACGTAGCCTAATGGCATTGGTGGTTGAGTATCACAACTACCCTTTTTTTGAGAAAATAATTCCTGCCAGAGCTCTTCTAAGCACTCTATGTTTAATTATCGAAACGACTCTTTTAGGTAGACAAGCTTATTTTTTTCCCTTTCACAGAGAAGGAAGCAGCCATAGATAACTAATGATTATGCTTATGGTCCTACACTAGTCAGTGTCAGAGTCAGGTTAAAACTTGGATCTGATGCTGAAACCATGCTCTGAACTCCTGTGCATTTATAAAGAGATGCTAAAAGGAACAGAACCCAGAAAACCGGGAAATGTGATATTCTTTCTGGCACATTAAACTACATTCCCTGTTGCCATTATGAATTTGTGTCCAGGGCGATAGTCACATTTTGGCTTATTCAGGATTGTTATGGGATTCTTTTATGTGTTAGGTGCTGTATTAGTTCGCTCAGGCTGCCATAACTAAATCCCATATACTGGGTATGTTAAAGAACAGAAATTTATTTTCTCACAGTTCTGGAGACTGGAAGTCTGAGATCAGGGTGCCAGCATGGTTGGGTTCTGAAGAGAGCCCTCTTTCTGGCTTATGGACAGCCTCCGTGCTGTGTCCTCACGTGACAGAGAGAAAGCAAGCTATCAGGTGTCTACTCTTGTAAGAACACTAATCCCATCATGAGACCTCACTCTCATGACCTCCTCTAAACCTAATTGTCTCCCAAAGGCCCCATCTCAAAATACCCTCACATTGAGGGTTAGGGCTTTAGCAGATGAATTTGGGGAAGGGAGACAGTTCACTTCATAGTAAGTACTAATCCAGGTTTGGGAGATTAAAAGTTGAAAAAGACCTAGCTATTTACTTCAAGTAAGTAAAAGTTAAGGGGATACATAGCAAATTATGGTAACCTGATAGGTTCTAAAAATAAAGAAATATGCAAGGTATCTTGAAAGCACCAAGGCGGATGCAATTAATTTTGTTTGGGACTTAAGGGCAGGATGGCTTGAAGCAGGTTTTACCAAAGAAGAAGCTGAATTAAATAATCTGGAAGTGTGTATGGTTGGCTAGTGCTACAGAGGACTCCACCACCCCTACTCTTCCAATGGAGTAGGACAAAATTTGATCTGTTGCCTATATGATCAAGATACACAGTTCAGTGTTCTTTTATGGGAATTGTTACAATGTCCAGGTTGGGAACACATACAAACCAAATCACCCGTCAGAGAAGCTCCAAATTGACAAGGCCTCCCTATGACCTCAATGGTTTTAATCATGGTTTTGATCTCTCACTCTTAATCACAATCAGACATCCAAGTGATTACAGATACCTAAAGAAAGTCTTTAAAATGAAGGAGAGTGACCAAAACAAAGCAGAAATAAAACAAACTTAGAAAGCCATAGACTGTGCCCCCCTCAAAAACAAAAGCAAAAAAGTAAATGAAAGGGAGGAAAACCCGATTGTTAACATTCTAAGAGAAATAAGAAAAGATTTTGCAAGACCAGGAAAAAAAAAAAAAAAACCAGAATGCTTAAAACATTGCAGAAAGCAAACCGGAGTTCTTGGAAATTAAAAACTTCATAGCAGAAATAAGGAACCCAATAAGAACGGACAAAATTTCTTTCCTAGAAAGAATAATGGAGGGCAAAGAAAAGGGACATAGAAAAGATACAGTTAGAAGGACGGTTGAAGTCCAACTCCAACATCCAAATAATGGGGGCTTGAGAAAAGGGGAGGAGGGAAATTAATGAAACAATTCAAGAAAAGTGCTAGGGCAGTAGCACGTTAGTCATCAGACTGAAAATCTGCAGGGCCAAAATGAATCCACAGGAAGGCACATCACTGAAATTTCAGAGCAGTTGGGTACAATTAGGAGATGCCATAAGCTTCTAGAGAGAGAGAGAGAAAAAAAAGCACTCACCAAATACAAAAGATCAAAAATTGGATGACTTTATATTTTTGTAGACACAGTGAAAGCTAGAGGACAGGGGCGAAAAAAGCTCCTTGGAACGATAGATTAGAGGGAAAATTCTTTCCTATTTAAAATACAGACCAAGCCAAACTACCAATCAAGCAAGAGTATAATAAAGACATTTTCAGACAAACAATTATCTGCAAAAATTGATCACACACACACTCATTTTTCCTCATAAAATACTGGAGGCTGTGTCCCACCCCACAAGAAAACACAGGACAACCAAAAACAAAAATGCGAAAGAGGAACTCGTAAGAAATAAGAACTAGGATCTTTCAAACTAGAGAGAGGTAATGGGGATGCCCTGAGTTAGGAAGAGAGATCTCAGGATGACTGCTGCTCTCAGGCTTAGCCCGCAGGAAAGATGCGGGCTAAGAGATGAAAGCACATGGCCACGGACAGCTATATTCTATCCTATATCCACAGTCACTCTTTTCTTCAAAGTTCAGATGTGCTGCAAATAAACTTGGAGATGCAGGTGCTGGTGGTAGGGAGAGATGGTAAGGATCAGTATGAGGAGGTAAAAAGAGGGACGGAAAGCTATGATGAGAGGGGAGGGGGTGAGACGGGGCCATAAAGCATCCGGGGACTCACCTCCTCCGCTTCAACCGGAATAAGTCCACTTCTACCTCTTGAATTTGCTTTAAAAATAGAAGAAGGAACTTTTTTCCTGTCAAAAATATTGATCATCACTACTCTACGTCATAGGTTGTCCTTGAAGTATTTTAGGCAGGAGGGGGAATTTGAATTTTAGAAATAAAGCTTTTAGAAATTTTAGAAATAAATCTTTGGCTTCAGGGTACAGAATAGATTAGAGGGAAGAAACCCCAGAAGGAGACCATTTAGCAGGTTGCAGTGGTACAAGCAAGATATTTAAGAGTTACAATAGGCGTGCCTGGGTGGCTCAGGCAGTTAAGCATCTACCTTCAGTTCAGGTCATGATCCCAGGGTCCTGGGATGGAGCCGCGCATCAGTCTCCCTCCCCTACTTCCCCTGCATGTGCACTCTCTCTCTCTGTCAAATAAATAAATAAAATCTTTTAAGAAAAAAGAGTTACAATAAGGATGGACAAAGAGGAAAGGACAGAATATATCCATAGTTTTTTTAAAAAGCAGGCAGAATCAATATAGAACTTGGTGAAGACAAGGTGTGAGAGAATGACACTCGGATTTCTAGCTTAGACTAGTCTGTTGATGGTAATCTGTCGGCCAGAATACAAAAAAAAAAAAAAAGACGTACGGGAGAAAGAGCAGCTCGTAGAGGAAGAGGAAGATGTCCGTTTCGGACGTGAAGCATCCAGACAGAGATGTCTAGTAGGCAGCAGGATATAGGGGTTTAGAACAAAGATAGGCATGTATATCTTGGCATCCTAAACAACGGGATAGGTATGAAGGAGAGCCCCCGTGAAGAGTGTATAAAGTGGGAAGAACGGAGAGACATGAACTTGTGGCGGATCATGAGCAAATATTGGGCACGGGAAGTTAGGAACACTGAAACAATTGCTCTCTTGGAAAAATTGTGTCGGAAGTAAAAGAAGCCCCATTTCCTTCGAACCTGTAAATGAAATGAAACAAAAATCATCTGCTCTGGGCAACTCTCATGGCCTCATCTCCCAGAGAACCCAGAGGGACGGCTCCAGGAGGCAGCCCTCAGAGAGCCGGTGGCGGCTGAGACAAGCGGTGACAGGCTGCCTTCCCTGAGCAGTGGCTTTGCTGTCAGGAAAAGCAGCAGCCCCTGTCTGGAGCTGAGTTTGCTACCATTCTGAGCCACGGTTACCATTGATTCCCCATTACGCTCCCCATTTTCCAATTTAGAAAATCCTATTCAGCAACTCGTTTAGATCGCAGCCTTTCAAATTGGCATACATTTTTAAGCTTGAGAATATTTTTGTGGCTTGCAGATTTTCAGCAGCTATTATTTTATACATCAGGAAACATTTAGCAAACTCATGAAACGAAGTAAGTGAGGTGAATAGAATTATAGAATCCTATGTTGGGTGTTCTTGTGTGGCTTAGGGCAACCAGCCTCATAAATTAGAGCTCATAAATTAGAATACAAAACACTTTGTAATCTGTATTTGTATTTAAAAATCGTGCCTCCTCAAGGCATAAGTTATTTTAGGCTTTGAATTTGTGAATTGGGATAACTGGTTTTCATTTTTCCTGGTTACTCTAAAATGTCTAATTCCAGCCACTCCCCTTAACCCCCCAGCTAAATATAGTTCTCATTATTCCTATCAGCGCTTTTGTAACTATGGCCCCTACCAATGTTTTCCTTATTGTAAGAAGGCTGTAACAGTGTCTGTATTTCTGAGGTTGCCTCCAGCTAAGACTCTTCAGAGCAGATAAAAAAACCCACAGATAAGGAAAGACGAGGGAAGTGACTAGTAAATGAACATATTACCAACTGTTACCAATAACTGAAGATTTTGCAAAAAAAAATCCATGTGTGTAAATGAATCCTTTTTAAATAAGAGTGTATTTGTGTTTTCCATACTCAAGCATTAGAAAAGTCCATTTTCAGTATATGAAGCTATCCCTTTCATTGTTTTGGCTATTTTGTTCAAGCTAGAAATTGTATCTATGACATTTCAGCTTTCATACTGTTTAAAAGTGCTGCTTATATATGGAATGCTATCTTTTGAAACAGCCATCTAAGTGTGTCTGAAGTTACTGTTATTTATCAGCTGCTCAGAACAGCTTTGTAAATATTTCATAGGTATACAATGAAACCTCTTAAGATGTCAGAATCCATTTTAGAAAACTGAAATAATATAGTATTACATGTACTGAATGACATTCACTTTAACAGACTAGTTGGTCACTATCCTACATTTAATTATATTCATTTGGGTCCATTTTACATATGCATTATATAAGAAGCAAAGCATATCCCGCTGTGAGCCCACAGCCAAATCTCAGTAACAGGAAACCAGGACTCTCCGGCATAAGCAAGTAAGCCTGTCTTTCTCATCTTTTGTGTTCAAAGCCCATCCCCTAGTTGTTCATCACTCCTATTAGAAAGCTGAAAGAAGAAAAAGACTAAACCCTCATGGTTTCCATGTTGCAAGATCTTTATGTTGTTCATTATTCTATCTGCAGTGCCTAAAATAGTCCCTCCCCATACAATGAGCTGTCAGTATGTACTTGCTGAATGAATGAATGGTGCCAACTGTGTGTGCCTTCTATACAGTATTCCATGGTGATGCTACAGTAAGAAGAGAGGTCTGTATGAAGATACAGGAGCACTGAAATCAATTCTGTTTTCTGCCCATTCTAGGGTGACCTTGGCCAAGTCTGCATCTCAGAGTTTGGGATTCTTCATTTTAGGAATGGGGATAAAGCAATCTTACCCTCTCCCTCAGCAGGCATTCAGTAGAACAGGAAGCTCTGTAAACATCCAAATAACCGAAAGGACAAAAGAGATCAGAATGACTGAAGCTAATGCAGATCTCTTGGTTTATCTCAGCAGCCCATGTGCCTCTCTGTTTACAGTCCTTTTTTAATTATTTGCATTAACAAACGGCAGCCAAGGCATGAATAATCCCAAGCACTTCTCTTTGGCTTTGGAATTAAATTTGAATGTGTTCTGGGTACCTTTCAAGAGTGTCTTCTTACAAAAGCATGAAATCACACTGTAAAGATCCTGTTCAATGGCATTGACTTGGGGGTCAACTTGTAACAATCTCTCAATCTCCTGTGTTTGTGAAAAGATGCTTCTCAGATCCCCAGCCCCGTGACAATCATGAGATGAGGGTCATAAACATAACGCACAATCCTTTGGGAAAATTGAATTTGGTCATGAGGAGGTAGTGCAAGCTTCTTCAGTAAACTTTGGGAACTGTTGTTTTGTTTATTTGTTTGCCTTACCTGGGAAGAAATTAGTTGAGTTTATCATTGGGGAACTGAGGCAGTGGATATTCAGAGTTCTAATTTATCACTGCTTGGCATATTATATGTAAATGAGGCTTACCCATTCAGATAATTTGATGGTGTACTTTTGAATAAATGAATATATCACTCAATATCATGAAGATATTGAGTCTTTAAAATAAGTACAGTATTCATAACTTCCCTTCCGCTCGGTGATTTATCATGGATAAAACATGGGTTTTTGAAAGAGTATTGAAATAATTTATTTGTTTTCTAGTCTATGCATTTGTTGATCTGGATGGTAATTTTATCCTCCCTGTGCAGCAATTGGCTGGTAAACTATTCCTTGCAACTTCAGGAAGTGAAGTATTACCGACTCATTTCTCTCCCTTATGCCTACAGGCTACACTGTAATTCTAACCTGTCCTACTTTGCTAGGGACATATTTTTAAGTGTCAGAATGTTCTGCATATTTATACTGGAGTGTATATCTGGAATGCAGGGGTTATCCAAGGCTCTTAAAATGGAGCAGTGATTAGAAGAAAAAAGTGATTAAAAGGTGAGGGGCCCAACCCACTTGGAAGCCCCTCCTCCACATGGAATTCTTCATTTTCCACCCTTCAAGTGTCCATCCAGACAGAAATCATGCGTGTATCTCCATGGAATTGCTTTGACACTAGGCTTGACTATGCCAAGGTCACGGTTAGCACCACAGCCAAGAGGTAACACAGGGACACACGTTCCACTCCATCTCCTGGTCCCTAGTGAGCCGGCTTCATAGAGACCTACTCTGGTCTGTCTCTCCGTCCCCATGAGCAGCACCGACCTGCTCCATAAGGACCCACCTTCCTGCTGCGTCTGCTCTAACAGTGGAGGACGCCAGTGAGACTTGAGTTCAGATCTTGGCTCTGGCACTTACCAGCCATGTGTCAGGATAATTATATGTACCTCCTGAAGCTTTGTAAAGATTAAACGGGATGAGACATGAGACATACCTTAGGGCCCTGCATGTATTAAACTCTCGATTTTTTAATAGATGAATGTGTCTGTCTGGAACATTGCACCTCTGTCACTGTGACGTTGAAGGGTTTATGAGACTGAGGTGCCCCAGCATGGTCCGTCACACTGGATGGAGATGGCAGACTGCCTCTTTGTCATTCCAAAACCCATCTAGTCTGTGCTGTTTTCTGGTGTAAGGGTCCGAAAAGATTTGGCCATGCAGTGGGCTGCACCCTCTCTGGCTAGCCAGACACCCCGGGGGGAGTCTTAGCTGAACTGCAACCAGGCCTGAGTTAGTGTCATGGTTTGCGGGCAACAAGGTTTCCTGGATGGAACACAAGAGCAGGAATCATGGGACCTGAGCTTTATGCCAGGTCCCAGCACCGACTTGGCAAGTGACCTTGGGCAAACCACTTCCTTTCTCTTCTTTCTATTAAAGGAAGATCATTGATCTTATGGCCACACCTCACAAAGATGTAGTAAAGATTAATGTAGGTATTGGCATCTGATTCAGAAGAAAACACCACAGAACACATAATTAGTTTTATAATCTATAATTAAGTATATGGATAGTGAGGAAGTAGCCACATGTGAATTATACATTTAAAAATTAGACCTTGCTTTTTTTTTCCTTTCTAAGAAAACTGAAGACCCCAATTATGATTGATCTGACATTAGTAGAGATAATGAACTGGAAGACTCCACTGGATGACATTATGGCAGTTTTAATATATCAGGCAAATATGATACCAAAGTTGCTAGTGAAATGATTAAAGGTAGATCAGATAGCCCAGGACAAAAGGCAAAATGTGATCAGTTGTCTTTGATTCACAAAGAAAAAAAAAATCTGTCACAGATAGTTAGAGACTAAAGGGTCAGTGTCTTAACCCAATTCTGGGTATGGGCATACCGAGGACAATGGTAAATAGTCATTCCAACACTGTGCAGACCCGTCTCCTGAAGCCCTCCTCCACATCCTCTGTGTCCATGTCGCTTGCCAAAGGAAGAAGAAGGATGACTGACAGAGAGAGATCAGCTGCCTGCTCAGTCAGCTTGGGTGGAGGGTTGTCCACTGCGCCCCTCTGGGCATCAGGACACCGTCCTCTCCCTGATTATGCAGCCTCTCCCCACCCCTGTCTGCCAAGGGAACATCCTCACTGAAGACTTGAAAATAACCTGGGTTGCCGTGAATGAAGTATTTCCAACACCCTCTTAGCGCATCTCCAGTTACTCAGCCCAGGCAGTTTAGGAGAGTAGGTGCTCCAAAATGTAGAATCCTAACACAAACACACTTACATTATTCAATGAGTTGAAAGTAGATTCAAAACAGAGATACCCTCTTCTAGGCCCGTTAGCTGTTCTCCTTGGGTAAAGGGAGTAAGCTCATGCTACGGTCTGGACCTTTGGCTGTTTTTGGTCTCCCCAGCCCTTCCCAGTCAGGCTCTACTCTCCTTGGGCCACCAGGAATGCTGAGGACCACGATGCCCTTTTCTGTCTGAGCCCCAGACCACCCCTTGGTTTCTGGATGAAGCTGCCGTTCTCACAGCCCCTGGGCCTGCAAGCTGACAGGTCACAATTTAACATACTGGATTCATAAAAACAAACAAAATAGCACCTTTTTATTTTCTTTGGCTGACCTATGCCTGCTTACCAACCTCTGCTTCCCCAGGGCTGGGCCAAGAAGGTGGAGGAGGTGTAGATGAGCAGTCTCCAGTTAGTTTCAGTCTAGATCATGTCTGTTGGGTAAACAGTCCATGGATGTGGTTCACTCCTCACAGACCTGCTCCTCCCCACTCTCCCCTGCACCTTCCCCACATGGTGGCTGGCTTCCCAGGAGTGACGGCTTCCTGTCCTCCTGATGTTGGGATGGGGAAAGGGGTCCTGGCCCCACATCAGGTCTTGGGCTGGTCCCCCTGCACTGGCTCTTTGGTTCTGGCTGTCCTCTGGCTGATCTCTGCTGAGACGAGGTGGATCCAGTCTTAACTGTAGAGTCTGCCTGTGTTTCCTCAAGCCTTGGTTGGCATATCTCGCACTGTGTTCACTCAGTCAGGCCATGATCCTGGGGAACCCAGCACCCTGCTTCTGAGCAGGCCTCTCTAGCCAAGGTCATTTGTGCATCCTGAGAGGCCCGTCCCTCAGCACTCGGATTCAGGGTCACTTAGCCCGTGCCAAAATGAATCCCTCTATGGCTCCCAGATCTCATGGCCATCCCTTCCCCCCAGGAAACAGTAATTTCTGGTCTCTTCTGTTCTACACAAGAACTCGGGCCGGCTGAGGAGCACTAACCCAGCCCCCTTCCTGCCCAGGTGCACTGAGCTACAACACTTACTTCCTGTGGTTACTACAAATCATAGCCTTGCCCAGCAGTCTCTCCAGACAGTCTGAAACTATGAACAAAAGCATCTCAACTCAGATTTGTTATCAACATTCTCATCATGCCTGTAACCCCCTCCTGGCCAGGGATGATGTCCACAGCATCTTTCTCAGCTTTTTTTGAAAGCGTGTTTCTCTTGAACATACCGATCATTGCTGATCCAGCTGTGACTGACTCTACAGTTCTATTGTTTTTCCCCTTTTGTTTAGAAGTTATTCTTGTTTTATTACTTCTCTCACTGGAGTCATCCTTTACCCTTAACTATCAGAAGGGCCTGCTACACAGTGATCCTTAGAACCTTTTGAATTATTCATACAACAAATTTTCATTGAGTTTTGTTCTTTGTGCTGGAAATAAAAACGTTAATAAAAGGTTCTGCCGTTGTAGCACTGACAATCTAAAAAATGGCCCAAAGTTTGCTTTCTTATTTCACTTTTTATGAAATACTTAATAGATTAGTTGGTTGATACATTCATGCTCAATTCTTTGAACACCTACTATGTACATAGATAGCATTTTGAGAGATGTGTGAATGTGGTTGGGAGACAGTTCAGTGATGCGTAAATACTGTCCTTCTCTGCAAGGAATTGATCGAGTATGGGAAATAAACATAAAAAAGCATGTATCTCCCACACAGGACATGAGTAAGTACTGCAGTGGCTGTACAAGCCAGCTTACGTGGAGATGTAGAACAAACAGCAATGCATTGTGACTTGAAATATTTCAGAAGGCTTTGCCATGAATGTAGAACTTGTGATGAGTCCTTGCAATAATTTGAAGGCCAAGGTAAGCGTTCTATTTCAGACTCAAAAATAAAAGATGTAAACAGGGCATGAGAAAGGGCATGAAGGACAAGTAGCCCTGTGTGGTTCAAGCAGAGGGTGATTTGATGGATGGGAGAAGGAATGAAGTTGAAATGGCAGATTCGGAAGTTCCAAATGTCCCAATCCATTCAGGCTTTCTTTTAAATGGCAGTTTCTGAGAAGGGGAATGGTGGGTCTGGCCTGTGATTTAGGAGACAGAGTAAGGAGTTGTTTGAAGCAGCAGAGAGACCAATTAGCTGGTTATCACAGAAGTTCGGGCAGTAAATTCAGAGGGGGTTAGATGGAGAGGTCGGTGTAGAAATGAAAATGAGGGGTCCAGTATGAAAGACATTGGTAAACTTCAGCTGACGGTATGGGATGGGAGGAGATAATTCAGTAAGCAGCTGAAGGAAGAGTCAAGGGTGTCCATGACTCTCCTTTTTTTTTTTTTTACACATTCTATTTATTTATGAGAGAGAGAAAGCAGGGGGAGGGGCAGAAGGAGAGGAAGAAGCAGGCTCCCCGCTGAGTAGGGAGCTAGATGTGGGGCTCAATCCCAAGATCCTGGGATCATGACCTGAGCCAAAGGCAGATGCTCAACCGACTGAGCCACCCCCAGGTGCCCCATCCAAGACTTTCCTAACCAGAGTGTCCAGGAGTTAAAAGGTTCTGGGGCAGGGGTAGATTATGACATATACAACTACTTCTAGATATCCCAATTACAAAGTGTCATACACTCCTGACTATTCTAGGCTTACCCACATATGCAGGGAAGGGTTTACTACAATGATACCAGAACCTGGGCTCCTGCATCATAAGCATCTTATGTTTTCTATGTAAAATTATCTACCTACTCTTTTCCAATAAACTCACAAAATAGACTCAGTGAGTGCGGTGAGACATTAATAGAGGGAAGGAGAAAAAAAGGCTCTGCAGAAAAATCCAGGCAACCATAGGAAACAACAGTGTTTGACACCCACATAGTTAGTCCTCCATGAGTATTTGCCAAATGAATGAATTGGAACAGTACAATCTTCATAGTGGTATGGAGCTTCATGCATGGCCCTAACGAGTATTGCAGAGTGGAACATTTAGGTCTTGGTGAAGGTATCTGTCCTCTGCTGATATTTTCCCTACGTCTCTTCATATATCTGGGCCCTAAACTTGAGCCCATACATTCTGCCTCCCCTCCTGTTACATGTTCCATGCTCTTCTGTAAGGTCAATTCCTCCTTCTCCTGGTAGATCCTACCTCCTTTATCCTAGTAGAAGCTTTTACTACTACTAAGATTGCCACTTCTCACTTCAGAATTGTCATTTTTTCCTCTCTACTAGATCATTTTGATTTGCATACCAAAAACGGCTATAATAGCTCCCATCTCTTAACAAAACAAAACAAAAAAATCCACCCAACTCCTTCCAGTTTGAAGTCCAGCTACAGCCCCTTTCTCCACTCTACAAAGAACAGTGCTTGTATTCACCTTTTAACGTTCCTTCCATTCTGTTCTCTGCTGAACACACTCAAATCAAACCTATCTCCCTCTCTGTGAAACTGTTCTTGCCAAAGTCAACACAACTTGTCTTGTGGGAGGGGAGAATGATAATCAATAATCTATCCTCATTTTATTTGACCTTTTAATAGCTCTCCATAGAGTGGATCACTCCCTCATTTTCCATACAGTTTTCTTACTAAATGTGATGAAGCCCTAAGCTCCTGATATTACTCAAACTTCCTTGCCAATCTCAGTCTACTATGATGAATCATTTCTTCTTTTCCTTTACTTTAATTCAACCTTTCTCAGCCAGAGTGCCCAGAGACATCCCTGATGTCTGATGGCCAACAGCATCCACTGACCTTACCTCTCCCTTATACATCCAGAATGGGTTAGTTAGGTGCCTCCCTTAGGATGGAGAAAACAGCACTGAAATCACTTTCTGTGTTCTGTGGTTGAAATAAGGAACTCCAGTTGAGAAAGGCTGATCTAAACATTACTGTGCCCAAAAATTCGGTCCCAGGCTTTTTTCTTGTCTCTGACTACCTTTATTACTTGAGTGATCTCGTGCTGATGACACCCAAAATCTCCTTCTAAACCCCAAGCCTCCGTTTTGATCTTGCAGTCCTGAAATCACCACTTAAACTACTGCTAAGATCTTGTGACTGAAATGTGATCCTAAAACCAGCACTACGAACACCTAGGAACTTGCTAGAGATGCAGAATCTCAGACACTGACCCAGGACGGTTCAGTCAAGGGCTGCATTCTAACAAGATCCTCAGAATTCACATGCACATGTGAGTTTAAGAGGCACTAGAATAAAACATTTAAATCAAACATGCCATAAGAACAGATCCTTTATTTCCCCCTTGCTCCTTTTCGATGTGCTCAGGAGATTCTTTTTTTTTTAAGATTTTATTTATTTATTTGAGAGAGAGACAGAGCACAAGAGGGGTGGGGGGAGGAGCAGAGGCAAGGGAGAATCAGTCATTGGAGTGGGCACGGGTATTTTGGTCATTTGGTTACAGAGAAATTAAGTGGCGATGATATTCAGTTTTGGTCTAGTGGAGTATATTTATGAGTTTCATAGATAATTCTTAGTGTAGCCTTCCCAGTGTGGGAATGGCTTCCAAGAAAACTGACAGCCCACTGTGCCTTCTTCCCCAGAAGCCTAATACAAAGGGGCAGGACCCCCAGGGCTATGCCATAGCACCAAATGTCCTGAGTAGAGGAGAAGAATCTTGTCTAAAGTATAGAGTCCGAAGCTGGTCTTTCAGACTGGTTTCTATCATTAACACATAGGATTTTTTTAAATAAAAATGATAAGAAATAGAATTAATCAGAATTCTGTCTTTGTAGGAGGTACTTCTCCAGTGAACATATCTGTGTGAAAAGACATATTTTTTTACGGTGTCCCAACTATAAATTTTTTTTTAAAAGTTCCATCAATCATGCCAGAGTGAAACAGAATTATCTTTACCCTCTCTTTAAAAATGATATAATTTTGTTTTGTGTTAATGCAGTCAAAGTATATGCAACCAAAAGTAGAAAAATTATCACAGAGTGGTGTCAGGCAATAATTTATTAAAAATGTTATGTCATTTGTGTATGTTATGTGATATCTATAATTCTATCAGCTTTAAATAGTTATATTTTTGTGGTTCTTTTCTCATATAAATAATTTCTCATTCTGACTTTCGTATCTATAATTACTTGTTTCTTACCTTGAAGAAGATCTTCTAAGTTCTTCAAGCTTCAGGCCAGGAAAAAAACCTCATTGTCTCCCTGTCTAGGTTATGGTTCTGAAGGAAGTCCTTCTATTTCTGTGTGTCTTTACATTATGTCAAATAGAACATAATAACGCTGCCAAATTCCTATGAGAAAACCCTTATCTAAAAATTGAGCCAGCTTTTGCTTTCTTATTATACCAAAAAGCAGGAAAGAATTTACTCATTAAAGCCACACGATAAGGTGTTGGATTTGATTGGGTATCATCACTGCCAATCATTTCTATCCTAAGCAGGGTTTCAGGGAGGATTAGAAAGTCCCTCCTCTGATGCAGATGCCCAATTGTGGTCTAAATTCCACCCCCTCCCATCTCCCCAAAAGAGAACCAATCAAGATATACAAAAGTTTTAATTCATATGAGTCAACTCCTGTGTTGATAGTGACCACGACCTAAAATCCCCACTCACTGCTCATGTTAATGGAACCAAAAATTAGGCTGAGCCCGCAGAAGGCAGTCACTCCTGATTTTTGCCAAATGCCTGATAGCAGATTTGAGCTCCTATTTAGGCAGTGGCTCAGATTAGAAGTCATTCTTGATCCCTCTCTTACCCTCACACCCTACATCCAATCCATCAGCCATTCCTGACAATGCTACCTTCAAAATGTATTGTGAAGCAGACCAATGACCACCTTTACTATCTAAATCACCATCATTGCTCACCTAGACTAATTAATGCCTGGCTTCTGGCTCCCCTTCCTGCCACCCTGCCGGTCCTTTCCCCACACCAGCCAACCATCTTCCTAAAAGATACCTCCTATCAGGTCATCCTGCCTAAAAACATTAGGGACTCCCCTTCAGGCTTCTAATGAACCTCAAACTCTTTTCCTGGACTTTACTTCCTGCACGATCTGCCCTTCCTTACCCACCTCATTTCCGCAAACAGCCTCTTTCACAATAATCCATCCACACATACCTTTATAGGGTTCCTTCAAGAAGCTCAACTCGTTCCTGCCCTAGAGTTTTACCCTTGCTGCTCTGTCTGGCTTTCTTTTATAGGTAATCTAGATTTCTGCCCCAATGTCTTCTCTGTAGAGGATGACCTTAGACAACTGCAATCTAAGCCTCCGTCCTGACACACACATACACAATCATACTGGCATTCTCTTTCTATTGGCGTGCCTCATCTTTCTTCACAGCACTTACGTCTATCACAAATTGTAGTTACATTTTCTCAGTGTTTGTCTCCCCAACTAGAGCACAAATTCCGAGAGAACATGGACTTCGCTTTGTATCTCAGTTTCCTGGGACTGTGCCTTGCCTGGGTTCTGCACTCAGTAAATACTTGTTGAGGGAATGGAAGGATATCTCTAAAGACTTTTGAAAGCTTTTGGTGTTGTCTACTATAATACTGATAAGATAAAATCCACAATGAAATCCTCAATAGGAAGTAAATGATATCTTTGAAACAGAGAGCCTAGATATTTACTGTCAGAGGAGAATTCAAGACCAGAGCTCAAGTCTTCTCACTTCCTCCCAGTGTTATTTCCATTGCCCTATGCATGGTGTCTTTCTAGATGATATATTAGGTAACAGTATGTTTATCCAAGATTCCCCACGTTAGTCGACTAACTTTTAATAACACAACTGGAACAGAAACGACTAAGTCCATACCAGACAATGCTGCCTAAAGCAATTTACTTAAAAATAGACCAGTGAAAGGAAGGGTGAGGAAAGGAGAGATGGTTAATTTACAGATTTAAATTTTTCTGTTTATCTGTAATTTCTTGATTTTCAAAATAGTTTTCCCATGGGCTGAATGTGTTGTCCCCACAATTCAAATGTTGAAGTCTAAATCTCCAGTGTGATGGTATTTGGAGATGGGGCCTTTGGGAGGTGATTAAGTCATGATGAGTGGAGCCCTCACGATAGGATAGTGCCCTTATAAGAAGAGACTGGAGAGAGATGATCCCTCTCTGCCCTTGCCCATGGGAGGATACAACAGGAAGACGGCCAACTACAAACAAGGGAGAGTGTCCTCACCACACATAGGATCTCCTGGCATCTTAATCTTGTGTTTCCCAGCCTCTAGAATCCCGAGAAATAAATGTTTGTTGTTTAAGGCTCCCAGTTTATAATATTCTATAACATTATAGCAGCCTAGACTAAGACAATGTTTTTGTAATTTTTAATTGGTTTACAGTAAATCATAAATGCTTTCCTTTAATAGAATGGTTGCTATAATTAATGGCTTACATTTTCACTTCTTCTGCCTACAAAGTTAGGATTGTACTTCTCTATAGCAGTCATAAAAATGACAAAGTCAGTATGTGATGCTCATTCTGGGACTAAACCAGTATCTAATTCTAGAGGAACCATTTCCTGTTCTGTGACCAGTAGGAAGGCCTACCATTCCGAATTCCCTTGAAGAAAGCACTTGCTAGTAGGGCACCTGGGTAGCTCAGTCGGTTAAGCATTTGCTTTCGGCTCAGGTCATGATCCCAGGGTCCAGTGATGGAGTTCCACGTCGGGCTCCCTGCTCAGTGGGGAGTCTGCTTCTCCCTCTCCTACTGCCCCTCCCACCCTGCTCATGCGCTCTCTCACTCTTTTTCTGAAATAAATAAATAAAATCTTAAAAAAAAAAAAAGGAAGCACTTGCTGTTTATGTGCATTGAGTACTCTAAGCTGACAGTGTTCTGTAAGGTTTGCTTCATCTTTATAGTGAGGGTCTCACTCATCCAGGCAGCCCCTTGTAATGACTGAGATTGATTGGGATACTAGCTTTGGTCATTTCTGCCCAATGCAGAACTCCAGTGGGTAATTCTTGCTTTAGATCTCCCTTGTTCAATTGGCTCAAATTTTATGAGATCCACACTTCAGTCTGAAGGCTTTCCCTGCTCAGTTCTGCTGCCTCCCTCTGTTATATTTAGACATTAGCCTTAACAAACCTCTTCCACTCAACTTTGTCTCAGAATCTGCTTCCAAGAGGACTGAAATGATGCATTTTCTAAATTCCTTTTTTCTTCCATTTGAGGGAAAAGCATTTCATCAGATGAAGTCACACATAGTATATAATCATGTTAGTATGTACAATCATGACTACACAACAAAAGAAAATGGAGAGCAAAAGGCATACATTGCAAAGTTATTGATCAACAACATAAGTGGCTTAACGATCTATTCACCTTTCCTTCCCTTTGGCTCATTAGAATGACAGTGCTTTGGTGACATGGTGAGAGTTGTATTGTGATGGATGGGACTGTCAGAAACTCGTTTGAGTATTTAGATATTGCATTAGTGCATTACAGTTACAAGTAAGACACTGTTAGCTGTTAACTCCTTTGGCATTCTATGTCTATCTGAGGAGGCAAGAATTTGCCTCAGGATTCCTGACTCTATAGATACTATTATGAAAATATGTGCTGCTTTGTTTAATAATGACTTAGTCTTTGATTTTTTTGGAAATGGACCTTCTGCCATTATATATGGTCCTGTTAGGAAGGCAATTCACTACCCACTAGACAAGCTAAAGAAACCAGATCCTCTCTTTCCTGGGCAAGCATGTGACTAAAGGAATTCTCTTCTGGAACTTTAAAACAAACAAGTGAAACCTTGACAGAAGGAATGATTGTAGATTTTTTTCATTCCAGTGGTGGGGGCCTGGACAGGCTAAAATAGGAGAACTATGGTTCCTATTCCCTGGGTTTTGTCCCTCCACAGCTTCCTTAATTTCCACTTGTTTCTAAGACTAGTCTCTCTTCTTCCACCATTTCTGTGAAGCCCCATATCCGCTTATGCACACATACTAATATTCTTCCAAATAAATCTGTTTTACTCAAGAAGATAGAATTGTTTTCTCTTGCTTATAACCAGGAAGCTTAATACATTGATGCCATGATTCTGAATATTACATTTTTAAAAAGCAGACAAACAAACCTCTAGTAGGGTATGTATTTGTCGCAGTTCTCAAATATTGAGCATTAACAATTATTCGTGTGAAGAAAGAGAGGCGTGATAGATGTTGTCATGTACAAAGGGAGCTGTATCTAGTGACTTTCAATCAATTCATGCTGTTTTCTTCTACATCCTCATCTCTTTTAGAATGTTTTAGTATGCTGCCTTCATTCTCATACACTTGAAACTTTTCAGTTTATGTGGGAGAAGGGTCACCCAGGATGAGAACAGATGTGAACACATCCTACATCTCTTGACGAGCTGAGCTTTTTGAGAATCTGCTTGACAAAAAGACTTTTAAAAAATCTACTCATGCCCAAGAACACTGTTATATCCTTCACTTAAGTTGACAACAACTTAATATTTAGCTGCTTAAAACTGAAAATTTAGTGGCCAGATTTTATTGACTTGAGAATACAAGTAAGTAAGCACCATAACCATCTTTTCCTCATGATAATCAGGAAGGTAGTTAAATGTGGTAGAATCATTTTGAAAGAATGAAAGTATGAATTGTTCTGTAAAATAGTCCCAGCTTCCCAGGAAGCTATTTGCTTTAGAGTCTTATGTATTCTTTTCAGGATTATTATTTTTAAAATTGAGAAAATAAAAATTATTTATGATGATGTACTAGTGTACTTTTCTATGTCAGGGCCCTTTGTTTTACAAGGAACATACAACTCAACTCAACTGACCTAAAGAAGAAGAAAGACTTCGTTGGCTTATGTAACTGAGATGTCACACATGGGTCAGGCTTTAGGCACAGTTTGATTTTGGGGATTATGATATTATTGCTGGAGTTCTGACTCCTCTTCTTCCAATTTTTCTTAGTTTTTCCCTCCTTCTACGGTGTTTTCTTCTGGACAGCTTCCCTCCTTATAGAAAAAGAATGGCTGTCATTGTCCCTGACCTGACAACCATACCCTGCATACCTTCCAGATGAAAAAAAAGGTCACATACCTTTGTCTCACAATTCCAAGAAGACCTGAGATTCAGTCTGACTAAACTGGATTAGCTCACATGTCCACTGCAAACCAATCACCGTAGCCAGAGTCATAGAATGTTCTGATTGACCTATCTGGGTCACGTGCTCCATCCCAGAGCAATGGTGGGCTCAGCTTCTCCAAACCACATGACTAAGCTATTGTAAAAGGGGAAGGGAGGAAAAAGACATAGTGTAGGCAATCAACAAGTGTCCAGGCATCCTCCCTTATATTTCCATTATAAATTGGGAACAGGAATTACATGTAGATACGTGGTGCAAGGCTCATCCACACCACTTATCACTGTGTACCAAGGCTCTGAGACGTGAAGTGACACAAAGTTGCTTCATAATAGGGTGGTCTCCACAATGTGGCATGGACTTGAATGTCTTAGAATGTTGACCTTGTGAGTGTCTTAGAGATATTGGACTAAGAAACATTGATCCACATCTCCTGAAAGAACTCAGGAGATTCCAAACTCGAAAAGCCAACTAATCCAATAAGATGAAAAAAATCATTTTTTCAAAGTGACCAGGTACTTGTCTAAAGTAAGCTGTAGGAAAAGCTAAATTATTATCAGGAGGATGTCTGATAGAGACAGAAGAGGCATGGTTAGTTTTATAATTCAGGTATTTAGTGGCATGTAGCTATGTCTGCACCTACTGTTCAGATGCCTACATCTCCTGGACCAGGTCGGAGTAGGCAAATCCCTGACCATGTACTAGGGCTTAGACAGACACTAACCAGGTTTGTCTCATGGTCTTCCCCCTTTTTATGCTTTTTGTCTATCAATACCTTCTCTGAATGAATCATTATTTCTTTAGATAAACATGAGTCTTTAATTAAGTCTTTTTTTAATCCAGGAACCACTCTGTTTCTTTAAAATATATTCGTGTATCTTGGATCATTATGTATCAGTTTTAAAGTTTAATTCTATAAGGCATATCCTTTTAGTAAAAATCTGATTTTTGCTCCTATATACCAAGTAAATGACTCTTTACTAGTCTTTGATAGAATTTATTAATTTAATAGATATAGATGGAGAGACTACTTGAGTATCTACTATGCACTGGTTATCACACATGCCCTATGTTATATTTATACATTGTATACCCATGTGATCCAGGTGCCACAAGTCTAATTTTATAGAAAAAGACACTAAATTTCAAAGAGATCTAGCAACGTTCTCAAGGTCAAACAACTAGTAAATAATGAGGTGGAATTCAACTTCATATTTGCCTGATTCTAATATCTGTGGTCTTTCCACGTGTAACTAGTAGGGGAGAATATTAAGATGAGTCTTATGTTTTCCCCAGTTAATTTTTAACTTTATTGTTAGAACTGTTAAAAAGCAAAATTCTTATACCTAGAAACAATGAAAATTCTTAATTCATTATTTCAAGTTTTATTGCAAATTATTTATAAATTATTTATAAGTTGTTAATTTATTTTATTTATTCTATGCCTCAAGTGGGCATATCCCTATAGAGAAGAAGATATAGTAATGTATCTTGATGACCAGGACATCATCTTTATTTGCAATGAAGCAAATTATGCACCAGCATTAATAAACATGTTAGATGTTAGATGATAGTTACAGAGAAGATGTTAGAAAGTTATATACTTTTGTTGAAAGGATACTATGAAATCTGCAAGGAAGTTGGGCAGTCAAGAGAGGCTTCAAAGAAGAGGTATCATATGAGCCAAACTTGGAAGATATATGAGAGAAATTTTTGTAAACAGAGATTAGGGAAATGCCTTCTACTAGGGAAAAAAAAAACAGTATGAGCGAAGCAAAAATGTAAAAAGAGTATATTGGAGGAATAGAGAACAGTACCATTGAGCTGAGGTGAAGATTTCCACTGTCAGACTGAGAAGTTCACAAAATTCAGTAAGCAATAGGGATCCATTGAAGGTTTCTGAGGAGAGAAACGATATGTTCAAGTTTTCAAGTTTAAGAAGATTAAAGTCAGTGTCCAGAATAGATTCGACTTGAGTAAAGAGAAAGTATAGGGACTCACCTGCTAAGTATACTGAAATATATCAAGTAAAAAAATAATCAAGTGCCGAACCAGGACACAATGAAAACAGAAAATAAATAGAGATTTGGTTCAAGAAAGCCAGTGGCTCAATCTTAATGACTTGCCAAGTATAAAAAAGGAGGGACCACAAAATTGGAAGAGCCACAGTAAATCTCAGAATGTTTACCTAGGGTCTTGCCCTCTTCAAGTAATCGCCACAGCTACAGGGGGGCAGATTATCTCAGTGTGTCATTCACTTGCTTAAAACCTAGAAATCACCTGGAATCCCCTCCCCCGCCTAGTGAACACAGAGGCAAGAACCCCCTGAGGGGTCCCTCCTTTGGAAAGCCATTGCTTATTTCATCAGAAGCAGACATAATGGCTACCTTGTTTATAGTTTCACTCCTTTCTTATAGACATCTACCTTGTTCTTTTTTTTTTTTTTTTTAAAGATTTTATTTATCTATTTGACAGAGAGAGAGGGAGATAGCGAGAGCAAGAACACAAGCAGGGGGAGCGGGAGAGGGAGAAGCAGGCTTTCTGCTGAGCAGGGAGCCCGATGCGGGGCTCCATCCCAGGACCCTGGGATCACGACCCAAGCCGAAGGCAGACGCCCAACAACTGAGCCACCCAGGTGCCCCGACATCTACCTTGTTCTTAATTTTTGTCCATGTGTCAGTCTCCCTCTATTAGGGAAACTCCTTGTGCCTAGCACTGCCTCAATTTAGATTCATTATATGAAAGTCTCCTAGTATTGTGCTTGGGTTGGGGGAAATACAGTGGTGTCACTGCCATCAGAAACACAAAAGGTAAGGGTGCCTGGGTGGCTCAGTCTATTGGCTCTGACTCTTGGTCTCGGCTCAGGTCATGATCTCATGGTCATGGGATCGAGCCCCACTTTGGGCTCTGCACTCCGTGTGGAGTCTGCTTCAGATTCCTTCTCCCTCTCCCTCTGCCCCTCCCCACTCCCCACTCGTACCTGCTCTCTCTCTGTCACTCCAAATAAATTTTAAAAAAGGAAACACAAAGGTAACATGACAAAGAAGCAGAGAATTAACTATTTTAACTGCAATTAGTCTTGTGCCATGAATTTGTTTAACATGTAGAAGGGTAGATTTTGATGGGGATATTAACTAATTCCATTTGGACATGATCATCTTTAAGCACCAGCCAGACATCCAGGTAGAGGTGCCCAGAAGGCAGCTGTAAATGGGAAATGAGTTCAGCTGTGGAAGATAACCCAATGAAAGACTATGTGAGGGGAGGAGGCAGTGGGATTGTTAGCATCCTTTAGCGTTGTTACTTCAGAGAGTAGAACAAAGGTTCTTGCTGTACCTTTCATGAGAGTGTGGCCAATTACAAAAATGGGGGTGTGGGGGAAGGAGGGCTAGCGTCCACTTCTCTGCTCTGTACCCTCCTCCCCAAATCTTACTTTAGAACATGCAGGCTTGCGCACACAGCTTCTATACAAGCTTCCTGGAAGTGCCAAGAAGTAGTGTGGTCTTTGCTCAGCTTTTGTCTGGGAGTGAGGAAGTTAATCTTTTCTTTCACGTTAATGTTTCTGAGTTTCAGTTTGTCATCTGAGCAATGAGGTTAAGAATACATAGCTTACCTATCTTAAACAATTATCATGAACATTAATATATGCAAAAAAAGCTTTGTAACTTGTGTGGCACTGTAAAAATGGGAAGTGATTCTTTTTCTATCTATACCAAGATCTTTTTCTTGTGTCAATTCTATTAAATTTTCAGATGCCCTGGGCACTGCCAAATACCACTAAATTTGGCTCTCTTTTTCATGATCAATATACCTATATTTCCAAATCACCTTGATACCTATTTACAAAATAATTGAATTTGTTATTACAAATCAGATTTAATATTTTTTTTTACAACCTTTCTATTCAGAGTGTATGCATTTTTCCTTTGACTAAGCCCTGAGAAATCCATCCATAATTCATAACTGCCCGGTTTATGCAGGCAATAAGAAAGATCAAGAGTGGGGTAGACTTTCCTTCCTGGAAGAGCAGCCAGGTCTAAACCACCCTCTCCAGTGGTGTGCTAGGCACCTGTGGAAGGTCTATGTGGACCCGAAGTTCAGGGATTCTAAAATTTCTTCACGGGCTAGAAAGGAAGTGAACTGGGGCCATTGGCTATTGTCCCCTCCCTCACTCATCAAAAGCTGCTGGGTGTACCTTAGGACCACCAGGGAAAGGCATGCCAGGAAAGAAGGAAGGAAGGAAGGAAGGAAGGCAAGAAGGGAGGAAGGAAGGAAAGCCTGGTGGGGAGTTCCATGGAAGCAGAGGGATATGTCATCTCAGCCTCATCAGATCCCCCTGACATCATATATAGACCACAGTGGGCCAACCATGCCTTCTAGTAATAGCATATGGACTCTGTGATTTTGAGTTTGAGTTTGTTTTTAAATTAGGAAAGAGAGGATTCATTTGGCATTGTTTGTCCTATTACTCTGTATATTAGCTTTATTTATGTAAAGTATATAATGTATCCACAAAAGATACATTTCCTGCTATTCTATTGCAATTATTCTCTAGAGAAGACAACAAGCATGAGAGGTTTTCAAATACCCTCATGGGAACTGAAGGAAGTTACATTCATAAATTGCCTCTTCCATGGCAGGCAGAGCGCTGGGGTTGTGCAGGGAAGCTATATAACTTAGGGTTCACAACAGTCTTTTGAAGTAGCAAGGTAACATTGGTCCCCACTTTACAGAAGCTCAGAGCAACTAAGTCACTTGTGCAAGGATGTATAGTTGGTAAGTAGAAGGATGGGAATTTGTAGCCATATCTACAAATGAACATGTTTGGTAGATGAGAACAGAACAAATACTTAAAAGCACACACTCTTTGTGTAAGACTGTTGAATCACAGACCTGTACCTCTGAAACAAATAGTACATTATATGTCAAAGAAAAAAAAAAGAAGATAGGAGGAGGGAAAAATGAAGGGGGGGCATCAGAGGGGGAGACAAACCATGAGAGACTGTGGACTCTGAGAAACAAACTGAGGGTTTTAGAGGGGAGGGGCGTGGGGGAATGGGTGAGCCTGGTGATGGGTATTAAAGAGGGCACGTACTGAATGGAGCACTGGGTGTTATACGCAAACAATGAATCATGGAACACTACATCAAAAACTAATGATGTGGGCGCCTGGGTGGCTCAGTTGGTTAAGCGACTGCCTTCGGCTCAGGTCATGATCCTGGAGTCCCGGGATCGAGTCCCACATCGGGCTCCCTGCTCAGTGGGGAGTCTGCTTCTCCCTCTGACCCTCTTCCCTCTCGTGTTCTCTGTCTCTCACTCTCTCCCTCAAATAAATAAATAAAATCTTAAAAAAAAAAACTAATGATGTAATGTATGGTGATTAACATAACATATAAAATAAAATTAAAAATAAATAAATAAAATCTTAAAAAAAAAGGTACACACTCTTGTGGATCCAGTTAAATTACCAAAAGGTTTTTTTTTTTAAAGATTTTATTTATTTATTTGGCAGAAAGAGACACAGCAAGAGAGGGAACACAGCAGGGGGAGTGGGGGAAGGAGAAGCAGACTTCCCACGGAGCAGGGAGTCCAATGCGGGGCTCGATTCCAGGACTCTGGGATCATGACCTGAGCTGAAGGCAGATGCTTAACGACTGAGGCACCCAGGTGTCCCTACCAAAGGTTTTAAAAACTAGAAATATTCTAACTTTACAGCTGAGTTGGACATGGCTTATATATCTGTAACCCAATTTTGGGGTAGTTCACAGTAAAATAGCCTTTAAATAGGGTGCACAGCTGGACAAATCCTGGGACTTTTGTATTTTTGCTTGGTGGTTTGTTGGTTTGTTTGTTTTTGTATTTTTCAAATATCCAGTAAGTAGGATTCTGCAGGAAACAGACCCTGAGATGGACATTACCTGCTGCAGGACTACTGAGATGTGCTCTTGAGACCTGTAAGAAAGGGAGGGAAACAGGGTTAGCAGAGAGACACTGAGAGGGATACACTTCCGGTAGAGGCCTCGCACCATTCCAAGGTGAGCTCTGAAGCTGGGATAAACCCTCCCAGTAGTCCATCCAGGCAAGAAGGCTTCTCCTTCGTACTCCCGCACGGAGCACTGGATAAGAAAAGGGGGCATAACCCTGGGCTATGCTACTTCTTTCCAGAGAAAGTAATTCCTGGGAAAGGCCTGAACTGAGAGTCATCTAGCCCAGGGGAGACAACAAGAGTGCACTAGTCATTAGGGGCTGAACTGTCACATGCACTACAGTCCCCTGTAAGATTTATTTATTTATTTTAGAGAGAGAGAGAGAGAGAGAGAGAGCAGATGTGAGTGGGAGGAGCGCAGAGGGAAAGGAGGAAGAGAGAATCCTCAAGCAGACTACCTGCTGAGATCCAGAGCCCGACTCAGGGCTTAACGTGAGGCTCAATCCCAGGACCCTGAGATCATGACCTGAGCTGAAATCAAGAGCCAGATGCTCAACTGAGCCACCCAGGCACCCCTCCCCTCCTGTGTCTTTAGGGCCCATTGATTCTTATAAGTTTACCTTATATAAGTCCAGCTGCTCCAGGATTCTGGATGTTCTCATTTCCTGGGATAAATTATAAAAGAAAGGTTAGTGATGTAAGCTAGAGCCCCCATGGTTGTGCTGATCTTGAAGCCACAGAGATACTAATCACTTTCCATTACAAATCACTCACACTTCTCTAGGGCTTACCCGTTAGAGTGCCCAGAGGTGACCAAGCTTGAGGCAGGCAAGATGCCCCTCTCTTTCCGTGTGGTGGATTTCTTTTTCTGAATTGTTTCTACAGGGTAGAATCCTTTGCCAGCATAGGATGAGAGGGGAAAGGGTCTTACTTCTGTGTACAGCAGAGACATTAAACTTGCTGTATCCAGGCTGCATCATTTTCCAGTCAGTCCCCTACTTCTATTTACAGCTTTTTCTTTACCTTGTCCAAAATTTAACTTTGAAGCAGTTTTCCTCTGTGGCTTTGCCATTCTCATTGTCTCCGAGGCTTCATGTCTTAAATGAAATCCCAGCATAGAAGAGCCAAGGGGAAGGGTGGGGGATGACACTTGGGGTGGGGTGGTTTTGGGGGGGTTTGTTGTTGTTGTTTTAACATTAGCCATTCTCTGCTGCTGTTTCTTTGTATAATGTTAAGTTTTTAACTGCAATTTTGAGATAATTGAGATTTACTTGAGGCTTTTTTTTTTTTTTTTTTTTTTGAGAAAAGGCTTTGTGAATCTTATTTTAGAATGGGCCTCTCCTAGACTTGCCCTAGACATTGCATATTCCTCCAGGCATATTGAAAAGAGGGGCAGGTTTGAGGTCATAGCCACTTGTTCAGCATGGACCCAGTGGGCCTTGAGGATTACAGCATTCTGCAGAGACTGATTTACAGAAAGCCAAGAAAGTGCAACTTAAAGCTCTACTAGCCAAGCTGCTGATGAGACTTTCAGGTAGCCAATTCTCTGTATGGGAGATTGGAGTCCAGATTCTGCCATTTTTCTACCAACAACAGCAAAGGAAAAAGTGGTGCAATTATGCAATCCATTTAACTCATAAACATAGAACCCTGTTGGCCAGCCATTCTTCAGATCCTTGATTGGGTAGTCCTGAATGATATTAAAGTGAAATAACCAAAACACAAATAGAAGGCCCCATTTTAACAACTGATGTGAGAAGAAATTTTAATAAGAGAATCTATAACTTCTTTCTGGAAAGGTTTTCCCACCAAATAAGGGCTTTTCCCCCTATCATTTAAGGAGCCAGATGAATTAGAAGCTGTAGAAAGAGGCAGCTATGGAATTTGATCTTCCAAGTACCCTATGTACCTTTATTGAACTTAATCATAATACTGTCAAATTGCCACGATCTCACTAAAGGATTTCTATCGCTGTCAGTTACAACCCCAAATGCATTTTTATTCTTTCAACTGGGTTCACTGTTTTCTTTATAAATGCAGTACAATAAACAAATTATTTAGTAAAAAAAAAAAGTCTTTGCCAGTGTGATTAAGTTAAGGGTCTGGAGATGGGGTATTATCCTGGATTATCCAGGCCTTAAATGCCACCACATGTGTCTTTAAGAGAGATGGATAGAGGGAGATTAGACACGCACAGTGGAGAAGGCAATGTGAAGACAGAGCAGAAAGAAATTTGGAGACATTTGTCTGACAGGCTGTAGTGAAGCAGCCACAAGCCATGGAACATCAAGAGCCACCAGAAACCACAATTGGCAAAGAACGGATTGTGATCCAGGCCTCTGGAGGGAGCACAAACTTGCCAACACCTTGATTTCAGACATCTGCTCCTAAAACTGTGAAAGAATAAGTTCCAATTGTTTCAAGCCACCTGATCCGTGGTGATTTGTTGTACCAGCCATAGGAAACTAATGTACCAACAGTACTACTCTCAAGACCCTGCTCTCCATTGACTCCATTCCTTTCATGTTTTTATATGAAACTTCTAGAAATGTGAGGAGCGAGGCTGGAGGCCATGTCATCATGGCAGGATTCTCACACCAACTCTGGAATCAGACAGCCTGGGTTTAAATATTGACTCTACCGATTTCTACCTTTGTGACCTCAGACATATGGCTTAACCTTTTTAAACCTCAGTTTCTTTACCTGCAAAATGGGGAGGAATGTTGCATCACATTGGCAGACTGTGAGGATTAAATTAGATGGCCACATAAAGTATTAACAAAGCATTGGGTACAGTGTAATGCCCATTAAGCATTCGTTATTACGAGCCACATATATTTTAATCAAATGATATATACAAAAATAGATCATTTGATTAAAAGAGTTTGATTTAAAAATGCTTATAATATATATCAATCTATGCAAACAAACATGTTAGGTATATATTTATGAAAGACTTACTATGTTACTCTTTACTATTTACTACTCTTTGTGCCTCAGTTTATCGATCTGAAAAATAAGGATAATAGTAATACTGACTCTAAAGGGCTAATGTGAGGATTGAGTGGGGGCAATTCGCACTGAGCACTTAGCACACTTCAGGGCATATAAGAAATGCACATTTCCAATAGTACCTCTATGTAGCATCTCACTTAATCCCCACCACAGCCCTCTAAAATTGGTATCATTGTTACCCTATTGTACAGACAAGAGTTGGAATAAATTGTTCAAGCTCACACGGTTAGTATTGTCTGAACCAGCGCTCAAGCCCAAGTCTGTCTGAGATTAGAGTCTAAGAACTCCATCACTTACATCCACTAATGGAAAGTAACTTTTACCATTTTTTAGACTTTATCATTTCAGTAAGGATTCTAAGTGTACTCTATAGCATGTAGGAGGGCTCTAAGTAATCTCTCTACCACAGAGGAATGTTTTATTGTTGAGAATAATAAAGGAACATGTTAGAAATTAACCTGTTAGAATTTTTCAGGCAGTAGGAAACATTAGCAGATAATTACTGAGCTCTCCTATCTCCAAATTTCAGCATCACTGAGAAACCTTTAAAATGTCCACGTTCCATATAACGGTAAAGAATTCTGTACTTCCTACATGTGAATGGTAAGTGTGACAAGATTCTTGGAAATATAAGTATAATAGGCCCACAAATACTGTGAAAGTGTCTTTCTGATATATCAAAGTGATTATGAGGCACTAAATAAAGTTGTTTTGTGTATGAAGACGCCAACACTATTTCTTAAATTTTTAGTTTTATTCATTCATTTATTCATTCAACACTTATTGGGTGAATGCCTAAGACATGCTGGACATTATCCTAGGCAATAAGGTTTTAGTGATGAAAAAGATTTAAAGTCTCTCAAATAAAACCTACTTTCTGATGTTTGGAAATTCATCTAATCAACCATCCCACTAGAAAATATCAAATAGCAAGTAAATGTTCTGCAGAGAAATAAAACAAAGGGATCACATGACAACAATCCATTCATTAGACCATTACTGATCATTTGCTAAGGAACCATTGTGAGGATATAAAATGAAAAAAATTACATATTCTTCCCCCAAGGAGTTGGGAGGCTAGTTTTAACTCTACTGTGAGACAGTATGAACTGGGATATAAGAAAATTACAGAAGAAGTTAGGATGTATCCAAACAAGTGGACAAAAGTTACTTCCAGAGACAATAAGGTAAGGAGCTTTATAGTAGCTAAAAGGGTGAATTTTTAAGGCTGTGTGAGGTTCCATGTATAGGAAGCGATAGGCATGTGAGCAGAACAGGAAAGCAATGAATAACAAGTAGTCTAACTAGGCTGGAAGAGAAGGATTGTGTAGACAACTGGGATAAAAGACAAGAGGACCATGGATTTAATCAGATCGCAGGGACTTTGACAGCCAAAGTAAGGATCAGACTATATTCAGGAAATCTCTCTACCTTAGAGGAATGTCTTATTGTTGAGAATAATAAAGGAGCATGTTTTGATGCAGAGAATGACATGTTCAGAGCTGTACCATGAGGAATTTAAATGGCAGTGAGGAGTTTGGGAGGGACCAAACACTAAAGACATGTACACCATTTGGGAGGTTACTGCAATAGACCAGGTGTAAGGGATGGGTACTTATCTGGGATGATGATGATGATGATGATGGGAATGGAAAGAAGAGAAGGGCCAACAATTTATTTTCTGCTGTGGAATAGATAAGATTTTACGTGTCCATGTGTGCTGTGGTCAGGGAGGATGAGAAGGCGGGTGAAACTGGGTAATAGAAACCAGGATGAGAAGAATATGGCTGAGAATGACCTAATGACTGAGATCTAAATGACAGAGGTAAAAGCAGTAACAGGAGAATTTCCACTCTTTCTGTGCCTTGGTTTTCATTTCCTCATTTGATAGGCTGCTGGTTTCACCTCTTTCTGAGTCTAAATATATCAAGATTCAAATCAAATGAGAGGCTCGATTCATTCAATATTTATTAAATGTCTATCCTAGAGTAGGTACTAGATATGTTTCCTGATAGCAGAGTCATTTTTTCCTCTCTTCTCAGTTTTTTTTTTTTTTATGTTTAGTTAACCGCTGTATAGAACATCATTAGTTTTTGATAGAGTGTTCAGTGATTCATTAGTTACGTATAACACCCGGTGCTCATCACAACACATGCCCTCCTTAATACCCATCACCCAGCTACCCCACCACCTCCCTCCCCTCTGAAACCCTCAGTTTTTTTTCCCGGGGTCCATAGTCTCTCATGGTTCGTCTCCCTCTCTGATTTCTCCCCCTTCAGTTTTCCCTCCCTTCCCCTATAGGCCTCCGTGCTATTGCTTATGTTCTCAGTTTCTGTAATGCTTCATCTGTGTCTTTGGTAGGACATTCATTACTTTTTACCTTGAATTCCAGGTATTGAGGTACCTGCTAACCTCCTCTAATGGGCTGTGAGTGTCTTGGTGGAAGAATCCATGTCTGTCTCATTTGTATTGCAGTGCATTGCATGCGATAGACAGAAAATAAATATTTGTAATTTGAGCTTATGCAGTCACATAATATTTGAAATAGCCCAGTAAGAGTTTTGATAGTAACTACTCAATTCCACTCAATACCCACAGTTAGCTTCTCGTTGCCTAATAACCAATTACCAAGTAGCTTATTAGTTTACTACAATATTAATACAGTTCATTTATTAAAATGACTCAAATTCCCAAGATGAATATTTTACAGCCCATTCATTTCAGGCGTTAGCAATAGCATCCATGTAATTATATCATAATTCAATAGCTTATCAAAAATGTCTAGTAAATAGTTGATTCGGGCTGTATAAACTTTTTTTTTCTATTAACCTAGTCATATAGGTTTCTGAAAAATAATTTTGTGTTTTTGAAAGGTAATTTTGATTTATCATATAACACATAGGTACTAGCTTAAGCCATAGCTAATAAACATATCATATTTCTAGTGAATAAATGCTGGAACACAGAGAGGACATTTTAGTAACATTCCAGACCTAGTGATAGCTTTTAATAAATATTAAAAATAAGAACCACAATGCCTCATGGTACTGAAGGGCCAGAACCAGAGAAACCATGGAAAGACTCGAGATCCTCCAAAAAGACATGGAGATCCAGGTTGGCATTGATAAGTTTAGAAACCATATTGATCAACCAGGAGAGGACAGAAGACAGAGAAAATCGAATATTCCAACATCCAGGCAAGTAGCAGGGAAAAGATCATCTGTCAGAATTGAAGGGACAGCATAAAGCTGACAGAAGGGTCAACTTGAGAATTCACTAAGAATAGGGATCTCAGAAACAGGCTATTTCTGTAAAAAGTCATTGTAGGCTTCCCATACAGAAATAGGCAAAAGCTAGAGGACACACCCAGAGTCTGCAGGTGCAGGTTAGAGGATGCATCTGGTAGAGGTAAGACCTAATAGGACAAAGATATGACCAACTCTTAGCAGCATAGGAAGCAGAATAGTCCCAAAGGTGGACGTGGCCTAATCCCTGGAACCTGTGAATATGCTCCCTTACTGGCAAAAGAGACTTTGCTGATGTGATGAAGGTTGGGGACCCTGAAATAAGCAGATTATGTTGGTGGGCCCTAGTTAATGACATGAACCTTTAAAAACAGGGAACTGGGGCACCTGGGTGGCTCAGTTGGTTAAGTGTCTGCCTTCGGCTCAGGTTGTGATTCCAGGGTCCTGGGATGGAGCCCTGCATTGGGCTCCAACAGTCAACAAGGGAATCTGGACCCTAGTCCTACAACTGTGTGGAACTGAATTCTGCCACCAACCTGAATGAGTTTGGAAGTGGATTTTTTTTTTCAGAGCCTCCAGTAAGGAGTACAACCCTGCTGATACCTTGATTTTCAGCCTTGTGAGTCTCTCAGCAGTTTGCAGTTCAGCCCTTCTGGTCTTTTGGACTACAGAACTGTATGATGATAAATTTGTATTGTTTTAAGGCACTCAAATTGTGGTCATATGTTATGGCAGGCATAGCAAACTGACACAGTTATCAAAAGACACCCTGTAATTGTCAAGAGGCATGAATGGCTTAGGAAGGATTTTGGCTCTTGCCCTTTTTTTTTTACTTTTCTTCCCTTTCCTACTTAGGCAAAAAAAAAAAAAAAAAAAAAAAGCTGGGGGAATTCAGCATACCAATACCAGAGGTGGGACAAAAGTGACTTCATCATTTCATTGGGCATATTCTGTAGAACTCTTATGTTTTGTGGTAGGATATTTCAATCTCTTAAACCCTGAAATTCAGTAAAGTAACATATAATGTGTGGTTTGAGCTAAATCTTTTGATGGCTGAGTTTTTTATATGTGTTACTGTCTCTTTATAAAAATGCCTCACCATATATTTATATTCAGTTATTCTAGGTAAATAATTATCTATTTAATTATATAATTTTTCCTTACTGATTTTGTTCAATTATAACCAATTTTGTCTCAGATTATAGTAACTGGGACTTTAAAGGAAAGTTAGAAATACAAGTAAATATTTTTAATAAGTTAACATCTATATATTGTAGAGATCTCTCAAACTGTTTTGAAACAGTAGCACCTGTATACAAAATTATCAAATATGAAGTTAGAATTAAAATGATTTTAGCAAAAGAGAAAAGCTTATTTGTGACTATTTAGCCCCTTGATCTTGAAACATGGCATTACCATACGTGAATCATCATACTTGGTAAGAACAACCAGTTAAGATACTCAAAGCGGACCCTTTCCCAATGAGCCATACTTGCTCTGAATGCCCATATTAAAAGTGATAAAATGCTGCTCCTTTCAAAATTGCATATGTAATTGCAGGATTACTAAATGATACCTCAATTAAATCAACTTTGTTTTAGAAAGAACTTTGAGATTATTTGAGTGAGCGATTCCAGCACATAAAACTTCCACATTCCCCTCCCTTCCTAAGGAAAAGATCTCAATGTCATGTAGTTGATCTTCCTTCAGAGTTTACAGTCTCCTCTAGAGTATTTTAGGCATAGGGTTGATACTCAGTTAATTTATCTTTTATTGTCACAACCATAGACTTTCTATTTTAATTTCTTTTACCTTTCCAATTGTAGCTTGTCAAAACTATTTTGGAATACAGTAAGAAAAACACATCATATGGACATTTTTTTCTTTTGCACTAGAAGTGATAAGGGGACTTGAAGTTGGTGGGATGGACTCTCAAAGAAATAATATGAGAACTTGTATCTTCACCTATTTGTTCTATAAATAAGTTTACTCATATAAGCTACTGAAGGGAAAGTTAAAGATTCCTCTGTATCATTGGAATATGACTTCAAATCTTCTCCCAGATGACATGCTTAAATTATAAATTAAGCTATATGGCTTAATAATTGCATGATCTTGAGAAGTTACTTAAACCTGTCTTAGTCTTCATATGGGGATTATCAAACCAACACAATTTTGTTGTGAGGATTAAGTGAAATGAAATAATGTTGGTAAAGTGCTTAAGAAGAGTATCTGGAATGCAGTCAGCTGCCAAAGAATATTAGCAATTTTTATTAAAAATGGCAATTAACATGGAGGGAAAAAAAGAAAATAAAGATTAGGAATCCTCATAGAAAATGCTGATGTGTTGAGAAGAGGTTGGGGAGAAGAAGGGAGAACTTCTGCCCCATTGGGAACGGTGGTGGACCAATTAGCAGCCGTTTGAGTCCTCAAGGATACTCTAAAGACATAGATAGTGGTACTTACAGATATTCTCCCAGTCATTTTTGTTGTGGTTGCAATTTTTTTTTCAAGTACTTTTATACGTAAGCGACATCCACGGAGAGTCTTCTTAGGCTCAACTAAACATTGAGACTCCAGACCATCATAGACCACATTCGGCACCCTGTGGATGCAGGTAAGCACCACAGCTTGCCAGCAGGGCAATGTCAGATAACCGCTTCCTTGAGTCTTCTTGAAACATCAGACGGGTCCAGGAGCCACCCTAGCTTGAAAGCCTCATACATCAGGAGCCCACGTCTTTTGTAGCACCCCCATACTTACAGCTTCTAGAGTCTCCATTAGGGACATGGCGCTTACTTGGGAAAGCCAAAAATTATGGCTTTTCACCAGCATTTATAATAGATAATCCCAGTCCAGATGTAATTTGTCAGTCGTGGGTTACTTTTTACCACACTAAATGTGGTTTCATAATGTAGTTGGCACGTATCGTCTTTACCAAGTTACCAGCAGAACAGAAGTAGAGACTTGCCAAAGGTCAAATTCTCACGCAGCGGGAGAATAGATATTATTAACTCCATAAAGGGTAGATAACCATCGTGAGGAACTGGTTTATTGAGAAATGATATGTTGGGGTATAAAAATAAAACTCTGCTCTCTGTCGATAATTCACTCCACCAGGGTGCTGCTTGCCAGCCTCTGTCAGAGCCGCATGGCATGCAGTCCAAAGACCTCCCCCTCCAGCCGTCCTCCTTTCCTCTCTCCCTTCCAAGGTGTCACCCTGGCATTGTGGACTGAAATTCCCCTGCTGATTTCTCTCTACTCCTTATCCTTCACAGGCATTTCCCCTCATTAAATCTCTCAAAACTTCTGGTGTCTGTTTCACAAAGGAGCCTGACTGACGTGACAAACTCTGTACAACATAGAGAAAAAGCATGTTATTAGAGAAAGGAAGAGAAAGATGGTATCGACCACTTCTCCCACTTCACCAAACCATTTCCTCTGGGGGAAACAGAAGCGTTCAATGTTATATAAGGCTCCAAACTTAGGGAAGTTTTTTTCTTTCTATCTTTCTTTTTTAAGACTAGGAAAATTAATGCAAAATGGATAAAGACAGTTTCTCAAAATACACAAGTCAACCCCGTTAAAGTGTGAATTCCATCCCAAGATCACATTTGGATTATTCAGAACACACACATTAAACTATTCTCATTGGAGGAGTGTGTGTGTTTTGAACGATATAAAAGCAGCAGCAAAACAAAGGAATGACAAGTAAGGGATTAAAGAGACATCTTCAATCTTTGATTTGATTAGTCTTCAGAACAAATCCTCAAGGCCCCTATTCCACTGCCCTTGTTCCTTACCTTCCCCAGATTTGTGTTTGAGCTTGGAGAGGCTCCTGAAAGTCAAGGCTCTGGGTGGGGATGTGTCTCTTTAATCCTGGTGTCACCTGGTACTCTCTCCGGCTCTGTATGCTTAGATACTCCCTCCAGACAGCATTTTGCTGGGTCCACAGGGTTTTACCTGAAAATAGGCATGGTCCTTTGTATTCTGAAGCCCCTCCAACCCTTTCTGGAATAATTCTATAACCACAGGGCTCTACCCAGGAAGGATGCTAAAGAGCATCTCTTTCCACAAAGCGCCTTGCTTGCCATTAACTCCTCTGTCCTTCGTTCATCCGATTCTCATTCATCAGTCCAGATTATCTTTTTCAAACTGGTGGGGAAGCCCTACTTTCTGTATTGATCTTTCTCTTAAAAATTTTGTCTGTGCCCCCGACCCTTCAGCTTCCCCTGAAGGCATAGACTTCTGTAACAGAAAAGCCAAAAGACATCAGCGGACCTTTCTGACTGTTGTTCTGTATATGCTCCTCCTGGGGCAACAAGCACAATAGCAACCATCTGCTTTAAAAGAAAGAGCAAAAGGGGGAAATACCAAGAGAGGGGAAGAACCATATTATTCTGCCACTTCAGCATATGCCCACACAGTAAATTAAAGTTTTAGCATTGAGAGGAACACTACAGGTTTCTAATTCTATCTCCTTTTGCATCTTCTCTATTATATGCTCCTGACAGATGGTCAAACAGACTCCATAATTCCACTGATGGATAATTCAGCTCCTCATAAGAGAGTGCATTCCAGAATTGTCAGACTTCTTAGTGAGTCCATCCTTATACTGAGTTGGCATCTGTTTCCATTTTGGGCCACAGAGGATGTCCATCATGGTCCAAGGAACATTGGTCTTAGACCTAACCAGATAGAGATAGTTCAGATAGTCTCTGTAGGCTTCCATTTCTTCATCTGCAAAATAGAGTTGATGATACCCATCTTTTAGAATCCTAGGGAAGATTAAATGATATAAATATGTATAAATACCTGGTATAGTGTTTGTTTTGTCATTGTAGGTGTTCGCTAAATATTATTCCTGTCCAGTAATGGTCCAGAATCACTCATTAATTCATTCATAAAATACTGATTTAGCATTTTCCTTGTTGCAAGCCTTAGAATAAACCCCGATAATAGAGCAGAGAATAAAACAAATATATACTTTGTCTAAAGGAGGTATAGTGTATCCAAAGTAATTACAAATTACAAATTACAAATGTTAGAAGTGCTATGAAAGAGGGGCACCTGGGTGGCTCAGTCCATTGAGTGTCTGCCTTCAGCTCAGGTCATGATCCCAGGGTCTTGGTATCGAGCCCTGAGTTGGCTCCCTGCTCAGTGGGAAGTCTGCTTCTCCCTCTCCCTCTGCCACTCCCCCTGCTTGTGCTCTCTCAAATAAATAAATAAAATCTTAAAAAAAAAGAAGTGCTATGAAAGAAAACAGCAGGGTACTAAGAGGGCACATACAAAGGAAACATAAAAAACAAGTTCACCTTCTGTTACACACCTGTGCGTATACACGTTCATGCATGCACACACGCACGCACACACACAAATAAGGAAAATGTATCATCTCCCCCTACAAAGTCTTTTTATATCAAGAATAAGCATTCCAATGTTTTCACCCATTCTTCAGATTGCATGGTGGCAATGGGCAAGATGGCTTATATTTTCTATCAAAATATGGAACATTGAAAGGTCCTTTCTTAAATTAACCTGGGGGCTAATAATAAAGTTTTTCAGTCTCTGACGTAAAATAGCAATGGCAAACATCTGCATTCCTTTTATAGCTTGCATATTCTAATTCCAGTTTTTATTTGCTATTATATTTGCTTCTATAATGTTGAGGAGAGAGACAAGTTTTTTTTTTTAAAGATTGTATTTATTTATTTGACAGAGAGAGACACAGCAAGAGAGGGAACACAAGCAGGGGGAGTGGGAGAGGAAGAAGCAGGCTTCCCGCAGAGCACGGAGGGGGGCTCGATCTCAGGACCCCAGGACCATGACCCGAGCCGAAGGCAGACACCCAACGACTGAGCCACCCAGGCGCCCTGAGGAGAGAGACAAGTTTTAAGATAAACTATGCTCCATGTCCTTTGGGGAACTTATTTTAAAGTTATAAGATATCTAGGTGGAGTTTCTAAATTTCTCCTCATCACTAGACCCACTGCTGTTGTAACGTGACTAAACGTGCTTGTGTATCATCCCTTCTAAGTAGATGCCTGAAACACATGTCTCTAATCTCATGCTTTTATTTATTTATTTATTTTTTGTCTACCTGGATACGTGCTTTCATAGAACACAGCAGCACCCACAGACCACGCCCCTTCCCTGCCTCCTCTTGCGCATTCTGGCATTGAAGTCATCAATTTGACTTCATCTCACGTTGTTCATTTCCTTCTGGTTTTAAGAACTTATGCTTGCACTTTGCCTGTACATTTTACCTTTCAGGTAAGCATGGATTTGACCCCATCAGAAGTTCCCAAACAATTAATCTAGAACTTCTGTCCCATTAATGTACATTCCACAATCACTGTCATCCTGATAAACCTGCTTTTAAAACCTCAGTGGATTATGTGTTATTCTTAAAAGATTCTCTTTCTTTATAAAATGGACCTTATTGGAACTCACTGTACCTTTTCATCAGAACACATTTTAAAGAGTGTTCAGATATTCTTACTAATCCCACCTGGGTGCCCAGAATTCCTATGCCCACATCAGAATTTCCTCTTCTGTATCTTTGTCTCTTGGGCCCTGAAATTATGTAAATTTGAATATAAATATGAGATTTCATCATGGAGTAGGATGACCATCCCAGTGAAGAGATTTACAAAGTACCAGTTTGGGCTTGTGTGCTCTCTAAGGAAAATTATGAAACATTGAACCTCTGTCTCCTCAGGTGTTACCAAAAGAGGCTCATTGGCATCTGGCTACTTGACTAGCACGTGCAAAACAAACAAACAAACAAACAAACAAACAAACAAAAACAAAAAAGATAAAACCAGATAGTACAAGTTGATGAGAAGGATAAGAGCGCCAAAGGATCTCTGGCCTTGCTGTGTGCATACTTGAGCGTCCTTCTTAGCACACCCCACCTGCCGCAAGTAGCTTCCTTTGGATGCGCCAATCACAGGGTTCACCCCCGCGGGGCTTGTGTGCCAAGTGGGCACTTCCTGACTCTACACACATTCACCAGCGGCTACAACAACGGGGGCAGAGCGTAACAAGGCAGGCACTTGTCCCTGAAAGAAGGAAGGTATGTCTCCCTCCCCCTGTGAATAGATGTGGTTGTTCTCACTGTCTCCCTTGAAAGCCTCATTCTCTGAAGTACAAGATATTATGCCAAGGCAGATGTACAGTCTGGGAAGTTTTCCACATTAATCACTGAAAACCACAAGGTATTCAGCATCAGCACTCCATGGAAATTTCTGTCTCCGTCTCAGTGTGCCTGGCTGGCAGGGCCAACAAGTAGACAGTTGTCCAGAAGCTGGGCAGGTAGGAACCCAAGCATTGTGACAGAGATACTGGCAGCCAGTGTCTCCGTTGGCAGAGCCTGTAAGGTTTTCTCTGACAGCTGCACACGTTTCACACAAGCAAAATGTTCCACTGATGAGGCAGCAGCTTGGGTTTGTCTGAATAAGCTACACTGTGGGAAAGTGCAAAGTCATGAGCTTCAGTGCACAGGGTCTACGAGGGAGGGTGGAGGGCATGACACTATGGTTGTTAACTGCTTTCCCAATTCCCACTGTGTTCCCTGATCCTTGGGATCCTAACTAGAAGGCGTGGACTAAATCATGAAGGTAACGACTTGTTCCCCTGCTATAATGCACGAGGATATCAGGCTCACAATCCTTGCCACCTAGAATACAGGATCAAGTTGTCCAACTTTTGGAGGCCTTTAAACACATTCACAGATCTTAGAGATCCACAGTTTCAAGTACATAGTTCAATGTTTTTATAAATGCTTGAAGCTAAGTAGCAACCTGTTCTTCTTTATCATGCATTACCCATTATCTCCTCCGTGGAAGTGCTTTCAGCACCAAAGCAGGTGTTACGGGAGAGGGGCTGACTCAAATGAACCTTAGAGGATCTTAAGTGCCTCCGCTCTGGAATATAACCTGAGACAGGGGGTGAGATGTGCTCATTCCATTGTCTCTGATTCTAAGTGCTATTGCAGATGTATGGCTTAGGCAGCAAGCAGGGGGCAGGGGAAGGAGGAGGGATCGAGGCAGGGGCTCTCACAGCCTGCTGGCCCACGTTAAAGGAAACAGAGGGCTCTAGCATATTTTCACATAGATTTCCAATCGTCCCAAGATCTCTAAACTTTTTAACTTTAGACATAATTTTAAGATTTTGTTATTGGTGGTGGTTTTTCAGTTTTTAATCCAGGGGAGTAGGACAACATTTTTTTTTTTTGGATTTTTGATAGAGTTAAATTCTGAAATTCTTAATAAGGACCATCCGGCCTTATATGTTCTGGGTTCTGTCTTTCTCTGCCTCATCCCAGGTCGCCTGCGTCTGTGAAAGGAAAGAGGCTGCTCTGCTTTTTTTTTTTTATATTGTTTTACTGGCAAGCTTCTTCAGGCGTGTTCCTAGAGACCACTCTGTCAGTTAGCTATTGCTGCATAACAAGCCATATTAAAATACGGTGGCTTACAATAATAAAAATTTGTTATTTCTCATGAGTTTTAAGGTCTCTCAATAGGTCTTCAAGTGGCACAGTTAGAAATATGCATGCACCTGGGCACCTCAATGGCCCAGTCGGTTAAGCGTCTGACTCTTGATTTCAGCTCAGGTCATGATCTCAGGGTCATGGGATCGAGCCCTGCATCAGGCTCCGTACTCAGCAGAGTCTGCTTGTCCCTCTCCCTCTGCTCCTCCCCGCACTTGTGCATGCACTCTCTTTCTCTCTCTCAAATAAATAAATAAAATTAAAAAAAAAAAGAAAAGAAAAAAAGAAATGCCCATGCATCTGTGATCAGCTCTGAGTCAGGCAGGCAGCTCCACTCATCTTAGCTGAGTCCCTTTCTATGTTCCAGCACTGAACTGCTGGTGGCTGGCCTGTCATAGATTTGACTTTTCTCCACATGATCTGACATTGTCTGGAAGACCATCCCCAGCTTCTTCTTAAGCCATAGTAGGGTTCCGAGAGAGAGAGAGAATGAAAGTTCTCAAGGCCACTTAAAACCTAGGTTCAGAACCGATATGCTTTACATTGCTCATTCTGTTGGCCAGAGCAAGTCTAGAAGCCAGCCCAGATTCAAGAGCTGCAGAAATAAACTTCAACTCTTTTTTTTTTAAAGATGTATTTATTTATTTTTGAGAGAGGGGGTGGGGACAGGGGAAGAGGGAGAGAGAGAATCTCAGGTAGACTCTGTGCTGAGTGTGGACCCGGACGTGGGGCTCGATCTCACGACCCTAGATCTTTTTTTTTTTTTTTAAGATTTTATTTATTTGACAGAGAGAGCACAAGTAGGCAGAGTGGCAGGCAGAGGGAGAGGGAGAAGCAGACTCCCCACTGAGCGGGGAGCCCGACATGGGGCTCGATCCCAGGACCCTGGGATCATGACCTGAGCCGAAGGCAGATGCTTAACGACTGAGCCACCCAGGCGCGCACACAACCCTATATCTTAACCTGAGCGGAAACCAAGAGTTGGGCCCTTGACCGGCTGAGCCACCCAGGCACCCCAACACCACCTCTTGATAGGAGGATCTGCAAAGTCATGTTACAAGGGGCATAGAGACAGGGGCCATTTTTGCAATCAAGCCACCACAAACTTCAAGGAAAAGCAGGAGCCCAGTGGCACAGGTAACAAATAAGAATGCTTCAAGTATAAGGAACAATAGGAGAAAAGTGCAAAGCATATTACAGAAAGTGCAAAGAGAACTGCCATTAGAACAAAGATCTTGTGCTTGCAAGCACAGAAGAACCCTGGGGGTTTGTGGGAAAGACTAAAAATGAGGTTTGGGAGGGATTTCCATTCCACACCAAGAAGTAGAGCTTTGTTCCATGATCAGTTGAAGGCACAAAGAATTATGGCAGAGGATTGCTTGTTTGTAGTTTAACACTGATCACCATTCCCCTATTCTTAAAACTCTCTCCTCCTGTGAGTTTAATGAGAGCTACTCTTTTTTTCGTTTACTGATTCACCTAATGTTCATTCCTCCATTTTATTTATTAGCTCTCTTTCCCTGTCGTCCCCTAATTTGGGGCCACCTAACATTCCATCCTCAGCCTTGTCTTCTCATTCAAAAATTGACCCTCAACAAGTTCATCCCTTCGTTAATTTTTACTAATGCCATATTGATGGTTCACAGATCTATACCCCTCCCAGACTCTCTCCTGAGCTCTGGACTCATTTATCTAATTACATCCTGGATACTCCTCATGCATTTCCAACTCAACTTGTTTCAAAGTGAATTGTACTGTCTTCCCTTTTAATGCTTCTCATTATCTTGTGTACTCTTTTATTAAGGACCACTATTATCCATTCAGATGCATGAGCCAGAAGCTCAGGAAAGACCTGAACCTCCTCTCTCTCTCTCTCCTCTCACATTTAGTTTTAGGTCCTGTCAGTTACATTTCCTACTATGTTGGTTAGTACTAAAAGACTCCTCTTATTAGTGGTGGCTGTGGTTCCTTGGGTTCTCCAAGTTAGCTAAAAAAGGACATAGATAATTCAGCTCACCTCGTTTTAGTGGGAAGATTATTTCATTGATGTCATCATGTATCTTGACCAAGTGATATTTAAGTTAAACATCTTATCTCCTTGAAGCATTCCATAATTGGCTCTCTACAGTGTTAAGAATTTGCCCCATTACAAGAAGCAAGTGTGTTATCTAGAAATATTGGAAAGAACAAGCTTTCCAATGTGACTTTTGACCTTCATATACACTTGGCCCCAGAAATGTCATCTTCGTGTGACTTACAGTCTTAGAGTATATAGCACTTCTCCATAGTTTCCGCAAAAGCTCAGGCCAAGCTTTCTTTATATTGTGGCACAAAATGGATTGGGCTATTCCTCCAAGTCTTGTGTCATTACTAAGTGAATACTAAAATCACTACTTTGAGCTAAAGTTGTTTAAACAGCTTTCTTCAAACAAAATCTTATGGGGAAACCCACACGTAAAATAAATAAAAGCTGATCTGGTCTTGTTGAAGTGAGGGGTAGAGGTATGAGAACTGTGGTCCTTGGTCTCCTACCCAGTCCTTCTAAGCACCTCATGCAAGACCCCTAAAGCAACTCTAACTCATCTTAGGGCCCTGAAGAACCCAATTTAAAAATCATGTGTCTACGGGAAACAGGAGATCAATATATTCTAGGAAAAGAGCAAATGTCATTTATAGGGAAAAGCACAATGACCTGGGCAATAACTGACCAACTCTAGGAAACAAAAAGAAAAAAAGTTGCATTCACTGGAAGAGATTGGATTCAGAATCTTGACCAAATTAAGAGACAGAATAGCTCCAGTAAAAACCCTCCCTTTTACAGACTCTAGACTGGGGCCTTTTCTTTTCAACCCCCTACCATTGCTTCCTTGACCTGAACCCTAATCATCTTTTCCCTGGACTCCTGCAAAAAACTAACTGATCTCCTTGCTGCCAATTCCTGATCCTCCCAGTAAATGAGTAGAATACTTTCCAGAGCCATCTTCCTAAAACCAAATATTACCTCCTTACTTCCATTATCTGTAAACTATGAAATAAAGTCTAAATCGCATACCTACCACATAAAACCCACCCCAGAAAGGTTTCCATCCAAACTCTGCTGTCAATTATCCTGCCTTTCTTAACACACATACTATGCTCTCACAGGACTGAAAGACAGAGATTTTCAAACTTGCTATATTTCATATCATCCCCTCCCTGCAAATATTGTTCTCTCTGCCTCTAATTAGCTTTTCCCTCATGTCTGCCTCATGTAAGCCCACCTATCCCTCAATACATAGATTTCATATCACCTTCTCCTGTCTGAGGACCTTCCTAATCCCTCTCCCCTTAGGCAGCCTTGATCTCTTCTTATTTCCACAGCAATTTGTACATGCTCATAATGTTCATTAACCATACTGAATTCAAATTATTTAATTACATGTCTCTCTGCCAAACTTAATTGCAATTTCCACAAGTGAAAAGACCAGGTCTTATTTACCTTCACATCACCAGCACTTAATACAGTAAATGGCATCTGGCAATTGTTCAGTGATACTTGATGAACAAATAATAAGAGGAAAGCTTGAGAAAAGTAAGTACAGATGGGAACAGCATGGAGAATGAGTTAGAGAGGGAGCCATGTGCAAGGGACCAGTTAGGAGGGTATTGAGATTAATCCAGGCTGATGGTAACAATAATGAGGTGAAACAGGAAATTGCCAGTGGACTTAGAGCAAAGAATATTGGGCATCTCTGAAAATGGAATCTACAGTGATCAGTGAAGCTTGAAAGGGCAGAAAGAATAATTGACAATAAATCAAAAATTGAGCCTGGAGCTAAGAAGGAATGATTTTAATAAGAAGCCTTGGGAAAGAAGGAGGGACGCTGAAGAACTCCATTCCAGATAATGGTCAGCCTGGATTCTATGCTGTGCACAATGTTGGCTCTTGCTGTCATGTGGCTTCTTTGTTCTCGCCTTAGATTTGAAAGCAGAACTCAGAGGACAGTGGGGGCTCAGAATTGCTGACTGCATGACCCTGTCCAAAAAACACAGAGTAATCATGGTCAATGCTGCAGTTTCTGCCATTGCTCTTCTCTGACATTGGAGTCCATGTGATACTCAAATTTTTAAAAATCAAGTGTTTTGTTTCCTAGCCCCTTAAAAGAATGGTTCCAAATGAAAGGAATACTAAATATTATGTATGTAAATATATAGATATACATTTTTGATGTATATATTTGTATAAAACATACACAAACACACACACATATAAAGGGTTTAAATTGAAACCCTGAGCTATTGATTTTTAATTTTTATCTGATTTTATTTTTTAATTTTTTTATTTTGACAGTTATTTTTGATTACTTTGAGTATAGTTGACATACAATATTACAGTAGTTTCAGTTGTACAACATGATTTTTAATTTTTAATAGTCTTGGGCGCCTGGGTGGCTCAGTTGGTTAAGCGACTGCCTTCGGCTCAGGTCATGATCCTGGAGTCCTGGGATCGAGTCCCACATCGGGCTCCCTGCTCAGCAGGGAGTCTGCTTCTCCCTCTGACCCTCTTCCCTCTCGTGCTCTCTGTCTCTCATTCTCTCTCTCTCAAATAAATAAATAAAAAAAAATCTTTAAAAAAAAATAGTCTTTTAGTGAATTTTCACACAGTCAAATATCTAATCCTGTGCTTTAACACCTAAAGTATGTTTTTCAAGGGAATCTATGTTAGCTATTTTGAAATGTTCTGTTAAACTTCTTTTAAATTACTGTCAGAATTTTTTCCTTAAAGGTCACTCATTGTAATAGAGTAAGAATGGATCTAAATCTGGATTAAAAGCTTTTGGTGAATTCAGTGTCTGTGCCCCACCCCCCCGCCCCAACTCGGAATTAATGACTTAATGCTCCCTGAAGATTTCATATCTATAGGCAACATACACCATCTTGCTGAGTTAATATCCTAGTAAGGGACTGGATTAATTCTCCATTTCTGATGAGAAGAGAATAATACCAACAATGATTCTAATTATATCTTGGATTTATAGAGCTCATTTCTTCCTAGGAACTAAAGGAAGGTCTACATCTGTTAATTTATACATAGAGATAAAATGATCTGACAAAGGTTATATTATACTCTATGCCAGTGTGATTAGAATCCTATGTGATTAGAAATCTGGATTTTTGATTTGACATTTAGTACTCTTTGTTCTAAGTTACATTTAGGAAGAAAGAAAGAATAAAAGGAAGGAAGGAAGGAAGGGAATTGTAATTTATAAAACAAAGAATTCTAATTTGACATGGGGAAGAAATTTTTGAAAGAGACATCTGTGAAGCTTTGGAGTGTGGATTATATGGAGCTGTGAAATTTCTTTTACTAGAAGTGTTTTAACATAAAGCAGAGTCATATATGTCTGCAGTCATTTATAGGAATACTATCTGATTGAGGCAAGGTGGAATAGATTATTTCTCAAGGTTTCTTCCAGTCATATAATTCAATGATTTTTCTGTGATATGCTCTATTACATTTTTTCCTAGTAAAACTCAAAAAAAGTATATAATAAATGCAAAATGGCATTTCTAAATTGCTTCCCTTTTTACTCTACTAAGAAATAAATGGAAGAGACTTGGCCTGAATTTCTTCATGCTGGCCCCTCTACCGTCTATTTTCAAAACTATAGCCAGAGGGATCTTTTTAAAACATAGGTCGCATCATGGCAGCGCACTGCTCAGTACTCTGCATGGCTCCTTGTTCTACTTAGAATAAGAGCCAAGTCCTTACAGAAGCCTACAGGTCCTGCATGATCTATAGAAACACCCCCCACCCTCAACCTCCCCAATGCCTCTCTATCCCATCCTCTGGCCTACTTCTTGCCCACTCTCCTCCAGCCACACTCACCTCCTTGTGGTCCTGCTGGAAAGATGCCTGCCTCAGGGTTTCTGCCCCTGCTGTTTCTTCTGCCTGGTGTTCTCTTCCATGAGTTGTTCTCATGGCTCTCTGCCTCCCCTTGAATTCCTTCCCCGGTGTCACTTTCTCAGTGAGATACCCTCATCACTCCTTATTTAAAATTGCAAACTTCCTCCACCCCCAGTGACCTTCATCTTTTGTCTGTTCATCACTTTCCAACTTACTTAGTAATTTTCTTACATATTTTATTTTTTGTTGTTTGTCTTTCTCTTCCTCCCAAGCTTTAGCATCTACACCACGCTAGAATATATGGTCCTTAGGGGCAGGGGTCTTTTTTATTTTGTTCACTGATTTATCTCAAACACCCAAAATAATGTAATAAAATAATTAGTTAGATCTAAAATTACACATTAAATCAATATAAACTGGGAAATGGAAAGAAAGTAGAAAGGATGAATTAAAACTGTGAAAAAAAAGGTTTCCATTTCTCACAAACGGAGTCAATAGAATAGGTATTGTTTTAGTGTGATCATGTCCATTAAAGGGAAAAAAGTTTAAGTATTTTTCTTAAACTTTGCTTCTAAATAACAGACCTTCAAATATTTGAAGAGAGTTTTCATGCTCCACTCAAGTGCTTAGTTTATTTTGAAGCAGGGTAATTATTGAACTGTTCCACAACTGACTTAAGTTCAAGTTTGTCCATCATCTGAGTCCCTTCTTCCATTTCCCCTTGAAGAGAGACACCCAGAGTTAAGTGCTCCCAGCACACAGGGCAGAACACAACCCTCCTCTTGCTCTTAGATGTTTCCACTGCTATTAATTCAGCCTCAGATCATGTTTGCTTTTTTTGAGGCTATGTTAATGACTCCTATGGAGTTCCTATTAAGTTTAATCCCTAAGACTCTTAGGCTACATATTTCCCACTGTGTACAGCCAAGTGTAGAAACTCGTATTTTTCCAATTAAATCCCAGTTTGGTAGATTTCAGCCTATGGCTATATCATGTCAAGACAATTTTAACTCAGTATATTTACTAACCATAAAGTTAACTTCAACTACTAGTTGGGGATAGTATGCCCTCTATTTCTTTACTTAAGAAATGTAAGTAATTGGAAAAATACTGAAGAGAACAGAGGGAAAGGTGGAACCCTGCAGCAGTCCCCTGGAAACCTCCCTTTGATTGACATCAATTTATTAATAAGCACCAGTGGGGTACTATGGTCTAAATAGTTTCTAAGCCACTTAACTGTTGTTCAAATTTCTCTCTACCTTAAGAAATAGAATATGGGTGCTTAAGATTTTGCCAGCTTAAGAACAAGTCCTAAACAACTATTTCTTTGCATGTGCCCTCTACTACCTCTATCAAAGAAAGAAATCCTGATATGTTATTTTCATTACACACACGCTGGATTCCTGTGGCCTGCCTCATGATATTTACACATCACTTCTTAATAATGTATCCTAAAATCTTTTTCAAGATACACATCAGTAATTTGCATAATTTAACTTCCTGCTTTTTGAAAATTAGAAAATTAATTTGATATAGCCCCACAAAAGCTGTTCAAAAAAGGTCAAACAAGTTCAAGAAAATTAATATGATATGCTGCATTATTATAAAGCACTTTGCCAGATTTCTCTATAATTATACTTTTCATCCTAAATCAATTACATTGAGAATCTATATTAAACCATGAATGATGATCAATTAAAAACATCTTCAACTGGCAGTGCCCTTCAAAATGGAATTAATGCTAATGAAATAAACTGCTTTTGATACTATAGAAACTCTGATTAAATGATCGCTGCTGTAATTGGGAAACCCTGCATATCAAATGCTTTTAAATATCTGCTTTTCTTCCACTTACTTGCCTACCTTTGTTGCCGGGGGGGGGGGGGGGGTCTCTTTTTTGAACCTAAGATCTTCAAAAGCCTTGGGGCACCTGGGTGGCTCAGTCGGTTAAGCCTTGGGGCTCAGGTCATGATCCCAGGGTCCTGGGATTGAGTCCCGCATTGGATTTCTTGCTCAGCGAGGAGCCTGCTTCTCCCTTTTCCACTCCCCCTGCTGGTGTTCCGTCTCTTGCTATCTCTCTCTCTCTCTCTCTCTCTCCCTGTTAAATAAATAAATAAAATCTTTAAAAAAAAATCTTCAAAAACCTTAACCTCCTTCTTTCATTGCTTATTCATCTTGTCCCATCATTTGGTATTATTAACGGAAGATCTTTACATTTGTTTGGCTGTTTATTAACATTCCTGAAATTGTGATTACCTAGTGAGGAACTGTGGTTTTTGTGGTAGAATAACTTGAAAAGGTAAATTCACAGTATTTTATGCTACTCGAAGCTATCCACGATGCAGAATGGAAAAATAGGTAGCCTATGAATTATGACTTAGAATCTTGATATTTTTAGAGCGATATGTTTTTTAACTTGGTTATTTAATTGCTTGGTGGTGACTTCCAAATTCAGAATGCTAAGTAGTTTAGGCTGCTTCTCTGCTGGCTAACACAGTCAACTGGAGGGAGTGCTTATTGGGAGAAAGGGGAGAAGAAATCTCCGGGGCAGTTTTTTTGGTTTGAATTTGCTTGATAATTCAGAGAAACTGCACAGAGTAAAAGAAGGAGCACTAGACAAGGAATCCCGAGACCAAGCTGATCGCAGGTCTGCGGTGCTTTGGGGCAGGTTGTTATAACTCTGCTTTGCAACTTCCTTAGCTAAAAATGGGAGAAACGGTATTTTCCAGAACTGCCTCAGGATAATTTCACTCAAATGTGGAAGTGTTTTATGAACTATGAAATACTGTGGACTCCCAGAAATATAATATCTTTTGCCGTTTGTCCCCTAATTCAATCAGAATGGTTAATTTGGTAGACATGTATTATTTAAACCTTGAATCACCTATTAATCATCACCTTTGGCAAAGAAAATGGAGATGCAAAAATAACAGGTCTATATGAAAAAAGTTCCAATCCAGGGGCACCTGGGTGGCTCAGTTGGTTAGCGTCTGACTCTTGATTTTGGCTTGGGTCATGATCTCAGCATCGTGGGATTGAACCCCGCTTTGGACTCCATGCTGGGTGTGGAGCCTGCTTGGGATTCTCTCTCTCTCCTTCTGAGAAAGAAAGAAAGAAAAGAAAAGAAAGAAAGAAAGAAAGAGAGAGAGAGAGAGAGAGAGAGAGAGAGAGAGAGAGAGAGAAAGAAAGAAAGAAAAGAAAAGAAAAGAAAAGAAAAGAAAAGAAAAGAAAAGAAAAGAAAAACAAAAGAAAAGAAAAGGAAAGGAAAGGAAAGGAAAAGCTCCAATACATGATCTGAAGTACATGTTGTGTTTACCCAGTTTTTTTAAAGAAAGAATGTTATCTTAGCACCTTTTTTTTAACAACAATTAACTGTTTTGTTGTTTTCTGTGGTGTTGATCGAGTCTGCAACAGGCATAGTTTGAAGATGCTAGACTTTCTCCGTTACAGGCAAAATAAAATAAATCATTATCAGAGCGTATTTCCCAAACTGAAAAATATTATATTTTTACACAATTGTCCTCCATCTGTTTACTTTACGGACCCTAACTGCTCCACGGTGCTCTTGGCCAGAAACAAATTATTTCTAAATATTATGTTTGCATTTTGATCCTTTATCTGAGCTATAAAATTATACATAGCTAGTCTTTTCTCCTATAAACCCATCTGTGGTTGCTAAAAAGTAAATTATTTTGTTGAAGGTCAGCATTAAATCCAGCCAGATTTACCTTTTATTAATCCCTGTGTGTTGCTTAGGTTGTAAGCTTTTTATCACTGTACTATAACCACTTTTTGGCCCCAGAATCTTTTCTCTCATTTTGATTCATAATCCTGCTCTAAAGCAATAGATGTTAGAATTTGGCCATCTGGGCATTTCAAAACATGGCATCAGACCAATGGCGTCTCAGTTTGGTGCAGTGTCTGATGTTCACTTCTTTACTACACATAACTAACTATTTGCCAAAAACGCACAGCCTGTATCCAACAGTTTACTGCGGCCACATATCCTTTTGTCATGCTTTCTAACTCTCAATTAGAAAAATCTCAAATTTAGTCATTACATGTTTTACGGGTTGTGGAAACACAGGGGGTCCCTCAAATGGACCGACAGCTGAAAAATGTGGCAGCCAGTTAAATCCACATCAAGTGAGACTCCCCCCAGATCAGATTGGTGATTTACTATCACTCTTAATCCTCAGTCTATGTTGAAATAAAAGTCCAATCCTATTTTCAGCATTGAGTAAATGAGGGACGCTACGCTTGCGGAGGCATATGCAGCAGGGTCCTAAGTGGAAAACGCATGTGAAGGGTATAATCATCTCAGCTATTCAAATTAACTTTCTTCAAAATGAGTCTCTGGTACCTTGTTTCCATCATTTGGAGATGGGCCAGAGTGAGAGACTGTACGTCCTAGGCTTCTCTGCTAATTGAGATGCTGCACATCTTTCCAAATCCAAATGCCACCTCTTCCTGGAAGCCACCCCATATATATCCATTTGGAACTGATGTTTCTATTGCAGTTCCAAAGCACTAGCTGACAGAGCTGAATGCAGTGGTCTCCACTTGGCCCCACGTGCATCCTGCACAGAGCTGCATCCATCCACAGGTGCATCTTTTTCTTCAAATTCCACTACTGCACCCAGTGGGCTCATAGCCACCACGTATGCTTACGTGACTTGCGAAACTTTTTCTGTTCTTCTTTGAGGATCTAATTCCTTACATGCTTGTCTTTTTGTCTAGATTATAAACATCTTTAGTAGGTCAGTGGCCATACCTTGTTCCTCTGAATAATACACACAAGCCTTTGCACTTGAAGGCCTGTAACCAAAGAAGGGTGGAACTTGAGCGAATGTAGAATATCAAATAAAAGTATGCAATTTTCAGTTTTGCCATGGATGTGTATCCTCATTTTCGAATTTGAATGTATTAGCTGTCTATTTTATTTGCCGTAAAAATACAATTTCTAAACCAATATTATTGGCATCATTCCACTCAGAAATCGTTCAGTTTAAGACAGAAGAGCATACAATTACAATGTTTAAAAAAAGGTGGGTGTCAAATGCATTGGGAAAATATTTTAAATTGGAAATTGTAGACATTTTAGAAGCAGATGTTTGGTGATTATGACCTTGAAAGTTGGATTCTTGGGCAGACAGTGTGTATAGAAAGACAAAATCCCTGTAGAAAATTCATTTCCTAATCAACCTAATAATTATTATATTTGTAATACCAAAGATGAACACCGATGACTGAGCTAAACATGGTTTTTGCAGTTTTCTAGATGGTTTACATTTTGCAGTTTAGAGGTCAGGGACCAGCACTTTATTTTAATGACTCTTGTAAATTGTCACCCCTGTTCTGTCATTATTCACGGATCCATTTTTGAAAATTCTAGTTGGTTTGATTTTCTATTTGTCTTGTAAATAGTTCTGTCTTTGTTGAACCCACTTAACAATAATTAAAGTTTTGTGTCTGGAATTTTGTTCTGGGAGATTTGGGCTGATTTTTTCATTTTTTATATGAGTCAAATTAACAGCTATTAAGACACTACAACATAGCAATGTAAACTTCAGAGAAGCCACATAATAACAGAAGAATTAAAAATGAAACCACAGGGAATTATGCTGCACTGAATCAAATTGTCATCATTGATTGCCTCCATTTGCACCAATATTTCATTCCTTTCATTCTGTAACATCATGAGAATGAGTACCATTAAGATAATATATTCCAAAGGAGCTCATTATTTTGGGAGCTTGGGGGACAGGGGTATTGTTCCATGACAGAGCTACTAAATTTAATTGCTTCTACCTTGCAAGCAGTACATACATTCATTACTTTAATTTATTAAAAATATATTACCTAAAACCGCAGTTAACTAAGTCTTACAGTTGCTTAATTTCCTAATATCCACCATTTTTGGTCATCTTGTGCACAAGGTATGCTCTGAAGCAAATTCTCACTTTCCTTTTAACAATATCATTCTCTAATTTGGACCGTTTCAGCAAGATAATCACTAACTATAGTTTTCACATCTACTCTTATAAATTCACAAAGTGAATTTTGTTGCATCTTGTTTTATCTTACTTTATTGTTTTTATTATTCAATGTTTATTTATTATGACTATAAAAATGGTCTTCAGAGAAGAGACATGTGGTAAAGCACAGATACTTTTAATTTCCTGAACTTTTTAAACTTTCCAGTTTCTGAAGAACTTCTTTGATTTTATTTTCGAGCATTTCTAAATGAGCTTTTTGTTTACAAAAAGTACCAAAAGATCGTTTCCCCCCTCAATTATTTTTCCTTTTCTACAAAATCTTCAGTTTTACTTTGTAGTTTCAATATTTCCTCTCTGCTTTCTGTGGAGATAAATGATAGTCTTTTCTGGAGCAAGAGAGCTGTCTTAGCCATTAGGGTGTTTGTTTCTTCCAACTACTTGCTTTTTTCTCTTGTTTGCTATGGTTTCTGTCCCCCATCTCAGGGGCTTTATTCAAATGTCTAATGATCCTTATTTTTAAAAGTTGGGAGAGGGATTGCTTCAAAACTTTCAACACACGCTGCGAGTGAGTCTTCTTGGCTGTCTCCTTCATATTAGCATGATAGATTTCATTTGACTCTCCAGCTGATCAGATATCCCAGAGAAGAGTCTTCTAGGCCACCTGGAAGGTACAGCTTAACTTCATCCTTGTACGGGTATCCACTTTTCTTAAAATTCTTCCTGATATTTTAATGAGGTCTGAAGAGGGAACTAAAGTATATGTATTTCTTCAAACCACCATCTTGACCAAGGGTTCTCATTGATTTCTGTATAGTGTTAGCAGTTAGAGCATAACTCGCAAAAGTAGGGATGAATTAAGTAATTGTTGAGTGAATAGATGATGAATGGAAGGAATCTAAGAAGTTAAACAGTGATTATCCTTGCTACTCTTGTTTTAATGCTTTGTTTAGGAAAAGTTTTATTTTGAATTCAAAGTGAATGGGTCTGAAAGTTCTAAAGAACATATTGTATGGCTCATTTGTTGCTCAGAACAATGATTTGGTCAAATGGAATGAAAGACTGTAAGAATCATCCATTTTTCATTGAAAACAACTGGCACAATTCGGAGCCATGAAATACCTTTTTTATAGAAGTTAATAGCCCAGAAGATACATCACAGTTTTACATGGATAATGAATGTTCAAAAAGTTGTAATATGTAAATATGTCATTATGGAAAAATTCCTCCCTCCATTTATTTTTAACATGCTTATTAAACATATGATACTGTCCAGGGATTTTTCTTACAGTGCTTTATTATTGTTTAATTAAATTATCATTCAGAGTTCCAGCATTTAGTCTTCGTATTTCAAGGCACTGAGATAGTTAAATCATGGTCTGGCTTGTGGGATTCTGAAAGCCCTTTAGGGCATCGCCAGACCTAGTAATGGTTGAGTTCTGGGAAAGGAGAAGCTCTTCACAAACAAGACATCTCATGCAGAACACTTTGCAGACCCTCTCTTTCTGGAAACGTATGACCTATATTTTACGGAAATATTCTCAAATCATTTGTTGATAATTTTCTCCCCTCCATGTTCTGCATCCTGAATTTCTCCTGGGAGTTTGTATAACTCAGGCATTGGCTATCTTCTGGGATAGTCTGCCAACTTTCTTGATTTTCTCTATTTTCCATCTCTTTGTCCTTTCACTCTACTTTCAGGGAGATTTCTTAAAAGGTTGTCTTCCAGTCCTTCCATTGAATTTTCATGGTGCTATTATGTTTCTTGTGTCAAATACTCTTTTTTTAAAATTGAATGTTCTGCATTAACAGCATCCTAATTTTGGTTTGTATATGTTCCTAATAGTTTGTTGTTTTGTTTTGTTTTGTTTTTTAAGTATTTTTTCTCCCACATAATATGTTTCCTCAAAGTTGTTTTACTTTTTGGGGTTGGTTACTCCCTGCCTGTTTGTTAGTTTGAGTCTTTATCTTTGAAAGTCTTTCCTCGGGTTTTTCTCATCCATGGCTTTCTGTGCATGATTGAAGGAGGGCTTTAATGCCTAACTGGCCACACTGAGCCCATCATGGGGCTTCTTAATTCTGAGCCACACTGTAAATTGACCTGTGTGGACCATTTGTTGGGGAATTCCAGGTATCAGTGTCTTTGTCTTTTCTGCTTTGGAATAGATAAATTCTTCAGGGAAGAACCTTCCAATTTGTATCTAGAGGGGAGGGATCTGGGAGCCAGAATCTTGAGAGCCAATAAGGGGCAGGGGCCAGGGGTCTTTGCATTCATTTGGTATGCCTCTGGTCCTTAATCCCATGTTGTTGGGATGTCATGGCATGGCATGGGGCATATGCCCTCAACTGTGTATAGCATTTGTTTGCTCATGAGCCTCTGTGTTCCCTTTCTAGGGAATACATCTCCAGACTTTGGGGGAGGGAGGGGCACATAGCAGTGAGGAGCAGAAGACGTCAGAGGTCTAACTAATTCTCAAACAGATTGGTCCCAGGCTGCCTGACTTCAGAACCACCCCCTTTGCCTCCTTTCTTGAAATAATGGATGCTTTTTATGGTTCTGCGAGTCTAACTTGAGTCTGTCTCTATCTTTCCTACTGCTATCGGTTCCTGCTCATCCATTGACTTCCACCTTTCAAAACTTTGTGCCCTTGCCTCATCTCATCTTTTCCCCATCCTTGTGGATTGTGTCTTTAAAATGTATCTCTTTACTATTGTTTTTTTCAAGATCTTATTTTATTTATTTGAGGTGGTGGGGAGAGGGAGAGAGAGAGAATCATCAAGCAGACTCCCTGCTGATGCGGAGCCCAACTCGGGGTTCCATCCCAGGACCCTAAGATCATGACCTGAACTGAAGTTAGCCCCTTAACCAACTGAGCCATCCAGGCACCCCTTTACTATTGTTTTTGTAAGTGTGTTTTTAGTCCCCTATCTTAAAAAGAGACCAAGATAATATCATTTTTATTGTTGACTTTCTCATAGCATATACCAATGTCTTGCACATAGTAGACACTAAACTGGCATTTGTATACTTCAGACATTATCCAAAACTTAATACTACAGCACTTTCACATACTAGAGATTGATATATTTGGCAAATTAATAAAACTAAATATCTCTGTTCCCCTATAATAATGCAATATATAAATAGCTCATAAGTTTTTTAAAAAAAAACCTGTGTTGGAAAAAGTTAAAAACATTGTGAATGGGCACTTTATTTACTCCTGTGTTCTTATCTGTTCAACAAATATTTATTGAGAAAGCACAATGTCACTAATAATCACTGAGATTAATATTTGCATTTTGTTACACGTCTTTTTTAAATTGGATATCATTCAATTACTAGGAATGTCCCCCAAATGAATTTTATGGGTTAAGATTTGTTAACTCCCAAACCAAGAACAGATTGAAGTGAACAGTTTTAGGATTTGTATGTGTCACTAAATATGACTTTGATATATAGAATCCCTCATTCTATTACTACATTTAATAATGCAAATGGAGTTTTAGTTTATTGCCTCTGTATAAAGCTTCATCAGTTTCTGAGAGGGCTAGAAAGTTAATTGTAATGTATTTGGAATCTTTTTAGAATCAGGTTTCTATTACTAATATGTCTTGCAATCAGAATTAAACCACTAGATTTTGATAGATCAAGGTTTCAGTTTATCCAGATAGTATAATATTTCCTTAGGGGTATAGTATTAGATATTTAATTTTTGTACTTGGATATTTGATCTATACAACTTTATGGATCAGCAAGCAATATAATTTTCCAGACACGTCTCCATTTTTCATTTTAGAAAGAGACCAATTGCTTATATAATAGCATGGTATTTCTTATGTAACAGCTTGTACAGGCTGTAATTGGTTTTCATTTATAAAATAAAAAGTATGAAGTTTGTATATTCAGACTGGTTTATTGAAGGAGTACATCTTTACACAAAAGATGACAGTATCATTTTTTAATGTACACGATTTTGTTAGGAAAAATAACATGTTTTGATAGATTTAACACATAAAATACAAAGGACAACTTTTCTCCATTATAAGATGTTAGCATTGTTTTATCTTTTACATCATATGTACATTATTTTGATTAAAATAAAAAATTAATTGGAGAGAAAAATACCAAAAATCTGTTGGGCATCTTGCATATGTCAGATACTCTGCTAAACACCTTATACGAGCTTTTCATTGTATCTCATAACAGCCTTATAATTTATTGTTATTCATGTTTTACGGATTAGAAAAATGTCAAGGCTTAATAATAAAATGTAATAAAGTAATAATACTATTTAAAATCACTAATATTCACTACATGTTAGTGAATACAAACTCCACTTGGGGTACTGTTTAAAGTGCTTTATTATATCGTGTGATCCTCACTACACAGATGAAGTAGTCTTGTTATCATTCCTTTTTTTTTTTTTTTTAGATTTTATGTATTTATTTGAGAGAGAGCACCAGAGTGGGGTGAGGGCCAGAGGGAGAAGCAGACTCCCCGCTGAGCAGGGAGCCCTATACCGAACTGGATCACAGGATCCTAGGATCACGGCCTGAGCCAAAGTCAGACGCTTAATCGACTGAGCCACCCAGGGGCCCCTATCATTCCCTTTTTACAAACAAAAAAGGGAAAGGATGCTTTCCCTCAGAGGAAAAATATATCCGACCCAAAATCCCAAAGTCAAAACTCAGACACAAGTAGCTGCATCTGTAATTGGTGCTAAGGTAGGACTCTTGGATCATTTGGGAAAGTTTATGCCGGAAGTAACAGAAACTTGGACTCAAGTGCTGTAGACACGAAGGGCATCCAGCATCTTGCACGCCAAAGCCCACAAGTAGACCAAGCTTCAAGGCTGGTTGACGCAGTAATGTCATCTAGGACCCAGGTTATTACCATGTCTCTTTTTTGCCACGTCAGGCCACCTTCCAAAATCAGGTCTGCCCCTTAATGGCTATCAATTAAAGCAAGTTATTTAAACGATCTGAAAATAAACCCAAGTATATTCAAATGTATCTGAGAATGACAAGGTTGCAGTGTTAGTTGAGGACGGGAAGCAGTCCAGGCTTCCTAACCCGGCGTCTGTTTGCTCGTCTACAAGGTCCGCTGTGTGACAGCACCTACTCCCAGGGTTGTTGCAAGGATTAAGTCGGTTACAATACGTAAAGTGCTGAGAACCTTGGCTGGCACATTGTTAAGTGCTGCCTCTATGTTAGCTGTTATTGTCGTTGCTGGTTTTTCTTGTTATGCTTTATGACAATGTCCAGAAAAAGAAATGATGGTGCTCTCTTGGATATGCAGAAAATTCTTAGTCCTTGTAACTGATTTTCTCCTACATCGCCCCCAGGAGGGGGATTTCAAGCCCTTTCCTGAAAGAGTCACCTGACAGGATAACGGGTTCACCCTTAGCCCAACAGCCAGGACACTGCACTGTGGAGGGTAGAGTCAACTCCCCTGAGGCACGGGGCCCTGCAGTAACAGGTAGGAGGGAAGGGGTCTCAGCAACCTCTCTCATCTCCTGTGAATACCATATGGAAGCTGTTAGCCTTGGTGCACCAAACAACTTGACATAAGGCGCAAGGGAATAGGCAAGTAGCAGGTCAGCACCTGAGGGTGCCTCCCTCCTCTGTCGTGTAACTGCTGTTTGGTTGAAACACTGATTCTTAATTCAACAATCAGGACTAGGTCACCGAGGGTTGACTGACCTTGGACGTCCTCTTCCTCCCTTCCTGAGACCCTCCGGAAGCTGCAGTCAGCCAGCCAATGACCTTCCCAGTAAGAGATCCCTCCCACAGTCCTCTTCTGGTCAAAGATACACAGGAGCCTGCCCTTCCCTGCCAGGCTCTTCAAGCAAATGAGAATAATAATACACTAGCCTCCTGACTTCAGAGAATGGTTTTAAGAAGCAAATGCGATAGGATGTGAAGATGCTCTGTAAATCTGTAAGATGCAGCGGTAAAGGATGGGGGTTAATTTACCCCTACAGGACTTCTGATCCATCTGCTAGGGCAATAGATTAGTCCTTTTCTGATAATGGATTAATGTACAACATTAGAAGCTATGTGGCTCATTAACCCATGACACTAGAATCTTAGTTATAAAAGTGAGCAACTTTATAGAACACATATTAGCGAGAACATTAACAAAATGATCAGGATTTAATGTTTCCTAATGGGCCATTATATCCTTTTCATTCTTGAAGAGGGTTAAAAAATACATGAATCTGTGGCATAGAGATTAATATCATTCTAAAGAGCTAGCATCAGAACACTAATAGACACATGGGGAGCTGCTCCCTTTGGCCTGGAGACTGGAATTCCCTGGGAGAAAAAAAAAAAACTAGAGAATAGGAACTATTAGGAATCATCTCTAGAAGCCTGACCAAACTTACCTAGAAATTAACCTGCTGCTGATGGTGTATCTGATACCCAAAATTAGTAAGAAGGCTATATCCACATTTAAATTATCAGAGCTTCACTCTACTTTAAAAAGTTGCTAATAGCAAAAGTACATTTCAGGAGGTAGTACTGAATTTTACTACAAATGGAGGTTTGACTTTGGCTAAAAATAATTCCACACCCAGAATATGAAATGTGAAGAGACCACAATTCAGTAGGTCATAGCATTATGACCATTGTCAAGTAGTCATACTTATCTATAGAAAGAATATTCATTTTCTAGCTAAAGTATTTTATTATATTTTCAACCTACTTCACTGAGTAATTTTCCTGGAAGCATTAGATTATTCACTATAACACACTAACTTCTCAAATTTGAAAAGTGATTTTTTGGCATGCCTTCACTTTACTCTTTGCTTCATCGATTAGTGATTTCTGCCTATCTGATTGACATCATAATACAAGTCTTTAAAAAAAAGTTGTGTGTCTTATTATATGTTATATGCTTTATTGTAATTAAAGTTGTATCTTTATGATACCAAATAATGACAACCATTATCCAGCTAATTTGATCAAGTGCTAATTTTGAATTCTAAATTAGTCAATTTTTAAAGTGTCCAATATTTATATATGCAGATTAAAAGTCTTATTATTTCATTTTGTTACTTTCTTACAAATATGTGTTTTTTTATGAATACTGAAAATAGGCTTTGTAAATAAAATTTCAGAACTTTTGATTTTACTAGACAAACAATAATCTACCCTCCAAAATCTTTGTGATTTTGAATCAGATGGCAAAAAAATTAAAGGTATAACAATGAAGTTTGTAACTTTTTCAAAGCATGACTTTTTCTCAATGATTGCTTAGGATCCTTAACATATAATTATGGGTTTTCTTGGTTAGTATGACATACCACTTATAAGACAATCTGAGCAAAAAAGGCAGTGGTAAATGGATCATTTCTTGTTATAAACTTGTGGAGCTGTAAAACTGTACACATTTTATAACTAAGTAATTCCCTAGTACTTTAATCCTGGGGCCACACCTAAGCGACCCCAGGTTAATGGACTAAACTGAAAAAATACACTCAAACCAATTATTTGTTGCTAAGTTTTTTAAAAGACATTTTAATGCATCTTGTTTAATTCATGGAGCATTTTTCCTTAATGCATTAAACCAATTTATCTGTGTAAACATAGTGTTGTTTACAGGAATATTGTTCCTTTTAACAATGCGGTTGAAAAGACTCAATTGTGGCAAAACCCTTTTTCAAAGAAGCTTAGCAAAACACAGGTGGGAGTGGTCAGCTCTCAATTGCAGGACCGATTCTTCTCATTAGTCATTGAAGGCAAATTTTTCATATCTACTCTTCATCATTTTCTTTCTTCACTATTTTTGTTTGTATAGCCCTTCCTCACCCTAAGATAAATATTTGTGTTTGTTTTCTCTAAGGCTTTTATAGTTTATATTTTATGTTTAACTCTTTAATGCATAGGAAATTGGCCACTTGATTTTAAGGTGTGCATCTTATTTATTTTATTTAAGAACCAATAATTCATCAATGAACATTTATTATATACCCACTGTATGTTTAGCCCTGTGTTAGGTACTGTGTGTATAAAAATAAATCCATGCCAGCTCTTGAGAAACATAAAATCAGCAGGCAAAACAACCAAAAAAAGATAAACATATTACAGTGTGAAAGGACCAAAGAGCAAGATGGAGACACATAGCTATGGCAATTGTGGCAGTTTTTCCATTGACTAGGGATCTGCTTCTTGGTGCCGCTAGGATGCTGAGTTCATGGGGTACTCTCATTACAAAGCCAGACTCCCTTTAGCGGAAAAGAATAAGTGTACTCTTGGCTATGGACTGGCAATGTCCAAAGCTGGACAAAAACAGTAGAGAAATGTCACTGGGAAGGCACTGGGGCTGCCATTCCCATCTCAGAAGACCAGAAAGACCACATTACGATTGCTTTTCAGGTAAATATTAGGCATAGGATGGTTGGTCCTCAGAATTTCTACAATGCTATGTTCAACCCGTGTGTGATATGGAAACAGATTACAGAAGCTATCTGAATTTGAGTGTAGTATTCATGGTTTTGAGTAAAACAAATAACCAAAGAATACTACGAATCATTAAATAGCTACACAAATTCTCAATGGGATTATTTATTATCTTGTAATTTAAATTCTGTCTTTTGTTAATTTTATCTAATGCATGGCTCTGACCTGTTGATGCCAAGTTTATTGAAGATCCCCATAAAATTCTCTTTTCTCCTGGGCCCAACCAGTTGATCTTTCTCCGACAATGGCAGCCATTTCTTGCCTCTCCTCTTTTCATTCTAGTCCGTTCTCCACACACTATTCCCCAGAGCCAAAATGGCCCACTCCATCAACTTACCTGGCTTCCTACTGCAAATCAGTCCCTTCTGGTGAATGGCTGGAAGAGAAGCTGCTGTTTAGATTCTGCATAAAGTGGAGAAGAGGAAAGAAGTTGTTCTTCCCCATGTTACCATGCCCACTAGGAAAGGTAGCTGCTGGGACGCCTGGGTGGCTCAGTTGGTTAAGCATCCGGCTCTTGATTTCGGCTCAGATCATGATCTCAGGGTCGTGAGATTGAGCCCCACATCAGGCTCCATGCTCAGGGGTCTTCTTCAGGATTCTCTCTCTCCCTCTGCCCCTCCCAACCCTCTCTCTCAAATAAATAAATAAATCTTTAAAAAAAAAAAAAAGGAAAGAAAAGGTGGCTGCTCTCTTTTCAGCAACCTTTTATTTAACTGCACTTCCTCTGAGTTATGTGACACTGGCCCATCCTTACCTAAAATGCCTCTGGTATGTATTATGCATCTGCCCTTCCCTTCTTCGTGGCTCTTTACCGAGGGCCACATAATAGCTCCTACTGGTCTCTGACATAACGTGACATCATGGAGAGAGGGTTGTTGGGATGACGGTTTCTGTCCTTTCAGCATTTATTTTGCACATGCTCACTAATTCCAATGCCCTTCTTCATGGGCTGGTCTGCCGGGGGTAATAGATACCTTATCAGAGTCACATCTAGAAGGTGCAAATTTTAACGTGTAACGTTCCCCAAACAGAGGCAAATGTACCAGCTAACATAATTCTTTGCTGAAGAGTGCCTCAATTTTAGATATAAGGGAACTACCTGGGCTTTTAAGTTGAAATTGAAATTTTACATAACTTGCCTAAAGTTTTACAGGCTACCCGGCACATGGCCTGAAATTAGACAATGTTAAACACATCAGCGAAAATTAAACACCTGAAGGATAGAGAGAGAACGCAAGTGTCCTTTCTATTTCAGTTCTCTGATTAAAGGTTTAAAAAAAAAAAAAAAGTCAGCCAATAGCCTGCTACCCAAATGGAGATTTTGTTTTCTTTTTCTTACCGGTGAGGCAGATTAGAATGCAGGCAAACTGCCTTTCCAGAGTCACTGACGAGGTCCGTGGTGCGAATGCTGCTTTCAATACTACAGCTTCTTCCTCCACCAAACAAGGCCCTTAGAAACAGTGCCCTTCACTGAGGAAACAGACTTTTAAAGGAATGACAGTTGTGACAGTAGAAAGCTCTGTTTGATCTGTTTCTGGAAAGCCTCCAAACTAACTCTTAAAGAGCTAGACTTCCTCAAAAACCATACATCTAAATCCCAGACTCTGAGGAAAAGAGTTGGACCCTTGGTGGATGATTGGTTTCAGTGATGGTGTGGGCATATTCAGATTACTGATTGAACCAGCCTCAGTGATGGTGTGGGCATATTCAGATTACTGATTGAACCAGCCTCCACTTCTCCAAACCTTGGCCTTTCCGTGTGCACAGAGTTCCTGATGCACAATCCTGATCCTCAAATAACAAAGAAGATGCCATCAGGCCTTACCATTGGTCGACAAGATACTCGAGGCATCGTTCTTACAGGAAAAATATAGCAGACTGTGTGAGCCACATAATGGCTGCATAAATGTCTATGAATTAAAATAGTTCTAAATAACTTTGTTGTGCAATATAATACAATTAATATAGACGAGACGTTTTAGATTAGAAAGTGTTAATTAAGAAAGTATGATTTTTTTTTGCCATATGATGGGTAGGGAACAATGATTGTAAAGTCTTTCTGTTAAAGAGCTGAGCAAGGGAAAATTTATGCATTCATTCTCAGAGAAAATCTTGTGACCTAATAAGATTTTTAAATTTATAATGATCCCTAAGTATAGTGAAATTACTGTGTTTGTGGGAGAAAACCTACACTGTTTGACAGCTCTTTGTGTTTAGACAGAAGGGAAATAGGGCAAGCATAGACAGACACTTGTGGCCTCATACTCTTACTCCTTCAGTCATTGCAAAAGGTCAAGCCACAGCAACGACCCAGCATTCCTGAAGATTCTACCTGGCAAGATCCCCCCTCCCCTGGTGGAAATAACCCCAACTGATGGTAGGACGATTGTTTGGTGGGTGCAGGCAGAATTGTGAAGGAGAGGAGTTTTCTAACTTGGGACAATAGTATGTGTATCCATCTAAGTAGGTAGAGAAAATGTAGCTAAGTATACTTTCAGACAAGTTGGATGTTTTGATATAAAAGTAGCTGCTGTCTGTAAAGAAAAACAAAAATGTGTATTTCTCCCCATGATTAGCAAATTGAAAAGAATGAAATATTCTGTGGAAAACTTCAAATTCACCTTTAACTAAGGAGAGCTAAAAGTGATTTTTACTTCATTTAGGGTAATTAAAATTATTGGGCTTAATCATTGCTAGTAAGAATTCACTTTCTAATATGAATTAATTAATGTTTTAGAAGCACCCTGAACTCCTTAGAACTTAGCACAGAGACGTCCATGACTCAGCCATGGGGTAAAAAAAAAGGAAATGATCTTAAATAGCATTATTCCCAAAAGAACTAAATAGTAATAAAACTCAATAATGTCCATTATTTAGGTGGCCACTGGACTTTATACACTTGTGGAATATCTAGTTGGTAATAACCTAATCCTGTTTAGATGAAGGGCATAGAATTGTTGTTGGCATGAGGCATGTCCAAACTTGGTGTGATGACATGTAGTCATATCAGAGGATCTAGGGAGACATGAAGGGAAACAATGTTTTGAAACAAAAATAGCTACAAATGGGCAGAGGTGGGCTTTTAGTCTCAGTTCAGCCCCTCCCCACAGTACAGTACATAACACTCCCACACACATACACACACCAGTATTTGTATGGAACTCTAAATGAGGAGTCAAGCAATAAGAATGGGTTAACAAACATCCCTCTGCTACAGTGAATATCCACCCAGAGCTGTATTTAAGTCACTGTCTCCGAAACTTCCTTCTCCCAAGAGGCTGCCTCTTGCAAGCATCCAACACGGTTACTGTGCAACTTGAGATTGATGGTGATAGATAAGAACCTGCCACAGAGGTTTTTACCACATCCAAGTTTGCAATTAGAATCAGACCTCTTTCCAGCCTTCACAATTATTTCAGCCACGGAAGCAATTAAGAAAAATAGTCTTCTTTTGTAGAGGGTTTTAAACCACACCAGCCGCCACATTCATGGGTCAGAAATACCAATATTGTTCTATTTATCCAGATACCTTTCAAAAAGGGAACAACTAGAAGGACTACAAGACTTTTCCTTCTATTTATCAAAAAGAATTCTATCGCATTAAAACAAATACCTATTCTTTTTTCCTCAGATGAGGAATTTTTCCTACCACAATTGAAAAATAAGTAAGGGTATTCTTTTCAGGTGGTAAACTTTGCAAGAAAAGAGAAAGAAAAAGAAAGAAAGAGAAAGAAAGAAAAAACAGATTGAAAAGAAAATTTTCTATTGTACAAATGAAGTAAAATGGGTGCATACATGTGTATGCATACATGAATTATGAATACACCACACTATAAATATAACACATTAGTGACAGCATGAAGCACAAAGGTAGCACATTTTTATGGTCTCAAACTCCTGATTAGCATAAAAGGCATAACATTGTAATCAAATAATTATTGATTAACACAAAGACAGAGAAGCCAGATGTGTTGAATGAGCTTAGTAATTAACTAAGTAAACTACAGGTGTTTAAAATTCATAGATTACAAATGCAAGGTATACTTATTTTTAAAAAATCATCTGTTAGCAAATTTTAGTGTAGTCAGGTGCAGCAATTACATACCACAAATGTCAATATCTGTAAATGTATATTATAATTAATATTTGAAATGTTTTCAGTGCTTAAGTCCTTTGAAGCTTTTGGAGGGCTGTTTTTACAGGGACATCCCTTGTTCTTCCCAATGGACCTGATGCACATTGAAAGTAGACAAACCAATATACAAAAAAATACAGCTAATAAACAGACAATTAAAAATTAAATACAAGTAAGTTTAGGGGAGCTTGACATTTAAAAGGAAAACGAAAGTTCTTTTGCAAATTGCAGATTCCTTGATAACTTCTCACTGTATTTCCCCCACTCCCATTCAAGGTGGCCCTGTAGTAAAAAGTGGTTTCATTTACATAATTTCTGCTAATGGGACTAATGTTTTCTTCAGTCATTATTAGAAAACTGCAAGTTTTTGTCTGATTCCTTCTAACAGCATCAAATGGCACACACAAACTAATTTAAGGAAGTAAGTTAAGTCTTTGGCCATGGTTCTTTTTTTTTTTTTTTTAAAGATTTTATTTATTCATTTGAGAGAGACAGAGAGAGGGAGAGAGTGTACAAGCAGGGGGAGGGGCAGAGAGAGAGGGAAAAGCAGACTCCCTGCTGAGCAGGGAGCCCGACGTGGGGCTTGATTCCAGGAGCCCAAGATCACGACTTGAGCTGAAGGCAGACATTTAACTGACTGAGCCACCCAGGTGCCCGGGCCAGGTTCTTTTCCTCCTACCTTTTGCGCAGTGTCTCAATTATTTTAATTATACATGGGAAAGATTGCTGATCCTCAGCACACTTACCTTTCTTAAGAAATGCATTTGAGAGGTGCCTGGGCATCCGACTCTTGATTTCGGCTCAGGTCACGATCATAGGGTCTTGAGATCAAGCCCCGTATTGCGCTCCATGCTCAGCAGGGAGTCGGCTTGAGATTCTTTCCTCTGCCTCTCCCCCGACTTGCGCACACGCACTCTAGCACTCTCTCTCTCCCTCTCAAATAAACAAATAAATCTTTAAAAAAGAAAGAAACGCATTTGATAAGACTCATGTCAATTCCAAAATGAATGAAACAGGGGAGTATAAATTTGAAAAACCCTGCAACTCCAACTTTCTTGTATAGAAAAAAAGGTTGTGAAGCTTTAGAAAAAATTGTGTGGTTTTTCCAACACCATGTAATTTCCAGCTTTAGAGACAACCCCCCCTCCCCTGCCTTCCTAGCCATGCTCCCTATTCCAATCTCCATCACCACGGCTCAGACCTGTCTTTCTTAGGACCTCAGAGAAATGGAATCATATGGTATATGCTCTATTGAGCCTGATGTCCTTCACTCAATATCATGTCTGTGAGATTTGACTATGTCCTTGTGTGTGTCATTCTTTTTTGTTGTTGTGCAGCTTCCCGCATATGAACATACCACATTTATTTATCTCTTTACTGTTGATGGACATTTGGGGCGCCTGCAGACTTTGGCTATGAAAAGATGCTAAGATTCTTGTACAGGTCTTTGGTGGGTGTATGCATTCATCTCTCCTGGCTACAGACTCAGGAGTGGGAACACTAGGTCATAAGTCATAACATATCTAGCTTCAGTGGGAATATGAAACTCTATCCAAAGTGGCCGCACAAATTTACACTCCACTAGCAACATAAGAGGCACTTTGATGGATGTGCAGTTGCTTTCTGTTTTGTTTTGTTTTGTTTTTTAAGTTTTCTCAATTCTCAACTAAAATTGTGACTCAAAAACTTAGTAACTAGGTTTGTTCATTCTTTCGATTAAAAATATATATATTGAGCTATTAGTGTAAGGTTGGCATGGGAAAACAGTGCTGATTACAGTTGGTTTATAACCTTGTATGTGAGTCAGAAAATTGATTATAAAAAAAGAATGAGTCTTCGCTCCCCAAAGAAAGACATAAAAGTAGGTGGCAGAACTGGGCACTTGGGAGCACATAGAAGAGTTAAATTGCCCAGACTCTCCAGGGGCCAGGGATGACTTTCCAGAAGACGTGAGATCTCTGCTGAAACTTAAAAATACATGGGAGCTGTCCAGGTACCCAGGTTGGAGAAGGGCTGACTGCAGGGACAGGAAAGCAGATGGAAGGTGAGCGTGAAAGACCATATTCCATGAAAAGCAAACAGGGTGCCTGAAGACCAACAGCTGAGACAGAACGGTTCAACTGGGGATTGGGAAGCAGGTCAGGATGGTGAGAGCCCGATTGTGAAGGGAAGGACAAGGAGTCTGTGGAAGTGATTAGAGGAGGGGAAGGTAAAGACCTCTCAAAATGTCCCAAGGAGTTAACCTTTTATCTTTGGGCAGTGGGAACCCCTTGAGGTGTTTTAAGCAACTATGACATCAACATGATTGGGTTTTAAAAAGATTATTCTGGCTGTAATAAAGAAAATAAATTAGAGGAAAATGAGAGATGCCAGGAGTTGTATTTAGAGGTCATTGCAGTTGGCCCAGAGAAACAATGGTTGGCCAGTCTATGATAGTGGCAACTGGAATGGAGAGAAATGGAAGGATATTTTTAAAATTTTATCTTCAAGCAGTATGTAATACCTAATAAAGAGTAATGAAATAGTCAACAAATACTGATGTTATCACCAATGAAATAAAGACAAAACTTTTCCAGCACAGTTAAACCCTTCTTGTTTACTGTTCCCTGATTCCTTTTTTCACACTATATTCTGCATTTATTTGTTATTTGTTATATTTGTATATTTATTTCAAGTGTTACTACTATATATATGTGCATTCCTTATAAATACATAATATTACTATGCAACTTTTTAAATTTACATAACTGAGGTCATACAGTATTTTTTATTATGTTATGTTAATCACCATACATTACATCATTAGTTTTTGATGTAGTGTTCCATGGTTCATTGTTTGCATATAACACCCAGTGCTCCATGCAGAACGTGCCCTCCTTAATACCCGTCACCAGGCTAACCCATCCTCCCACCCCCCTCCCCTCTAGAACCCACAGTTTGTTTTTCAGAGTCCATCATCTCCCATGGTTCATCCCTCCCTCCGCTTTACCCCCCTTCATTCTTCCCCTCCTGCTATCTTCTTCTTCTTCTTTTTTTAACATATAATGTATTATTTTTTTCAGAGGTACAGATCTGTGATTCAACAATCTTGCACAATTCACAGCGCTCACCGTAGCACATACCCTCCCCAATGTCTATCACCCAGCCACCCCATCCCTCCCACCCCCCACCACTCCAGCAACCCTCAGTTTGTTTCCTGAGATTAAGAATTCCTCATATCAGTGAGGTCAGTATGATACATGTCTTTCTCTGATTGACTTATTTTGCTCAGCATAACACTGTCTGGTTCTATCCACATTGTTGCAAATGGCAAGATTTCATTCCTTTTGACGTCTGTATAATATTCCATTGTATGTATATACCACATCTTCTTTATCCATTCATCTGTCGATGGACATCTTGGCTTTTTCCACAGTTTGGCTATTGTGGACATTGCTGCTATACACATCGGGGTGCACATACCCCTTCGGATCCCTACATTTGTATCTTTGGGGTAAATACCCAGTAGTGCAATTGCTGGATCATATGGTAGCTCTATTTTCAACTTTTTGAAGAACCTCCATACTGTTTTCCAGACTGGTTGCACCAGCTTGAATTCCCACCAACAATGTAGGAGGGTACCCCTTTCTCCACATCCCTGTCAACATCTGTCATTTCCTGACTTGTTAATTTTAGCCATTCTGACTGGTGTGAGGTGATATCTCATTGAGGTTTTGATTTGGATTTCCCTGATGCCGAGCGATGTTGAACACTTTTTCATGTGCCTGTTGGCCATTTGGATGTCTTCTTTGGAAAAATGTCTGTTCATGTCTTCTGCCCATTTCTTGATTGGATCATTGGTTCTTTGGGTGTTGAGTTTGATAAGTTCTTTACAGATTTTGGATACTAGCCCTTTATCTGATATGTCATTTGCAAATATCTTCTCCCATTCTGTCGGTTGTCTTTTGGTTTTGTGGACTGTTTCTTTTGCTGGGCAAAAGCTTTTTATCTTGATGAAGTCCCAATAGTTCATTTTTGCCCTTGCTTCCCTTGCCTTTGGCGATGTTTCTAGGAAGAAGTTGCTGCCGCTGAGGTGGAAGGGATTGCTGCCTGTGTTCTCCTCTAGGATTTTGATGGACTCCTGTCTCACATTGACGTCTTTCAACCATTTTGAGTCTATTTTTGTGTGTGGTGTAAGGAAATGGTCCAGTTTCATTGTTCTGCATGTGGCTGTCCAATTTTCCCAACACCATTTCTTGAAGAGACTGTCTTTTTTCCATTGGACATTCTTTCCTACATTGTCGGAGATTAGTTGACCATAGAGTTGAGGGTCCATTTCGGGGCTCTCCCCATTCTCTTCCATTGATCTATGTGTCTGTTTTTGTGCCAATACCATACTGTCTTGATGATGACAGCTTTGTAATAGGGCTGGAAGTCCAGAATTGTGATGCCGCCAGCTTTGCTTTTTGTTTTCAACATTCCTCTGGCTCTTCGGGATCTCTTCTGGTTCCATACAAATTTTAGGATTATTTGTTCCATTTCTTTGAAAAAAGAGGATGGTATTTTGATGGGGATTGCATTGAATGTGTAGATTGCTCTAGGTAGCATTGACATCTTCACAATATTTGTTCTTCCAATCCATGAGCATGGAACATTTTTCCATTTCTTTGTGTCTTCCTCAATTTCTTTCACGAGTGTTTTATAGTTTTCTGAGTACAGATTCCTTGCTTCCTTGGTTAGATTTATTCCTAGGTATCTTATGGTTTTGGATGTAATTGTAAATGGGATCGACTCCTTCATTTCTCTTTCTTCTGTCTTGTTGTTAGTGTATAGGAATCCCACTGATTTCTGTGCATTGATTTTATAGCCTGCCACTTTACTGAATTCCTGCATGAGTTCTAGCTATTTTGGGGTGGAGTCTTTTGGGTTTTCCACATACAGTATCATATCATCTGCAAAGAGTGAGAGTTTGACTTCCTCTTTGCCAATTTGGATGCCTTTGATTTCTTTTTGTTGTCTGATTGCTGTCGCTAGGACTTCTAATACTATGTTGAATAGCAGTGGTGATAGTGGACATCCCTGCCGTGTTCCTGACCTTAGGGGGAAGGCTCTCAGTTTTTCCCCATTGAGAATGGTATTCGCTGTGGGTATTTCATAGATGGCTTTTATGATATTGAAGTATGTACCCTCTATCCCTGTACTCTGAAGAGTTTTGATCGAAAAAGGATGTTGTACTTTGTCAAATGCTTTTTCTGCAACTATTGAGAGGATCATATGGTTTTTGTTCTTTCTTTTATTAATATATTGTATCACATTGATTGATTTGTGGATGTTGAACCAACCTTGCAGCCCAGGGATAAATCCCACTTGGTCGTGGTGAATAATCCTTTTAATGTACTGTTGGATCCTATCGGCTAGTATTTTGGTGAGAATTTTTGCATCCATATTCATCAGGGATATTGGTCTGTTATTCTCCTTTTTGATGGGGTCTTTGTCTGGTTTGGGGATCAAGGTAATGGTGGCCTCATAAAACGAGTTTGGAAGTTTTCCTTCCATTTCTATTTTTTGGAACAGTTTCAGAAGAATAGGTATTAATTCTTCTTTAAATGTCTGATAGAATTCCCCTGGGAAGCCATCTGGCCCTGGGCTTTTGTTTGTTGGGAGATTTTTGATGACTGCTTCAATTTCCTTAGTGGTTATAGGTCTGTTCAGGTTTTCTATTTCTTCCTGGTTCAGTTTTGGTAGTTGATACATCTCTAGGAATCCATCCATTTCTTCCAGATTGTCTAATTTGCTGGCATAGAGTTGCTCATAATATGTTCTTATAATTGTTTGTATTTCTTTGGTGTTGGTTGTGATCTCACCTCTTTCATTCATGATTTTGTTTTTTTGGGTCGTTTCTCTTTTCTTTTTGATAAGTCTGGCCAGGGGATTATAAATCTTGTTAATTCTTTCAACAACCAGCTACTAGTTTCGTTGATCTGTTCTACTGTTCTTTTGGTTTCTATTTTATTGATTTCTGCTCTGACCTTTATGATTTCTCCCCTCCTGTTCGGTTTATGCTTTATTTGCTGTTCTTTCTCCATCTCCTTTAAGTGTAGAGTTAGGTTGTGTATTTAAGACCTTTCTTGTTTCTTGAGAAAAGCTTGTATTGCTATATAGTTTCCTCTTAGGATTGCTTTTGCGGTATCCCAAAGATTTTGAACAGTTGTGTTTTCATTTTCATTTGTTTCCATGAATTTTTAAAATTCTTCTTTGATTTCCTGCTTGACCCATTCATTCTTTAGTAGGATGCTCTTTAGCCTCCATGTATTTGAGTTCTTTCCAACTTTCCTCTTGTGATTGAGTTCTAATTTCAAAGCATCGTGGTCCGAAAATATGCAGGGAATGATCCCAATCTTTTGGTACCGTTTGAGACCTGATTTGTGACCTAGGATGTGATATATTCTGGAGAATGTTCTATGGGCACTAGAGAAGAATGTGTAGTCTGTTGCTTTGGGATGGAATGTTCTGAATATATCTGTGAAGTCCATTTGGTCCAGTGTGTCATTTAAAGTCTTTGTTTCCCTGTTGATCTTTTGCTTAGATGATCTGTCCATTTCAGTCAGGGGGGTGTTAAAGTCCCCCACTATTATTGTATTGTTGTCAATGTGTTTCTTTCCTTTTGCTATTAATTGCCTTATATAATTGACTGCTTCCATGTTAGGGCCATAGATATTTACAATGGTTAGATCTTCTTGTTGGATAGACCCTTTAAGTGGGATGTAGTGTCCTTCCTCATCTCTTATTACAGTCTTTGGTTTAATACCTAATTTGTCTGATATAAGGATTGCCACCCAGCTTTCTTTTGGTGTCCATTAACATGGTAAATTTTTTTCCACCCCTTCACTTTCAATCTGGGGGTGTCTTTGGGTCTAAAATGAGTCTCTTGCAGACAGCATATCAATGGGTCTTGATTTTTAACCAATTTGATACCCTGTGTCTTTTGATTGGGGCATTTAGCTCATTACATTCAGGGTAACTAGTGAAAGATATGAATTTAGTGCCATTGTATTGCCTGTAAGGTGACTGTTACTGTATATTGTCTGTGTTCCTTTCTGGTCTATGTTGTTTTTAGGCTCTGTTTTGCTTAGAGGACCCCTTTCAATATTTCTTGTAGGGCTGGTTTCGTGTTTGCAAATTCCTTTAGTTTTTGTTTGTCCTGGAAGCTTTTTATCTCCCCTTCTATTTTCAATGACAGCCTGGCTGGATATAGTATTCTTGGCTTCATATTTTTCTCATTTAGTGCTCTGAGTATATCATGGCAGTCTTTTCTGGCCTGCCAGGTCTCTGTGGATAGATCTGTTGCCAATCTAATGTTTCTACCATTGTAGGTTACAGACCTCTTGTCCCGAGCTGCTTTCAGGATTTTCTCTTTGTCTCTGAGACTCATACGTTTTATTAGATGTCGGGGTGTTGACCTATTTTTATTGATTTTTGAGAGGGATTCTCTGTGCCTCCTGGATTTTGATGCCTGTTTCCTTCCCCACATTAGGGAAGTTCTCTGCTATAATTTGTTTCAATATACCTTCTGCCTCTCTCTCTCTTTCTTCTTCTTCTGGGACACCAATTATTCTAATGTTGTTTTGTCTTATGGTATCGCTTATCTCTCGAATTCTGCCCTCATGATCCAGTAGTTGTTTATCTCTCTTTTTCTCAGCTTCCTTATTTTCCATCATTTGGTCTTCTATATCACTAATTCTCTCTTCTGCCTTATTTATCCTAGCAGTTAGAGTCTCCATTTTTTATTGGACCTCATTAATAGCCTTTTTGATTTTGACTTGGTTAGATCTTAGTTCTTTTATTTCTCCAGAAAGGGTTTCTCTAATAACTTCCATGCTTTTTTCAAGTCCAGCTAGTATCTTTAAAATCATCATTCTGAACTCTAGTTCTGACATCTTACTAATGTCCGTATTGATTAGGTCCCTGGCAGTCGGTACTGCCTCTTGTTCTTTTTTTTGAGGTGATCTTTTCCATCTTGTCATTTTTTCCAGAGGAAAATAGATGAATGAGAGAACAAAATGCTTACAAGGTAACAACGTCCCCAGAAAATATACACCAAAGAAATCAGAAAAGACCTGAAACGGGGGGAAAAGAAAAATAAAGAAAAACAAAAAGATAAAAGCAAACAAAACAAAACAAAAAACAGAATATGAGCAAAAATGATCAGGCTGGTGCATAGATCAGTGCCACACACTAGATTTTGGGCATATTTTGGTCTGTTAGAAGAAAGTGACTCCTAAAATTTTAAAGAAAAAAGAACTTATATATGTACAAAAATAAGGGTTAATACAATGAAGGGATAGAATGTGAATGTAAAGACAAAAATTATAAAAGATTTTATAAAAGGAATTGATAAGATAAAAAGTTGGTTGAAAAAAGAAAGCAGAGGATTAAAAAAAAAAACGGAGAGAATGTGATCCTTCAGGAGACTAGAACAAAGCTATACACTAGAGATTTAGGGTATATTTTGATCTGTTAGAAGAAACTGTATCTCAAAATTTTAAAGAGAGAACAACCTATATATATATATATATACCAAAAATAAGGGTAACTAGTATGAAGTGATAGAATATGACTCTAAAAATGAAAAATAAAAAATATTTTTTAAAAAGGGATTGATAAGATGTTGGTTGAAAAAGGGAAAAAGAAAAATTAAAAAAAAAGACAATTAAAAAAATTAACTTTGAAAGAGTAAAGAATCATGGGAAAAGAGCCATGAATTCTATATGCAGTATTCCCCTAGCTCTGGAGTTCTGCCATTCTCATTGATTGGTAACCTTGGTCTTGGCTGGCTGTTCTTGCTGATCTTCTGGGGGAGGGGCCTGTTGCTGTGGTTCCCAAATGTCTTTGCCTGAGGTGGAATTGCCCCACTCTTGCCAGTCTGGGCTAAGTAATCTGCTCGGATTTGCTTTCGGGAGCTTTTGTTCCCTGCAAGCTTTCTGTACAGCTTTGGAGGAGGAGAGTGAAAATGGTAGCCTCCCAATCTCTGCCCCGGAGGATCCGAGAACTCGGCCCCACTCCTCAGTGCGCCCCCAGAGAAAAGCAGTCAGTCACTCCTGTCTCCCCGGTCTCCGGCCACACTCTGTACTCAGCCGGCCTGTGATCGAGCGTTTCTATCTCTGGCACCCGACCCCGTGTGGAGTCTCCAAACCCAGCAGATCCCTGTGGTGTGCTCCCGCACTGCTTCTCCCTGGGGAGGAAGGGGAGTCTCCCCAGATCTGCCACTCATTGGGTCCCCGCTGGAGGAGCAGTGGCCCGACTGTGCCGCAGATCACAGTTTATGGCAACCCCTAGCTGAGAGCCCACTCCTCGGCTCCGTCTTTGCAGCCGGCTTCCCCGCACCAATACCTGGGAGCTCTGCCACACTCAGGCACCCCCGGTCTTCCTGTGACCCCGAGGGTCCTGAGACCACACTGTCCCGTGAGGATTCACCCCCACTTAGCCACTGGAACGATGTCCCTTAGCAGAGAAGACTTCCAAATGATCTGATTTTGTGCTCCGCTGCTCTATCACTTGCTGGTAGCTGCTGACGGAGGTCCCCTCCCCCACCATCTATCCTCCCGAATATCACCTCGGATTCACTTCTCCACACGTCCTACCTTCCAGAAAGTGGTTGCTTTTCTGTTCAGAGAGTTGCTGCTATTCTTTCCTTCGATCTCTTGTTGAGTTCGTAGGTGTTCAGAATGGTTTGATCCCTATCCAGCTGAATTCCTGGGACCAGACAAAATCCAGGTTTCCTACTCCTCCGCCATCTTGCTCCACACCCCCCACCCCCTGACTGCTCTTTTCTTTTAGTTTTTTTAATTTGAGTATAGTTGATACACAATGCTACATTAGTTTCAGGTGCACAACATAGTGACAGGACAAATTTATACATTACCCTGTGCTCACCGCAAGTGTAGCTACCAGTTGTCACCATACAACACTATTACAATATCATTGACTGTGTTCCTTATGTTGTGTCTTTTATTCCTGTGACTTAATTCATTTCATAACTGGAAGCCTGTACCTCCCACCCCCCTTCACCCATTTTGCCCACCCACCGCCCCACTGTCTGAGAACCATCACTTTGTTCTCTGTATTTATAGGTGCAGACTGCTCTTTATATTCAGAACCAGTGGCATACACCTAAGTGATTATGACTTGTTCATGGATTGTACAAGGATTCTCTAAGAAATCAGCAGCAAATGACAAATGTTTCCTAATGGAAGCTTGAAAATCTCTGAACCTTTCTCGAAGGAAACTAACATATAATTGTTGATATTTTTGAACTGGTTCCAAATCTTTGTATGATGTGCTCTAAACACTTACACCTCACTACCAAGCACTGTGTTTATTCTCTGGATCCCCAGTACCCTCTGAAATGTTTAGTGCTTTGGTGAAAAAAAAAATTAGAATATGAGAAAGTTGTTTTAACTTTACTAATTCATATTCTGAGATGAACAGGTATTTCAAAAGAAGTTTCAACTGACATGAATTCTGTTATATAAATATAAACCCAATGCTAACTCTTTAAAATTGAGCAAAATCTACTTTGTTAAACTTCCAGATGGGCTGGCTTATGATAAGGAGTAAAAAGACAAAGAAAATAGATAACCATATAAAAGTGGATTCAATGACTCTTTGAGCCACAACTAAGGAAACAGAAAAAAAATTATTAGCAGTTGAGAATCCATTTCTAGAAGTAGAGAGCATTAGCTAAAGTTGAATTAGACACATACCAAAAAAAAAAAAGCAGATGATTAAAAGTACATAGAAGAATAAGACAGAGACTAGCTAGAAATTATATAGCAGTTACTATAAAAGAAGTGACTATTGAGCTGATTCCAGTACGGTGGGTACACTTAACTGTGAATGGGATGTAGGCAGGCATGTCCACCTACACAGTTAATGAACAACATTTCAAAGAACTCTGGAAATTCCTTTTTTGTTTAATTCAAGTATTTGAAGAAAATGGGAACAAGTTTGGAATTCACACTAGACAGATGAAAGAACTTTTAAACATTTAATATTTGCTTAAGTAGATATTAGGGGAAAGCAGGTATTCTGCAATAATTTTCCTCTAAGTCATAACTCTGTGAATGTGAGCAGAGAGAGCTAACATGAGGTTCTCCATGCACTGACTCATGTTTTCCTTGCTCACCCTTGAAGCCAACACCTGTGCTCTCACTACCTTGACTCGCACACTTCATAAAAAAAATACATCAAATTCTCTCTTCTCAGTCCCCTCCATTCCTTGGAGGGATTTTTCACTCCCAAAACTCTCCTGGTATTGCATTTTATTAAAAGCTCTCCCTGCCCAACCAGTCATCGAATTCAATGGTCCTTTATTTTTTTTTACCAGGCTTTGAGTCTAGTCTAGTCTAGAAAGTCTCACCACTTTCCCTGATTCTCTCTTCGGTTGGCCTGGACATGCTCTCTCTCTCCAGGCTGTCCTCATGCCTCCCAAGCCCTCCTGCTTTGGTTTCATGTTTTTCTTCTCCATCCTTGCTTCTTCTTTGGTACTTTGGTAATCACTTACACTTGCATAAATACAAATATCATTGATTATATCTTTTAAATTCTAAAGAAAATGACAAAGATACCAGTCGCCAATTTTCTTAACCATGGTGTGCTTAAATCATCATGTAATATTCTAACTCCAAGAAGTGAAAGAGAAATGACATTTGAGTTATTGAAATTATTTTAAAGATCCCTCTGTTGATCTACGGTTTAGCATTAACCCATGTATTTCAAAACTACAGGCTTTGATGTGGTAATAAAAAGCTTCAACAAACTAAGTATCTTCTGTATTTATTTATTTATTTATTTATTTATTTATTTATTTTTCTTTATAAAGAATGTTGTTATAGTTTTCTGTGCTGCATTTCCTCCGATGTGCCTCATCTAGGAAATTGAGTTATTGTGTGTGAAGGGTTTTTTTTGAAATGTTTGAAGTCTAGCTACTGAAGGGGATTGAAATCAGACACAAACTTGCAATACAATTTTATACCAAATCTAAGTTAGAAGTTTGAACTTTAAGTATAATTTGGTACTACCGACATTCTCTTTCAAATTTTAATACAGCCATTGCAAAAAAAGAGTACAGTTTATAAATATTTATAGTGCCAACAAATTAAGTGAGAACTACACAGAAGGATTTTATGAGTGTAACAAATATGTATCATGAGTTCATAAATTTACTTTTGTTTTATTTGTGTAATATAAATTTTAGTCCAAGGAATTTAAGAGTCCAGCAATAGAAAAGGCCACTGGGTAAGAATGCTTAAAGAGTAGAAATTGCTATGAGTTTTGAGATCATGCCAGTTCATCCTGAACCTAATGAATTCTATTAAAACGGGAAATAATAGTTTTTCGGTTGTGATTAGGACAAACTGTAAGAGATTAAATCTGATGGTCAGGAAAGGGAGCAGTCAGCGTGCAGTTTGCCTGCAGGTAAATTGCCTTCTGTTAAACAGAATTCACTAGCTAAAGCAATTATTTTTCTGTAATATTCTCCCTTCGGAGGGCACTGCAAATGATACATGTAACAAACCAAGAACCGAAAAAGAGAGAGAGAGAGAGAGAAAAGATGTAAAATATTTTATTATCAATAAAGGGCTGTAACTGTGAAGGTAACTGAATGATACGTGTAACAAATCAACAACCCAAAAAGGAAAAAAAGGATGTAAAATGTTTTAATAGCGAATAATCGGAGGCATACTTACAGTAGTAGTAGTTTTGTTACCAACCAGGGTCCTTGGGCTCTCCAAGCAAAAGAGGTTGACTAGAGACCACGCAGGAGTTCCAGGCAAGGCTTTTTTTTTTTTTTTTAAGATTTTATTTATTTATTTGACAGAAAGAGACACAGCAAGAGAAGGAACACAAGCAGGGGGAGTGGGAGAGGGAGAAGCAGGCTTCCCACTTAGCAGGGAGCTGATGCGGGGTTCCATCCCAGGACCCTGGGATCATGACCTGAGCCGAAGGCAGACGCTTAACGACTGAACCACCCAGGCATCCCTGAGCAAGGCTTTTTATTGGGTCTTATGCCCCAGCACAAGGGAGACAGCAGAAAGGAAAGGGTCCTTCAGACTGGCTTTCAGAACAAGTGCCCGCAAACTTTTTAAAGGAACTGAGACAGGAAAGGACTGACATTCAAGCATGTAGAGATGGGAATTTCTTGGCACCTGAGCACTTGCAGGTCATGCTTCTTCACGTGTCATGTGTCTAATTAGCATGTTAAATCTCCACCCCTGGGCTTGATTTTTAGCATTATAAGAGGGAGGGGAAAGTAAGTGAAAGGTCAATGCTGGGGTCCACCTTGGCACAGACTGGTGTGGTTCGGTCTTCACTAGTCTTTACAGTGGCGTCCCTCCTTCGGTGAGCATCCTGCTTCCTCATTCCTGCAAGATATGGTCCTCAAGAGGTATAGAGTTTACGCTATGAAGGAATGCCGGATTTTGTGGTCAGGGTTGAGTGTACCTGAGTTCAGTCCCTGCTCTGTCTCAATTTGAGTTCCTTGAGTTGAGGAAAACCTAAAACTGCAGAGTAACTTTGCCTACTCACATGAACTGGACATATTTCTTGCCTCATGATTCATGTTCAAATACAGCAGAGAATAACAGGGAGTCCTTGCTCAGTGAGGTCTCATACTGGTTGTTTTAAGCCCCCAACACATATAAGTTCAAGGGCTTCCCATTTCACACCAGCTGCCCCTGTGTTTTCAGAGTTCTAGAATCAATTTCTGGCCCTTACAATTGCCCTATGCCATTGAGGTGGGGACTGTCTTCATCCCACTGAGGTAGGGATGAGTATCATTTGTGTTGTGCAATTATTGGGCAGTCCCTGGGCTTCTGAGCAAAGACCATCATGTCCCCTTGAACTAGGGGCTCTGGAGCTTGCTCATGGTGATGGCTGGGAAATCAACAAAAGCTGACCCCCTCCTGCTCCTGTGGCTTCCCTGCAGGTGCAGGGTCCTGGTCCTCTCCATCATCACACTTCCTCCTTCTGGCTCCACCAAGCAGCTGCAATTTTTAGGTTATTTGGGAGTCAAGAGCCTGGCTCTTTATCTATTCTTTTCAATCTATTGTTATGGCAAAAACAGTATGATCTTAGTTGTTCAAGGCTGACATTCCCCCAAAATACTAAAAGGCATCTTTTGAGGATTAAGCAGCTGGGCTGTTGTCTCTGCTAAGAGCTCAGAAAGCTTATTTTGATATGTAAATGTCAAAGATTGGCTTCTTTGTTCTTTCACTGGGGCTGTCAGTGGTATTTTCCAGAAACAATTGAGGAAGAAGGATCCAGCTCCCTTTAGGGTAGGAGGGATTGTAAGGGTTTGGGAGGGAGAACAGAGTAGGTAAAAGGATGGTACAACCCCATAGCTGGAAGTACAGACTGCATAGGATCAAGTTTTGGGTCTCTTATTAAATTAACAATTTATTTAATTTTTTCATTGAATTGGGCAATCTATTTTACCTCTCTGTGACTCGCTTTCCTTACCTGTGTTAGTTTCCATATGGGGGCTCTGTAACAAGATACTACAAACCTGAGGGCGTAAACAACAGGACCTTCATCGCACAGTTCTGGAAGCCAGAAGTCTGAAATCAGTTTCACTGGTCTGAAACCAAGGTGTTGACAGGGCCATGCTCCCTCTGGAGCTCTAGACGAGAATCCTTCCTTGTCTCTTCCACCTTTCCTGGGCTTATGGCCACATCACTCCACTCTCTGCCTGCATGGTCGCATTGCCTTCTCTTCTTCTTCCTTGTGTCTGCTATCCCTTGGAGTCCCTCTCATAAGGACACATGTGATTGCATCCAGGGCCCACTCAGATAATCCAAAGAAGGTAAAATTCACAGGTTCCATGAATGTTTTTTGGGAGGACTATTATTCAGCCTACTGTAAATTGGGTTAGTAATAGTACCTACATGAATATTAAAGGACATATAAATATAATAAATGCTTAGAACAATGCCTAACATGCAAAAAAGCACTCATTAAATGTTAGCCCATGATGGTGACGCTGATGATGATGAACAAGAAAATGCAGACAAAAAGTTTCAAACTGAACAAAATAATTTTTAAAACGAACATATGTATTGGGTCTTGTCTCTGGATTTTTGATGTGCGCTAACCTTAAAATGTTACTTTTCAAAGGATTATATCTCCATATTAAACAATTATAATCCAATAGTTTGGACATATGGTATACACAGCCATTTGTAGTTCTGTTATTTTTCACTTAAGATTTAAATCATTTCAACAATTTTGTTCATTCTGAATTCTTTTTTTTACTTTTATCTTTTTTGATTTAAATTCTGACATATAGTACCTCATTAGTACATAGTACTAAATGTTTTATTATCAATAAAGTGCTGTAACTGTGAAGGTAACTGAATGATACGTGTAACAAACCATGTATATACATATATATACTGACATCTAGTACATCATTAGTTTCAGATGTAGTGTTCAATAATTCATCAGGTGCATATAACACCCAGTATTCACGTGCCCTCCTTCATGCCCATCACCCAGTTATCCTGATTTCTTCCTAAGGTTGGAAATCAAAGTTGTGATATGATAAGATTTCTCCTTTTGCTCTCTTGTCTCCTGCCCACCTAGGATACAGATCTGATGACGTTCAACATTTCTGTACACCGGTCATGGTGGCGGGAACATGGGCCTGGTTGTGTCCGAAGAGTGCTGCCTCCGTCAGCCCATGGCATGATGGACGACTACACTTATGTCTCTGTCACAGGCTGCATCGTTGACTTCCAGTATCTAGAGGTCATCCACAGTGCTGTCCAGATACTCCTCTCTGTAAGTAGCACATTTGTATTGTTGTCTGATCTAGACTCTCCTTTATTGCCATTTTGTAAGTAAACCTCTGTCTGCACCCAACTGGTAGATAAAGCCTTAAGTAAGCACATGGAGAACATTCTTTAAACAATGGAAATAGCAGCAAGTATGCTAACAGCAGCTATACTAAATGAGGCTACATCTTTTCCTCTTTGTATCCAGACACTTCGTTTTAGAACTAGTTAGTTGCTATAGTTCTAACAATACACACCATTGGATGAAATAGCATCACTGTCCCCCAAAAGTAGTCTTGTACATTCTCTACTTACACTTCTGCTACCACTTCTACTTTGAAAGCATTCTTTAACTAATGTGCATTAGTTCCAGAGAAAGAAGGATGCAAACACACTCAATGGCTTGCTCAATCTAATAAGCCTCATATTTCAAATAATAAATCCTTGAGAAAACAAATCCCTCCAAAGAGTTTTCCACATTGTAGTGCCTAAAATTTGGTGTCAAGATACAATTCCATATAAAGGAGCAGAGAGAAGGAATTTCTTGAATGGACCACACAAGGTTTATCTGCTGGGAGTCTGTTAATTTTTTCTACCAGATTGTCCCACCTACAATTTGATTACATTGTGGAGTGGCATTAACTTAAGATATATACCATTATCAAGAATGGTGTTCCTTTGAGATCCAGCAAGGACGTGGCATGTTGAGTCAATATATAATAAAGCCATTTTCAATCACAGTTTTTATATGAACCAACCATCCATCTCAGTCCTTCTGTCCAACTGGTTAGAGATAGAGTCAGAAAAAAAGACATAGGCTCAATAGTGAATAAATAAACAACAGAAATATAAGAGGTGTATGTCAATGAAGAATGCACCTTGGAATTATTTCCAGAAAGAAGGTTGAAAAATTCTTACTATCACTTACTATATCTGTTTTCTACTGCTGCACAACAGACCACTCAAAAATGGAATTACTTTGAGGAAATAAATGTATTCCTTAGAGTTCTGTGGGTCAGGAGTTTGGGCAGGGTTCAGCTGAGTAGTTCTTTTGTTCCACATGATACCATGCAGGTTCACTCATATGAACCTTTCATCGAGGAGCTCTGCTGGAGCTAGAATATCCAAGAAGGTCTCACTCATATGTCTGGTGCTGGCTGTTGGGCCACAGTCTCCTCCAGCCTCCTCCTCCATCTTGTCTTTTTGCAGACACTTGACAGGCTTTCTTACAGCAAGGCAGCTAGGTTCCAAGAGAAGCCCAACATTTATCTGGCATCTACTTGAGTAATGCTGACTATAGCAAGTCATATGACCAAGCCTAAGCCGAATGTAGAGGTGTGGCCATAAAAAAGTGACAATACCAGGAGCCGTGGCTCACTTGGGCCCACCAACGTAGCGGTCTTACCTCACCTGTATAATGTATGAATTATTGTTCTTTAACCTGCATGTGCAAGTTCTAAAAAAGTGTTTTAGAGCACATTTAAAAATATAATTTTCTAGAAAGACAAAAGATTAGAATAAAAAATCAAAGTTTGTTTAGGGTTCTAGTTCAATGAAAGGCAAACTCTGCACAGGGTAAAAAATAGGAAAAGGTTGGGCTTCAGTACTTAGGAATTTTCTTTCTGGGATGTAACAGGGAATCTGATTATTCTTGGTTTCTATATATTGCCAATTGTCAATAGATGCTTATCAGTCTTTTCCTATTTTCTGGTTATTCTTTAATCTCCTAGTGGTTACATATGAAACTGTGGCAAATATATATGTTTAAATCATTGTTTTAAAAATATATGGAGGCAAATATGCTCTTAAAATTTTTCAGTCTATTTTAAGGTACATTTGTACTCTATTATTGTATACTAGATTCTAAAGGTTCTTACTCTTTTTTTTAATTTTTAAAGCATTTTTCTAAAATCTTTCATATCTGGACAGGTCTCCCTCCTTTTAAAAAATTATTCATAGTAAATTGCTAAACCATTTTGTGGAATGATAGCAAAATGTTCAAATTTTTTATAATGCAGCAGAAGGAATCAAAAGGTCATTTCTCCATATCAAATGAATGGCAAGGTTACAGTATTTATTTGATTATTCAGGGGCTGAATTGGCACATAAAAACATACACTAAGGAGAAATACTAAATAAAATATATGTTGCCACCTAAAAGTACTTGTCAGTTATAAATTAATTCCTTGACATATTTGTTTAGTGAACATTCAAAACTGTCCACCTGCATCTATAGTCCTGACTATACTATTCAGCCTTCCAGCCATAAAAGGATTAGTTGCTCATCTTTGACTTTTCTTGGGTAATACACCTGTAAGACAAGATTTCCAATATTTTATCTTTTTATATTAAAATAGAATATACCCTGAAATTGTTTCACAGGTGTGAAATTATTTATTATTGTGTGGTTATATGGGCTTTCTATATTTTCCACTTATTTCATATAAATGTGTTTATAATTATTAGAATTGCAGTTTTAATGTGATGACATGGGAGCACTTGATATAGTCGTTGCCTAGCATGTGCTGAGATGTCTGTCTTATTCCTGAAAAAGGGGGTCATGGTTGCAATATTTAACAGCCTGTGTTATATGGGCAACAACTTGGCAAAGGGATAAAGGGCTTTGAAAATGGGGCAATGCCCTGGAGGCCTGCTGCACTGGAGAGGGGGAGAGGGGGGACCCCTGTCATCGCTAGAGGCACAGAGAGATCTAGAAGAACACAGGAAGAAGCCGAGGGAGGTGGGCAGGATTATGGAAGGAGGTCCTGGGGTTCGAAGGCAGCAGCTCTCTGGCAAAGTGAGAGAGAAGTATTTGAATGATTTACCCATGGATACAGCTGTGCTCTGCTGATGAATCCTGCCTGTATTGTCCCACCTGAGAGTAGAGCTTGGAACTGGAAAGCATGAAATCCCAGTCATAAATATCTACAGGGACTAGGTACAAGCTTGACAGAAAAAAACCAACAACAACAACAACAAAAATAGCAGAACTCAACAAGAAGGCAATGGCCTGGGATCCCCTGTGGGACCATGTTCCCGGCTCACCTGGCCCAGCACCTGCGCTCCAGCTTCCGCCGTGGGTCAGTGCTACTGTCTCTGCACAGCAGCTTCCTGTCTTGGGCTTCCCTCACCGGCACCCAGGGTGAGCGGGAGAGGGAGAGTACAAGGCAGAGAGGGGCTTCCTGTGGCCCTGATCTCACTGAAGCCTGTAGCAGGGCTCCTGCAAATTGTCAGAACACCAACTTAAACTCCAGAGTAGAATCCAAAGAAAGACTGTGGACAGTATGAGGAAGTGAACAAAATCAAATCCGTGGAGGAGATGACAAGGCAAGGGCGGTAGCCAGGATCAAGCTGTGGGATGATGTAAGTCCCTCCTCTCTGCGAGCACTGTCCTTGCCCTCGGTTCATATGTTCATCATTTCTACCGGAAGGGTGCTCAGTAACTTCCTAGAGAGTTGATGGTCTTTCTGGCCCCGGTTCTGCTTCATCCACCATCACACGTGTACTTGCTCCCCCGAGAATGATTACAAAGTGCCAGTCTGATCACTCACTTTCCTTCTGATCAACGGCCAAAGAGTCCCATTACCTTCAGGATGATATCTGATTTCGTGTCTTGTCACATGAGGACCTCAGGACCTGCCCCCTGTCTGAATCCCACCCTCATCTCCCAACACTCCCCAGAAGGAGCCCACTTGCCATCTTCACAGAACATGACAGGTTTTGCAAGCACGGCAGTGTTGCAAACCTGCAACGCTGCTTGGAATGGCTCTCCACCTCACCCTCCTCCCTCTCGCCCCACCCTCAGTCCACTAGTAGATACCTTTCCCGCAAAGGTTTCAGGACATGTTAAGCTAATTTTTAAATAGATAATGTATTCACTTTGTCCAAAAACATAAAAATACTTACAGTGAAAATATTCCCTCTTACCCCTGTGCACCCCTTTGCCTGGGTTCCCCATTTCTGCACCCCAATGGGCAACCACTTTGTTTTGTTTGTTTTTAATGCTATGCACATGAGTCTGAAGAGTCTATATGAAATTCAAGAAAATATTTATCTTCTTTGTCCCCCGTAAAAGACAGCATATGACATGCACTCTTCTGAGTCCTTCCTTTTTTCTACTTACTATATATTTTGGAGCTTTTTCCATTATCAGCACATCAGTGGTTCATTGTTTATTTAATGCCCCCCTCTTGACGGACATTTGAACTATTAACCTCATTCATATATAATGATGTTGGATGTCTAGAACATGGATATAATATAGCTAACATATTACATAATACGTAGTATACTATAATATCAATTATGTATCATAGTTATATGTTATATAACTATCATGCACAGTCTTAACACTAAATAACTGTGTGCACGTGTCACTGAGAACATTTCCTAGACCTGCCCCGCTCGCTCACCCCCAAGCTGTACTAGGCAGCCAGCCGTGAGAGCAGTTTCATAATCACTGAGTCTCTGGTCTGTCTCCCTACCAGTATGAAAGCCCCTTGAAGGCTAGAGTTGTGCCCTTTACTTACTTGTTCATTTCTGTAAGTCGCAGTGACTAGCTGAGTGATGGCACGTGAATATTTGGTGAGGGAATAAATGGCCAACAAACAAGAGATTCCAAAGTCTGAAGTGGGTAAACACAAAAGGAAGAATCCACTGACCAAAAATGGCAAGAACGAATGCACCGACAAAAAACAGGAGCCAGAGTGAACTTCATCCGGGAAATGACGGGAACGTACACAGAATGTTCTGCACAGAGCATGACACAGAGGCACTCAATAAGTGTTAGCTTTGTATTGCTATTACTGATGTTCCTAAGTACAATTGCTCCGTGCCTGTCCCTCTCCTATCCGAGTTGGTCCTTCTTCAAAGACCAAGGTCTCCATCCTGGTGGGCTGTGTCTGTTGAACTCTTAGGTGCTCAATCCCACACCTGACATCCATTTCCTGCATGAACAATGTCATTTCTATGATCTTCATAGGACACTCAATCATGAATTTTTATTCTGAGGACTGAATGTTTATTTAGTATGTATTTATTTTCCTCATTCTGGTTTCCTAGAGTTCTTTCTTACCCATGCCTCTTGAGAGCATTTGGCTGACTGACTTAAGTTTCATACTTTCATGAAAAATTCCAGAATTATCATCATGAAACAATGATTGAAGTAGCAAGTGAAAGGCCCGTAGCAAGTTCCTGAACACTGTGGCTTTGACTCCTTATTTACCCCCATATCCCTAATGCCTATGGCTATACCTAAATCAGAGTGGCTCCTCATTCAGAATGTTGAGTAAACTGTATAAATTTTCTGGATTTTAGTTTTATAAAACACAAAGTGCATAATTTTTAAACATTGAATATAATTTACTGAGGTTATGTCCTAATTTTGTTTCATACCATTTGGTAAAGAAAACCTATCCAAACAACATGTTTCCAAGTTATTTCTGATGCAGATGTTATTTGTTTGGATTGGGGTGAGTACCCAGGTGCAGGGAAAATGAAAGTCAGTCCGCTCCAAGACCATAACTCTGCCTGTGATTTTGTTCCTCCATATCTACGTGTTATTGAGAGGGCCCTCACTAGCTTAGTTACCTTACTCCCATTAAGGGGAACATCAAAACAGTTTCTGGTGAAATGTAAAATTATGTTCAGTTAAATTTGAAGCACTATCCTGTACATATTTTCAAATCAGATTTCCATTCTGGAAATTTAACACCACAGATTTAAAGGAGAAACATATATATGAAATCAAATACTACCACCTAAAATACAGCATTTCCTTTTTCCACTAGAGAATATAGATAAAATGTTTCTGATTGATAGAATCTCTCTAACTAGTTAATCTCATTCTACAGTGTTACATTTTATTTAATTACCAAACATCTGAACATGAAATCTTCCAAAACTAAAATGAAACAAGTAACTAAAAGTCTTATTTGTACACATATGATAAGCAAAAGATCATGATCAGTAACATATGATGAAGTCATTTAAATGAATAATAAAAACAATGAAAATTTAATCAGTAAATCAATGAAGAATACGAACAAATGTAATCACATAAGAGAAATCCAAATTCTAAACAAAGGTGTAAAATATGATCATTTTCAATAGTATCTTGATATGTGCAAATTAAATTTACACTAGTTTAACAACTTTAAAAACAATAACACGTAACATTGAAGTAAATTTCTGCTAACTTATTGGTAAAGACATTCTTTATTGCAAGGCCCATTAAAATGTCTGTACCTATTGGCCCCCTAAGCTCACTCAGTGGAATTTTTCCTAAGAAAATAATTCAACAGAAACAAAGAGCTGCCTGCATGGTGTTCTTTTCACTGTTACTTATGATAGCAAACCTAGGTATGTCTAAATATATCCTGTTCAAGACAGTATAACAATTTACAGTACATCAACATGATCATTAGATAGCAATAACTATAATAATTTTATATAAAATTTTATATTAAAACATGGAAAAGAATTTCTGATTTAAATAAGCAGTCAAGGAAAAGAGGTAAGATGCAAAAACAGCTGTGGAATCATGTGTTTTCTCCCAAAATGTTTTTAGATATTTTGTCACGTTTTTAACATACTATTTAATCATCACATGATTTATATAGAAGACTGAAAGAAGTGTTATGGTTGTTTTTCTTAGATCATTAAACGTTCCTAAATCTCATAATATTTATGTGATCATTTGGAGGCACTCTTAAATCTAAAGTGATTATAAGTTATTCCGTTTTAGTGGACTGCTCAGTTCTGAGGTCAGTAATAATGAATATGCAACTTAAGGCTCTTTTTCAATTTTTGGCATTAGTGATTTGCTGGAAAATAGATTCATATACTCATGTTAACTATTAAACAATAGATAGATAGCTACATAGATATATAGAGATAGGGATAGATTTTTTAAGGAGCTTTTTTTTTTTCCATTTTTTTAAAATTTTTTATTGTTATGTAACTCACCATACATTACATCATTAGTTTTTGATGTAGTGTTCCATGATTCATTGTTTGTGCATAACACCCAGTGCTCCATGCAGAATGTGCCCTCTTTAATACCCATCACCAGGCTAACCCATCCCCCACTCCCCTCCCCAAGGAACTTATTTTTTAAAACTAGTAGACAAATTCTAATCTCTAAACCTGGAAGAGATCTTTAAAATTCACCTTACCTATCTCTCCTTGGAGATAATTTTACACACATACTGTCTTTTTTTTTTTTTAAGATTTTATTTATTTATTTGACAGAGAGAGAGCAAGCAGGGGGAATGGCAGACAGAGGGAGAGGAAGAAGCAGGCTTCCCGCTGAGCAGGGAGCTGGATGCAGGGCTGTATCCCAGGACCCTGGGATCTTGACCTGGGCTGAAGGCAGCTGCTTAACCAACTGAGACACCCAGGCGCCCCACACATATTGTCTTGAATCCTCACTGTCAACATATTCTCCTTCATATCTGATAGGTGACGAGTCTCATTCTTTAACGTCTTTGGAGGCTGTCCCCATGGTCGGAGCTGGGGCCCAGAACACTCTGAGAATGGCTTTTCCATCATTCCCATTCTGTTTGCATTTCCATCTATCCAGTCACATAAGCGTTCATCACTGTTTTCTGCCCTTAATATCAGACGCATTTGGCTTAAAGATAAATTAAAACTAAATAGGATGAAAAGTAACATGAGACCACAAGGTATCCTGCAGAATCTTAATCCTCAAAAGGCTGTATGGATATCTGTTCCATCTGCTTAGAGTAAATGGCCCAGTGACAGGAGCAGATAATACTATTGCTAATTCAGTAACATATGCTCCCACAGTGTAAGAATGCAAGTCAAAAGATAAGCTTTGAAATAAATTCCAATTGCTATCAATTATATGCCTCCAAAAATGTAAATAGAGTGAAAGAAGGTTTTTTGTTGTTGTTGTTTAATTTCTGTGTTAACATTTACATTTATTTAACAAGCTCCCAATATGTTTGGAGCTCCTCTGAGTGCTTTGCAAATATGAACTCATTTAATCTTTAAAAGGACCCAAGAAGAAAGTATTATTTTATTCATTTTTCCAAGTGTGAAAGTCCAGACGTACAAAGAAATTAAGTAATTTTCCCAAGGTCACACAGCTTGTAATAAGCAAAGCTGACCTCAAACCCAGGCAGATGGAATCCAGAGTCCATGGTCTTAACTACTTTGTCATACTTCCTTATGACATTGGAAAGAGAGCCTCCAATTTCCTTACAGCCCTTTGTGGAGGTCAGTGGTAAACTCTCTCTCAGAGCTGTAAGGCCGCAAATCTCCTCTTGTGTTGATGGGTTTACAGACAGCTCCAGTATTTTAAAGTAAAAGAGACCAATTAATAATTATCCAATAGTTATAAGATTTATGAAGTGAGTAGTTCAAAATGTTTCCTTCACCCTTGAAAATGTCTTTTTTAAGATTTTATTTATTTATTTTAGAGACGTGTGCCCTGAAAAACGTCTCTTAACCACCTTTTTTTTTTTTAAGGTTTTATTTATTTATTTGACAGAGAGAGACACAGCGAGAGAGGGAACACAAGCAGGGGGAGTGGGAAAGGAAGAAGAAGGCCGCCGAACAGGGAGCCCGATGCGGGGCTTGATCCCAGGACCCTGGGATCATGACCTGAGCCGAAGGCAGACGCTTAAAGAACTGAGCCACCCAGGTGCCCCAACCACCTTTTTGTTGTTTAAAAAAAAGGGGGGAAGATTTCAACACTTGTAAAATGCTAAGTATATCAGACTCCTTTCTTTGTTGCTTGCTTCCTGGGGCTCTCCAGGTGCTACTAAGAGGAAAGAAATCATAGTCAATCTCTCCTGCCCTGAACTCTTCCCAGAATCACTCTTTCCCGGCAAATCCATTTTTATATGAAATAGATGGTTTCTGTCTGTGCCAAAATGTGAGCAATTTCTAAGTGCTGCCTAGAAGTGTTAGTATTTATTTATTTATTTATTTTAAGATTTTATTTATTTATTCATGAGAGACAGAGAGAGAGAGAGAGAGAGGCAGAGGGAGAAGCAGACTCCCTGGGAGCAGGGAGCCCGATGCAGGACTCGATCCCAAGACCCTGGGATCATGACCTGAGCTGAAGGCAGACGCTTAAACATCTGAGCCACCCAGGCACCTGAAGTGTTAGTATTTATATTAGTTACTCCCTGTACAGCATCTTTGGGCTCTATATTCGGTTCCATCCTCAGAAAAACTGAGTCAACAGTTCATTTGGCATTCCATAAAGGAATCATTTATTGGACCATCGAAATATTGGGAAGGGTTTATGGTTGTGGGGGAAGAATTGCCATGTTGACAATACTAAAAAGGTTTTGGCAGCGACTTTTGTGTTCAGGAACCAGGAGTATGCCTGGTCAGTAAAATTGCTTGAATTTGAAAGTGCTTGTCTGGTGAACTATAATTTTATGTAATGTCTGTCTTGTTATTCATGTCTTTGTACATGTCATGTACTCTCTCTGTCTTTGAAATGTGCATACATTTTTACATTTTTTTAGTTTCTTTAAAGATTTTATTTATTTACTTGTCAGAGAGAGAGCGCAAGCAGGGGAAGAAGCAGGCTCCCCATTGAGCAAGGAGCCCAATGGCGGGACTCAATCCAAGGACCCTGGATCATAACCTGAGCCAAAGCCATATGCTTAACCAACTGAGCCACCCAGGCATCCTGTGAAATGTGCTTACATTTTTTTAAAGGCTTTACTGAAATATAATTTACATGTCATAGAATCCACCCATTTAAAGCATACAGTTCAGTCATTTTCAGTATATTCAGAGATATGGCAACCAACACCATAGCCAATTTCAGAACATATTCATCACCTTCAAAAGAAACCTTGACCCTTTAGCTATTACCACCTATCCTTTCTCCCCCCACCCAATCCTAAGCAACAACTACTCTACTTTCTGTCTTTATGCATTTGCCTATTCTGATCATTCCATATAAATGAAATCATGTAATATGTGGTTTTTTGTGTCTGACTTCTTTCATTCCGAATGTTTTCAACGTTCTCTCATGTAGCATGTAGAAGAACTGTATTCCTTTTTATGGTTGAATAATACTCTATCATATATTTACTTTTAATATTTTTGTCTAACACATGTACAATATTTAGCAAAATTTTCAGAAATACAACTTAAATGTATAAACCCCTCACCTGCTCACTGATGGAATTTGGTGCAATCTACCATATATTTTGTCTACATATATATATCCATGTTTTGGAAACATCCAGATTACAGATAGCAATTCTCAGCTCTGATGATGTTTGGTCTTACATAGATCTAATACTAGCATCTGTCACTTGTACATAGCATCTGCGGATTTAACAACCTAAAACATGTACACATTTAAAGTTCATATTCTTAGCATTCTCCTTAATAGCATGTGTATGATTGGATTTTATTCTGTATGTTAATCAGTTATCACAGACACTTACGTCTCAAACTACAAATTCCATACCATTTCTAAACAGAATTAAAGTCTCACAAGGTCTAATAGTCATGATTATCCAAGACATGTTTGCGGGTTTTCATAAATTATTACTGCCTTACTGGTTTCAAATTATCTGCTAAACATTGATTATTAAATGCAAAAGTGAGTTATGACATTTGGTAGACTTAAATACAATTTCATCAGAGAAATGCAAAGCTTAATTAGAAATCATATCTAGCACAAAAACCATTATATAGAAAATCTGAGATATGTTTAATAATTAAAGCAAACATCGTGACTTGGGCTTAAGGAGATATTAGAAGAAAGAAAGCTAATTTTATTGATGCTTTACTTAGGGTAGTTTAATGTCATTCAGCTCTTGGCAGACATTTCGTCTTTAGCCCTAGGTAGGATTAAATATTAGGTAAAAAGAAAAAATAGCATTCATAATAAAAGAATTAATTCAAAAACCTTTACACTCTCCTTTTAGGAGACCAAATTTTGTACAAATTCCATAAAGAATATCTTTTGTCATTTTTCATGTTCTTTCTAAATGAAAACAAGCAGTATATCACTCATTCAGAAAAACATACTCATTAAGCCCCCCTCTTCTATACAAAGCACTGTGCTAGGAGCTTTGGGGAGGAAAGGATTAGAGATAAACCAAACGAAGTGGAATTTGACATGGTCTTCCCTATGGTATCATTCAGTCTACTAGGGAAGATTGGCAGGTAAGCAAAGTATCATCTTTCAGATGCCCAAAGGGTTAGAGAGCTGGGACTTCATTGAACATGCAGGACAGGTTTTGTGACTGGTTTGGGGTTATTTGCTAATAAATATTGTCGTGTGTGTGGCAAAGTTTATATTGAGGCTTGCTTGCTTTCTGGTAGCAATGTTGTTGGAGAGAAAAACTCAGGCCCTTGACTTCCTCTAAATATCTACCCAAAAAGAACTTAATGATTATAAATGATCAAGTTGGTTTAGTCAATACTTTTCAGAGTAGCCAAACAAGATGTCTCTTAGGAAGCTGTATTTGAGCTGAGCTACAAATGAAGTCAATTAGAGTGGGGCTAGGAATATTCCAGAGGAAACAGGAAGGTACACATGGCCAGAGCCTAAAGAGCAAGTGAGTGAGTAGGGAGAGATGAAATGAGAGAAGTGGGTAGGAGTTAGAGAAGACATGGTACAGAATTCGAGTTGGATTATAAGTCACTTGCAAGATACTATTGTGTTTCAACCGGGAGAGTGATATGATCTATGTTTAGGAAAGCAACTCTGGAGCTGTTTGAAGAATGGATTGGAGAATAAGAATGGAAGAAAATAAGCCAATTTGTCAGCTATTCCAATAGACCACCCGAGGGAGGATGACTTGAACTTGAGTTGTGGCCATGGAAGTACGAATGCCTCGACAGGAGCTCTTGCAGGATGAGTGCAAATGGCATGTGAGGAAAAGGAAGAAATAAGGATGGAGCTTCGTGTTTGAATTTGAACAATAGAGTAGATACTGCTGCTAGTTCCTGAGCCAAGTCTGGGACTCTTGCTCCACTGGTAGCTTTTAGCTCTGCGCAACATATAAAACAATAGCACTCAAACACAGATTATTTTTTAAAATAGTTTTCATAATTAAAGGAATATTTCCAGATATATCTTGAAACTTAAACACAGTCAGCCTAAAAGTAGCACCATCTAGAAGTAGAAGGTATGCCTTCTCAGATCGAAAAATCCTGCCATTCTAATGGTTCAAAGTTATCATTTCATAATGGTTTTAAGCAATAGTGTGGTACTGGCCATTCACATTTGACTAAAAGTAAAACTGATAGCAAAAAAAAGCTATGGGGAAGGTGGTGCTCTTCATTTAAATTGATCAATGTAAATAGCTCTTTCATTTAAAATTGATTTATACAAAATTTGAGCAAATATTTGCAATGCATAATTATTACTTAGTAGCAAAGATAATCAGGAAGCCCTGTTGACAATGAAACATGAACACTTAAAATTTTTAGGATACACAAAGCTTTCAATAACAAGCTAAACTAATCCAAATAAATAGAAAACTGTGTTATAATGCTTGGCTATAAAGGATTTTAAAGCCAATGTTAATAATAAAAAAATTGCCGGTATCACGACTGGGTGTACATTACGTGCCTTGGCATCTTCTTTTGAAGTATTATCTTGCATAATCTTCTCAAGAATAATGAAAGGTGGGCTTTATTATCTCTAGTTATATATGAAGAAACTGTGACATAGAATAAATATCTTGTCCAAGGTCTTGTGGTCAGTAACTGGGGAAGGGACATCAAACTTGGTTCTTATGTATCCCAAAACTACTATGCTTATTGAGGATACTTCTTTAATACATAAAACAAGAGGTAATATAGATCTTAATACATCTTTTCGTATACGCTTTGGAAAGATATTAAGGTTCTAAAATATCAACTTGCAAATCTTGTTCATTTATTTCACAATTTTGTGTAAGTCCAAATCTTCAAATTGTGATATTTTTGTATCTTACATGTACTGGACAGAGGAAACAAATTCTATTCCAATTATTATTAATATCTAATTATTCTTGTTAATGAAGTAAATCATCAGGACAAAACCAAAACTACCAGGTAATTCTTTCAGGCGGGGCTTTGGAAGACTTTTCTATACCTACATGTGAATATGAAACCATGCTGGGTTCTGGGACTACATGAAAAGCAAAGAGGAAAATCAGTGGAGAGTCAATTTATAAAGAGATTTCAGTTTCTTAGCCTAGAATGCCTTCTCAATCTGTCAATACTGCCTTCAGCCTCTATAACTTTCAGATTGATGGAAAGACCGTGCTTAAGCAAAATTCCCCTGCTTCTAATCCAGAAGTGTGTTCTTATATGACTCTTTCCTGGAGTAGACATGGTATATTCAATTTTGATTTTCTTTTCTGACCATTGAGTCAATTTATATTTGTATAGGAGCTATATTGTAAGAAAGAAGTTAATAAAAATTCAATGAGTTATATATGATAAGAAGTTAAATTGTCAATATATAACTATATATATTTAATTTCCATTTTTCATCTCTTATATTAAAGTCAGTATTTTATATTTCATTTCAGCACAGGATTTATTTCTATAAGATTAGTTCTTACATTCAACTAATAATATGTCTTAATTTTAGAATACACTTAGAAATGCAATTAAAATTTCACTAATGCTATGGTCTGAATGTTTGTGTCCCGCCTTCCCTAAAATTTATGTTAAAATTCTAATCTGCAAAGATGATGGCGTCAGGAGGTGGGGCCTTTGGGAGGTGCTTAAACTATGTGAATGGAGCCCTCATGAATGGGATTAGTGTGTTATAAAAGAGGCTCCAGAAAGATTCTTAGCCTGTTTCACTGTGTGAGGACATAGTGAGGTATTGGCAATGAACCAGCAAGAGGGCCCTCACCCAACCACTCTGGCACCTTGATCTTGGACTTTCTAGCCTCTAGAACTGTAAGAAAGCAAATTTTTGTTATCAGCTACCCCATTTGTGGTATTTTATTATAGCAGCTTGAATGGATTAAGACAACTGAGTCAGGCCAAAATATTTATTTCTAAACTGTTCAGTACTACTTTGCAAGGGACTTGAATCTTCATTTTTGTTTTATTGCCATAGTAATTATCAGCAACAAATATTAATTGATGGTTTACTTTTGGCCTAGCACTAAAGTAGGTAGGTTCTCTATCTCAGTATAACGGGTATAAGACATGTTGACACAGTTTTACACTGATGATTGTTGGTGATTAGAAAGAATAACATCGAGGAAAAAAGTGAACAAATAATTATGTGATAACTATTATGTATAGGCTTTGTCCTACACACTTTATCAATATTAAGTCATTTAATCTTCTTAGCAATTCTATTATTATCCCCATTTTTCAAATAAGGAAAGTAAGAGAAGAAAATGCTATACACCTTGTTCAAGTTCACCCAGATAACACACGGTAGAACTGAGATATGAAACCAGGTACTCTGGGTCCAAAAGATACATGGTTGAAAGCCTCTGGTTTTTGATCTTCTAATAGAGATTGCTTCCAGGAATGTCTTCCAATTAGATATAACAGACATTTCAAATCCTCTTTGAAATTCAGGTGTGGGAGATGATCTAGTTTTCCCGAACCATTTGCTGAGACAAGGCCTTCAGTGCAGATAGTTGATTTAGGAGGTGACCCCAAGGAAGCCCAGGGAGAAAGGAAATGCAAAAAGCTAGTGAAAAGTGGGTTGTTGGGACGCCTGGGTGGCTCAGTCGTTAAGCGTCTGCCTTCGGCTCAGGTCGTGATCCCAGGGTCCTGGGATCAAGCCCCACATCGGGCTCCCTGCTCCACGGGGAAGCCTGCTTCTCCCTCTCCTACTCCCCCTGCTTGTGTTCCCTCTCTCGCTATGTCTCTCTCTGTCAAATAAATAAATAAAATCTTAAAAAACAAAAACGAGTGGGTTGTTGAACAAGTTATTACTATGAGCTCAGAACTCAAGGTCCAGGGGATCCTCCTCCTCAGTTCTTTGTGTGTGCCCCCATCCTCCCAAATTGAGTGCTCCCCTAGGAATGTTAGATTCCTCGCATTCTGGGATGCCCAGCCCAGGGTGTGAGCAGGCTGTCTTGGGGCCAAAGAAACCTCTCAAGCCAAGAATCATGGAAGTCAGTGTGCAGGAGAACTGCCCACTGAAGTTTCACGGTAGCTCACAGGTAGGCCAAGGAAGCAGGGAGTGGAGGATTACAGCACACGCTATAGTAAGGAAGAGCAGACATCTATTGTCTTTGTCTGCCAGCTTCCAGATCCCTAACTTTTGATGACAGTACCTCAGTTGCCTTGTAGTTAGACAGCCGCACATCCACTCTTTCCCTCTGCATGGTGAAGGTGGGCTCTAGTGAGGGCAAGGCTGACTCCACTGCCCTCCAGCTCCAGGGTAAAACATGAATCCCAAGAATTTTCAATCAGCATATTCCTTTCCCTGGACCCAGTGACTGGTTCACAGATAGTCATGTAAGCTTATTTCTGAGATTCAGCTGTACAATTCTCAACTTTTAGGAAATATAAATTTTTTCCTTCCGAGGCTGCTGAATTGGGAGGGCTGGGATTTGCAGATGCAAGTAGCCATTGTGTGCACAGGGCCTATCTGAGAGGAAAACAGATCTGTAAAAAAGGAAAGACATACAGACACAGAGGACCACAGGCAGATTAGTAGTTAAGAATTGAGTTCTAACCCTAACCAGCCCTACCCATGGACTTTTCAATTACATGAGTCAATAAATTCTCTTTTTTGCTTAAGTTATTTTCTGAAGAGTTTCTCCTGCCTATTCTACTTTTCCATAACATTTTTGAATGCTTGAACAGTATCTTAACTTCTGAGTGTTTACTGCCTCTTTGCTTAAAACTTCAGAATTTTTCCTTGAAAGGGATCTTTGAAGCCATATAAGCCAGTCTTCCTCACGGCCTACAGCTATGCTATGCAGTGTGGTAGGCAATTGTCACGAGGCAGATGAAATATGGCTGGTCCAAAATGAAATGCGTTCTAAGTGTAATTAATATACACCTGGATTTTGAAAACTTTGTACATAAAAAATGTAAAATATCCCATTGATAATTTTTCTTATTGATTATGCATTGAAATAAAAGTATTCTGGGTATATTGGGTTAAACAGAATATATAATTAAAATTAATTTAACTTGCTTCTTATTTTTTTTTGATGTGGCCACTAGATAATTTAAAATCATATATGCATCTCACATTATATTTCTATTGGACAGTGCTGGTCTGTGGCTTCCCTGACAAATGGTGATGCAGCCTTTTCTTGAACATGCAGCTCATTACCCCTCTAGGATTCTCCATCCATTATTGGGCTGTTCTAAGTGTTAAAAATGATTGCCTATAGATCCAAGATCCATCACCTTGAAACTTCCATCTATTGGCACTAGTTCTGCCTCCTGAGTATGACAGAGTATCTACTCCTCATTTACATCCAGCTCTTCTGGTATGTTACTGGAAGATTACCATCCAGGGTATCTTTCACCATCTTATCTCACAGGACATCACAGACATTTTGACTGGTGCTTTGCTGACAGGATCCTATATTTGCATTAGCAACTGTTGCACATTTATTAGCTATGATCTTTTTATATTTAATGCAAAACCTGGCTCTGTGCCCTTCTTGTGAGACTACAGGCAAGGGATAGATTTCTGTTTGGGACCTAGAAAGCTCTCTCCACCCCCATAAGCTGTGACCTGGAGTGAAGAAGTTAAGGTCATCCAGCAGGGATATTTTCTCCTGCCCTGAGTTCAGTCTTGGGAAATGGACATGGACTTCAGGCTGAGAAGAGGACAGTTGTCAAAAGAGAACAGCAGTTCCGAGTCCATTTTTGGCAAACAACAGAGTCTATTCCAATATCACCTGCTCCAACCCAGGGTTCGTGAAGGCAGACTGTTGTAATAGTAGGTGAAATAGCTTCTTTGTCATTAGTATTCTTAAAGAAGTACCAAGAAATTTAATGTCCCTTTTAAATTCAAAAATAAAATAAGTAAAATGCTGCAAATTGCTACTTATGTCATGAAGATGTCAAGGTTCAGGTTCTTGATGCTCGCTTTTATGATCAAATAGAATTCACATCTTACAAGATAGAGTCATAGTTTAAAACACTATTATCGTCTGTGCTTCTAACATATTCATTGCAAAGTTGTGAGCATCCATGATAAGCTAAGTCTTTTTAATTGGAATTCCTTACATTTCAGGATACTGACAATCTGAAAACAAAAACACATGTGTCTGCCCCAAACTGACTCTTTTTTCATTTCATATTATTTTAATGTAGATTTCATCACTGACCCCTAAAATCTACATTTTAGTCTAGCGATCAGATGGAATTTTTTCTTGTCTAGGGAAAACTTTTTATTGCAAATAAGTTTCCTAAAGGAGAAGTTAAATGAGACAAGTTCATGCCAGGCACTAATTAAAGCATACAGGTTTTGTGGACACAATAATATGCCCTGATTATCCAGACAAGTAACTTAAGAAGTAACAAATTGTGGGGTAACGAATCTAATTCAAAATATCTAATTCAAAAGTGGTGCTAAAGCATTTCAGTGCCTTTTCAACATCTGTATTTGTCCTGCTTCAGTTCATATCAACATCCAGATAAAAATTCTGTCTACATAATGTCCAAAACATTCAGTTAATTCAGTTCATTCAATTCAGTTAATTCAATATGAAAAAAGCATATTCACCAACGAACTGACAAGCTAATTTTTCTAAAAGAGTTGATCAAAACAATTTCAGCCTAAGAAGGTTTTAGAGAGAGACTCTCAAAAAGCCAGAGCTTTGATCTTATCTCATTTTTCCTTCAATAAGTCACTGTACTGCTTCCTTCCACTTAAAAGACAATCACCTTTAACAGTCTATAGTTTCTCTTTTCCCCCAAGGCAATGAGCCTTCTCTATAAGCCATCAAATCCAAATTTTCTAAAATCTCAATAGCCCAGTGTATTGAAAGAGTTAAGGTGGTTCTTCTAAACAGTTTAGAGATTCAGACATCCTCTGAAAATCCTCTTAATCCTCCTTTCCAGCCTCCCACCACAGAATAGGTAATTCTCTGAGGGCCCCAATGACTTTTTTCTATGTGATAGATAGATCCTAAGGTGACCCTCAATAACTTTTTCCTTTTAGTATTTATGCCCTTGCATGATTGTCTCTCCTTGTGTGTGGGACTTATTTCTAACCAAAGGAATATGGCAAGATGATGAGATGTCCATCCCAAGATACATTACATTATTTGGCAAAAGTGATGAGATGTCACCACCTTGATTATTTTGTTATATAAAACTGGGAGGCCATACATGTGCAGGATGGAATCAAGCAGGCACAAAACTCTCCAAGCATGATTGGCTGACTGGATGATTGCACACATATGAAAGAAAGACCTAAAGGGTATGGAAATAAATAAAAGCCAAGGGAAGATTTGAAAATTGCCTAAATTTTGAGTGTACTCCATAACCCACATATAGATGTATCAGCAGAGGGTAGATTTACTAGTATTAAGTGTTGAAGCAAACCTCTCATCAATCATCAATAAACTACTAGGCTATTGCAGACATAGTAGTGACTTCTAGGATCCCAGGATAAAAAAATGTAATAGGATTTTTTTTTTAACTAAGAAGAGAAAAACTTAGCAGTTACATACCAAGTCATATACGAACAAGATTAAACCCAGACAAGTTATTTTAAAATAAGACAAAATAAACTAACAACCTACAGGGGATAAAAAGCAGAATCCAGAGTTGCTATAATGTATTATCTAAAACGTCTAGTTTTCAACAACAAAAAAATGAGACATGCAAAGAAACAGGAAAGTGTGACCGATACTTCATGGGGAAAAAATAGTCAATAGATATTGTCTGTAAGTGGGCTCAGATATTATATTAGCAGATAAATATTTCAAAGCACTTATTATAAAAATGTTCAAAATTAAAGGAAATCATGTTTAAATTACTGAATTAAAATATGATGGCAATGAATCAACAATAGGAAGTCTCAATAAGGAAATAGAAATTATGAAAATAAACAAAGGGATATTCAATAATTGGAAGTTACAGTAGCTGTAATGAAAAATGCACTAAATGGGTTTGATCACAAATTTGCAAGTAGAAGAAAGAATCATTAAACTTGAAAAAAGAAAAATAGAAATTGTCCAATCTGATGAACAGAGAGGGAAAATTGAAGAAAAGAGTGGACCTCCAAGATTTGGAGACAACAGAACAACATAAATGTATTTGGGATCCTAGAAGGATGTGACAGAAATAGTGGCAAAAATTTTTTGGAAGAAATAATAACACACAGCTTTTCAAATTTAGTGAAAAAATAAATCTACAAATCCAAAAAGCTGAATGAATTCCAAATTAGGACAAATAATAAACGTAAGGAGATCTATACCTAGACGCATCATAGCCAAACTATGGAAAAATCAAAGACAAAGTCTTGAAAGCAGTAAAAGAAAAATAACTCACTACATACAGAGAAATCATGATAAAAATCAACAGCTGACTCCTCATCAGAAGCAGTGAAAGCCAGAAGACAATGAAATGATGCATTTAAAGTACTAAAAGTAAAAAAGGGTCAGCCAAAAATTCTATTTTCAATGAAATGAAAATGAAAAGTGAAAATAAAATATACTCCTAAATAAACAAAGACTGACAAAATTTATTGCTAATAGACTCGTCTTACAAGAAATACTAAAGAAAAATTTTTAGGCTGAAAGAAAAAAACACCAGAGTGTAAACTGAATTAAAAGGAAGAAATGAAGAGCACCAGAAATGGTAAATATATGGATAAGTATAAAAAATGGCCAGAATATATTTCTTCTCTTTTCTTCCCACAATATATTTAAAAGATAAAAGTTTCTGTAAAACAATAATAGCACTGTATTGTTAGGTTTCTAATATACATACATGTAATATATAACAATAGCAGAAAACAAGAAAAGGAAATAAAACTATATTGGAGCAAAGTTTCCATAGTTTACCAGAATTAAGCCAATATTATCCTGAAGATTAATTAGATTATGATAAATAAAGATGCATATTGTAATACTTTACGAAAAACAAAATTACTTTTAAAACGTAGTAAAGATTCAATAGAGAAATTTAGATGATACAATAAGAACAATAAATAAAATATTTCTTTAATACAAAAGAAGGTCCTAAGGAGGAAAAAAGAAACAAAAACAACCACAAAAATGAAACATATGGAAAAGCAATGGAAAAATTGCAGATGTAAATCCAAGCATGTAGATAATTATAAAAATGTGACTGTCAGAGAAAAGGCAGAGATTGTCAAAATAGATTTTTTTTTTTAAAGAACAGCATCCAACTGTATGCTGTCTACAGAGGACACACTTTAGATTAAAAGACACAAATTAGTTAAAAGTAATAAGATAGAAAAAGATATTCCATCCAAATAAGAATAGTAATAGAACTATAGTTAATATCAGAAAAAATAGGCTTTGTGAAAAGAGATATAATTACAGATGAGCAGATTTAGAATGATAGAAGAATCATACGTCAAGACAGTATGTACACACCTAACAACAGAACCCAAAAGACATATGTAAAAACCAGAAGAATTGAAAGGATACCTAAGAAATTTACAAATATAGTTGGATATTTCAATACCTTACTCAGAAATAATTATTAAATAAGTGGATAATCAGCAAGGATCTGGAAGACCTGCACAACACTGGCAACAAATTTGACCTAACTGACATTTATAGAACACTTGGCCCAACAACAAATACACATTCTTTTTAAGAGCACATGGAACATTCTTCAAGGGAGACCATATGCTAGGCCATAAAACAAGCCTCAGTAAATTTAAAAGAATTGAAGTTATTCAAAGTATGTTCTCTAACCATAAGAAAATTGAACTGAATGGAAACAAAAGCAACATAATAAAATTCATGGAACATAGCCAACAGTTATTAGAGGGAAATTTATACCTGTAACTGAGCACTTCAGAAATGATGAGTATTTTCAAATAAATAATCTTAGTGATCAACTTAGGCTAGAAAAGGAAGAACAAACTACCCTAAAGCAAACAAAAATAAGGCAATAACAAAGATCAAAGCATTAATAATAAAATAAAAATAGATAGAGCAAATCAAAATAAAAAAAGTTTAGCACTTTCAAAAGATCTATAAAACTGATGAACCTTTAGCTAGATTGACCAGGAAAAAAATGAAAGAAGGCATCAATGACCAAAATGAGAAATGAAAGAAAGGACTTCCCTATTGTCCCTACAGAAAGTGAAAGGATTATAAGAGCATGCCATGAACAACTTTATGGAAACAATTTAGATAACTTACACAAATAGATAAATTACCAAAACTGACTCAAGAAGAGTTTATAAAACCTGAATAGGCCAACCACGAGGAAATAAAGAAAATGAATTAGTAATTAAAAATTGCCCAGGGGCATCTAGGTGGCTCAGTCAGTTAAGCATCCAACTCTTGATTTCAGCTCAGGTCATGATCTCAGAGTTGTGAGACTGGGCCCCACATCAGGTTCTACAATGGACATGGAGCCTGCTTAAGATTCTCTCTCTCCCCCTCTCCCTCTGCCCTTCCACCCTTCTCTCCCTCCCTCTTAAAAAAAAAAAAAAAAGGAAAGGAAAGGAAAAAGGAAAAAAGAAAAATTTTCCCAAAAAAGAAAGGTTGAAATCCAGATAACTTCATTGGTAAATTCTGTCAAATATTTTAAAAACATATAATAGTAATCTTTCACAAACTTTTTCAGAAAATAGAACAGGAAGGAACACTTCTCAACTCCTTCTATTAGTCTACACTAAAGACACCAAAACCACACAAAAACATCACAAGAAAACTACAAACCAATATCTTACATAGACACATAAATTTTTCATCAGAGACTGGCATGCTGAATCTAGCAAAATATAAAAAGTATTATTTTTAAATAAAAACCACAATAAGGTAATCACTTTGCACCTACTGATATGGTTATAATAAAAAAAGATGGGCAATAAACATTGGTGAAGATGTAGAGAAATTGGAACCCTTATACACTGCTGGTAAGGGTGCAAAATGTACAGCTGCTTTGGAAAATGGTCAAATAGTTCCTCATAAAATTAAATATAGAGTTTCCATATAAACCAACAATTTCCCCTCCTAGGTATATACCTAAGAAAAAGGAAAACATTCATCCACACAAAAACTTGTACACAAATGTTCATGGCAGTCTTATTTATATTAATCAAAAAAATAGAAGCAACCATAATATCCATACAAGATTTGGAGTACTAATACATGCTACAACATGGATTAACCTCAAAAACATTATGCTAAGTGAAAGAAGCCAGTCACAAAAGACCACCATATTATGATTCCATTTACAAGAAATGTCCATAATAGTTGATTAGTGTTCACCTGAGACTGGCAGAGGGAGAGGGAGGGAGGAATGGGAGGTGACTACTAATGGGCATGAGTTTCTTTTTGGAATGATGTGAATGTTCTAAAATTAGATCATGCTAACAGTTGCACAGCTTTGTGAATATAATAAAATTCACTGAATTGTACACTTTAAATGGGTGAATTGTATGCTATGTGAATTCTATCTCAATAAAGCCATTTTTTTTTCTTTTTTACAAAAGTATCATACACTCTGACAGGGGGGGGGTGTTTCCCCAAAAATGCAAAATTAGTTAACATCTAAAATTCCAGTCTTTTCTTACTTTTTTTTCTGCTATAATTAATAATGCAGTGAATAGGGGCACCTGGGTGGCTCAGTCGGTTAAGCGTCTGCCTTTGGCTCAGGTTATGATCTCAGGGTCCTTGGATCGAGCCCCCGCGTTGGGCTTCTTGCTCAGTGGGGAATCTGCTTCTCCCTTTCCCTCTGCCCTTCCACTCACTTGTGCTCTCTCTCTCTCTCTTTCATTTCTCTCAAATAAATAAATAAAATCTTTCTTAAAAAAATAATGGAGTGAATAGAGATATTATCATCTTTTTAGAAAACTTTTAAGAGACAATACATCACTCCTCTCTTTTTGAATTTATAATCAAGCGGGAAAAAACAAAAAATAAAAATAAAAATAAAAATAAGCAGGAAAAAGGTTTAAGAAACAGACAAATGGAAATCAGGATATGAGCTTTATTCCTCAGAAATCCAACTGAAGAGCATGGCTTTTTTAGATAGGCAACCAAATGGGCTGTCTAATCCCTGCTTCCCAAGTTAGGCACTCGCATGGCTAGACAACCAGGGGCCAGTACTGACATAAGTGGCAGAGAGGAGACAATGTATTCTTCCTGCAGGCAGGCGGTCTCTCTCAACCCCACCTCCAAACTGCCTGCCCCCATAAATACAACATGGCTGAATTCAAATGTTCCCAAACTCATTAGAGAAACTTTAGTCTCCAAATGTATACACAGGGAATAGAGATCGATGATATAAAGCCAAGTACTTTTGCAGAGTTGCTTACACTAGACATGAAAATCATAATTAAAACTTCCTGTTATTATAAATAAATGTTTTTGGGATGAATAAATGAAGAACAATCACATTTAACAGTATAGTACTGAATTGTTTTTATCCCACCCAGAATAATTATTTTAAGTACCCTCCAGTTTTGTATCTTGGGGGAGCGGCAGCTAGGATGTGATTAGAATTTTGCAGTAAAACCCTGGCTCATCACGATACTCCCAGGAGATTGCCATCTGCTTCCCAGGACAGGTGGTGTCAAATACAATCACAGAGGGTGGCTGAGTCCTGCTTTACTACTCACGTACTCATATAGAAGAATATGCATTCTTGAATTACTTATTTAAAGATACATAGTCTGGCTTCTGGATCCTATGAGAATCAATTCAATCTCATCACATCGGTTTTTCATCTGTGGTAGAGAGATGCCTACTTGGATTGAAATTCTAGTACTACCATATTCTGGGTAAACATAGAAGTTTTACTCCTCCCTCTATAAAGTAAAGATAGTAATGGTGTCTTTTTTTATTGGGCTATTGCAAGACTTAGAGATTATACATGTGAGGAGCTAAGCACAGTGTTTGGCACATAATATGCATTCAATAAATTTTAGCTGGTAATGATGTCACAGCACAGCATGCTCATAAAAATAAATTAGCTCAAGATTCACTAGATGTATGGAATTCCTAAGAGAAAAGTGTCATCAATGGTAAGCATTACATATAATATCATTGTACATAGATTATCGAAGGCACGGCCTCGTACTGGAAACAAAGACATAATTAGCTGTAAATGATTTTAAGTGAGATTTTTCTGTTAGTAAAAAAATCATTTTTACATCAGGACATTAGCAGAATAGTGTTTATCCTAGTATTTACGGGGATAGCTGACATATCTAAACTTGTTAGCAGAGAATGCTTGGAAAAGTTACAAAAAACACCTACAGAGGGTCTATCATTGGTGATCCAGGGAGCAGTAACAGAAGGGCACAAAAAAGGGAATTGGTTGTGTAATTGCATTCTGTCAAACAGCTAGATAAGCAGCCAGCAGTTTTGCATTAGAATGCATTTGGCTATCCCATTGACAATGGGCTGGTAATCCTATAAATATTTATTGCTGAACTAAAGAAAGCAGCATAAGCTTTTACCCTTTGCAAAAGGTCTGTAACCTGCACAGTGCCAGTGAAGTATGAAACCCTGATGATTTGGTTACTCCTTAGTATGTTAGAGGTTAGACTGAGCTTGGCACATGGGAACACTGTGGATGCGGTTGTTGGAGGCATGCTCCTGGGGGGCAATTGTGAGCATATGCTTCAGTGGGGGAGTGATCAAACCCACAGCTGCTCTCTACTCTGACCTGAAGCAGGACAATACGGAACTCATGGATTAACAGATTTAACCTTGAATGGTTGGGAATAAGGATCAATTCTTTCTGAATAGACTAAACCGAAGAACAAAAGAAGAAAGAACAGGGTGGGAGAAAACACAGCTTTCCTTGAGATGATTCTGTATCTGTGTGTGTTACGTCATGTTATTCTTCCACTGTGGCTTGGAAGAAATAAACTGATTCTTTCTTCAGAAGGTATGGCATCACTTAAGTAATAAATCTATTCCATTTCCAATTCTGTATGCTGTATGTGTCAAATAACCAAAAATAAAAACATATCACTTATCGTTTTGCGGATCTTTTCATATCCTGTCTACTCCCTGATTTAGGCAGCGCATAATAAAAGCCCCCAAATAAAAAGACCAAAACAGCTATTGATATAACAAAGAAAATAATCAAAAATAAGAGAAGAAAGTAGAGAAAGAGATCAAAATCTGCTGGCTGAGAAAATCTACAATAAGTTAAGTGGGATGCTTAATTGTGAACTTTCTTTGTAACTAGAACAAAAAGGAAACCTCAATGAATAAATACTACCATCCTCTTATTTAAAAAAAAGTTATAAATCTATAATAACCTAGCATGATACTTAATTATGAACTTTGCTGCCAGAACAAAGAAGAAAACAATGAATAGATTTTACCATCTTCTTTTTTGAAAAAGTTGTGATACCTCCTCAAAACTGCACATCAGTACACACTTGTTTCTCTTGCTTGTGTTGGTGTAATAATAAGCACCAGAACGGGTGCCTGGGTGGCTCAGTTGGTTAAACTTAAGCATCTGACTTTGGTTCAGATCATGATCTCAGGGTCCTGGGATTGAACCCCACCTCGAGCCCCACCTCAAGCCCTGCATTGGGCTCCACACTCAGCAGGGAGTCTGCTTCTCCCTCTGGTCCTCCCTGCTCATGCTCTCTCTCTCAAATAAATAAATAAATAAAATCTTAAAAAAAAATAATGACTACCAGTAGGCAGTGAGTAAAGGGTTCATTGTCTCCCATGTGTGTATGTGTGTGTGTGTGTGTGTGTGTGTGTGTGTGGTACATGCACATTTCTATTGACAGTCGAAGGGGAAACTCAAGGGCTACTTATGAATTTGAAGATTCAGATTTTTAATGAAGGAATACTAGAAGGGAAATAATATTTTTCCCTCTTAAACATCTGCTATGTGTCTGATACCTTTCTGGACATACACAGAGAACAAGACAGACATGGTCCTGCTCTCATTATGCTTACAAGCTATTAAGAAAAAAATACTTTTGAGCAAGTAATTGCACGTCTGATAATGTTACCCAAGATGATAGGTGCATACTCCTCTTGTCATCAATAGCAAGGAGATTCTACCTGTCCCTGGTTAACTAAAGCAATTATCTCTGCCTAAGTGTGTGGTGGCTAAGTCAAGGTTCTGGAATCAGAGGGCCTGGGTTTGAATCTTATGCAATAATTAGCTCTACAATCTCAGCCAAATTATTTAGCCTCTGTATGCTCCTGGTTCCTCATCTTTACAGTGGGGATAATAGTAGTAACTTCTATGTAATTATAGTCACATAATTATGTTATTGTGAGGATTAAATGGGACTTCTTTTCTTGGAATCCCATGGTTCCAAGACCGTGCTAGCAAAAGCTGAAAGGTCTCTTGAGCCCCAGCCTTGGAGTTCCTCAAACCTCACTTCTGCAGCATTCTATTGGTCAAAGTGAGTCACAAAACCCATTTAGATTCAAGGGATGGGGAATTGGACTCCACCTCTTAATGAGAGGAGCTGCAAAGTATGGTAGCTATTTTTACATTCTTCCACATGGCATTGGGGATGGAAACACCACATAGCATGTAGGATGAGTAGATCTTAATGTTTGTTTGGATGTAGGGAAGAAAAAAGAAAGGAAGGAATCGTGATAGCAAATTTTCTGTCCTGAGAAAGTAGGTAGGTAATTTTGCAAATCACCTGGTACTGAATTGAGAATCAGTCCACAATTTAAACTAAAATTTAGAATTGTGTCATTATGAGGGTTTTTCAAACATACTAACCAACAACTTAGGTTGTTTTGAGAATCGTAATCCTCCATGTTACTTAAATATTGTTGAATTTACTTTGGCTCTATACCTCAAGGGCTAGGAAAAAAATTCTTCAGTGTGTGGACTGACATACTACGTGTACTGGGTCCCTCAGAATGAACTCTACATATACCCTGATTTATTCCGGTTATGTTGTTTATGAGCAAAACATGAATGTCTAACTTTCTAGGATATAGAGAAAGCTTTATCTGAAGGAATAATTCTTCGTATTCTCCATATATCCCCAGTTCCCTAGGAATTGCAGTGAAAATTATGACACCTTCCCTTAATGGAGTACTCCCAACAGTGTAAATGGCCATTCCTCATGTGTGAGAATTAGCGCATTCTAAGTAAGTGTTTTGCCTTTCACTCATACAATGATAGTCATGAAAAAAACGTTGTCCATATTCGGAATGCAGATTCCAGAAAAATTAACAGCATTATCTTGCCAAAAGAGTTTGAAGGTAAATATCATTGAGTATATTGATCTATGTATATGAAAATTTGGTGGCTTTACTATGAATACTCATAAATATCTCTCCCTCCTTTCCCTTCTCCATCTCGACAGCCATGGCCAACTTTGACTCTGAATGATTCCTTAACTGGTCTTCCTGCATATAATTTCTCCCTTTTCGGGCTATTCTCCATATGTTTCCAAATGTAATTATGATTATTAACTTCTCTATTTAATTAAAAAAAAGTTCATGTCTCTATTTTACCCACAGAGTTCATTCCAAACCAATATTTTCAGTGGATTTCAGAATAAATTAACAGATTAATTTAAATTATTTTCAAACTCCTGATGGAAGAAGGATACACTTCCAAGGAAAGTGAGTTGTTATTCCAAAAGCCAGACTATTTATTTTCTTGCTTATAATTGAAGTAGCATGTTTATTTGAGTGGGAATATTGGATGTAAGTGTATCTGGTGCCTAAAATATTGGCATTTAGTTCTTTTTTTCCAAGCTTATTTCATTCTACATGTAAGTGGTAGAGTATGATACATGTGAAGTTAGACGTGATGAGTGCCTTTTGGTTTTTGGATTTTTGAGTTGTTTGGAATCATCTTCCAAAATTCCAGTTATCTTAGATTAAAAAATTAAAATCACACATTTACCAAGTATTGGATTGTGTCAGAGATGGAAAGAAAAAAAGTTGGTCCTTGCTCTAAAGGACCTCATGGCCTTTGAGGTAGTCTTTTAGACAGACTTTCAGCAGGTAAGAGGAGTATAGTGTGGTACTTGCTAATGTAAAGCTAAAGTACCAGGTATGAAGGAAGAGTGGAATGAAGAAGGGATCTATTGAATCTGGTGAAATCAAGGATATTTTCATAGATGAGCTAGCATTTAAAATGTCTAAATGATGAATAGATGTCTGCACCCCTATGTTAATTGCAGCATTATTTATAATAGCCAAGATAGGAAAGCAACCGAACTGTCCATTAAAAGATGAACAGATAAAGAAGATGTAGTGTATAGACACACACACACAATGGAATATTACTCAGCCATAAAAAAGAATGCAATCTTGCCATTTGCAACAACATGAGTGAAGCTAGAGGGTATAATGCTAAGTGGAATAAGTTAGAGAAAGAAAAATACCCTATGATTTATTTCATATGTGGAACTTAAGGAACAAAACAAAGAAAAAAGAGACAAACAAAAACACCAGACTCTTAAATAAAGAGAACAAACTGGTGGTTGCCACCGGAAGGGAGGTGGGTCGCGGATGGATGAAATCGGCGATGAGGATTAAGAGTACACTTATCTTGATGAGCTCTGAGTAATGCATAGAGTTGGTGAGTCACTATACTGGACACCTGAAACTAGTATAACACTGGATGTTAATTATACTGGAACTTAAAAGATAAAAAGATGAGTAGGGATTTACAGGAAGAAAAGCTAGGGAATAGCATGAACAGTTTTATGCAGGCAGGAAAAGCATGGTCAGAGAAGTGTAATGTCTTAGCTAAGCCTAAGACCCAATAGGGAAACAAGTGGAAGGTGAAGGAATAAAAGTGCTGGGCCCCCTTCTCCACGCAGGTCCAGGGTGGTCTGCTCAAGATACCATGTCAAGTTGAACCACATGAAATTGACATTTTATAGATCAAAAGAGTCAAATATTGGAATTTCGGAGATTCAAACTTCTAAAGTTCAACCGTGGAGACTTGAGCTTGGCATTTTGAAGTCAGTTCATCTAACCTGACACGTTTGCTCGTGAGTAAAGGAGGCCCACTTAATATTTTTCGGTAAAGGATGGTTGACTGAGGGAAAGCAAGAACAGCTCTCCCAGGAGTCCAAGAACAAGACGTAGACTCAGTGGAGCATCATGGAAGAGAAACAGAAATAACCTCCACTCTGCCCTCATCATAGCACCGCTGTTCTTTCTGTTGATCTATTCCCCTTTTCTTTCTCTATGGATTGATTTCCTTGGTGTACTTGTAGTTTCTGCTCCTTCATGCCTTCAACTTCCTATGGACAGGGCACCCCAGCCCTCCTTCAAATCATAACCCTTTGGTTTCAGCTTTCGCCATCAACTGATTATGCGTGCATATTTTGAAATTCTGAGAGGATGAATCTAACTGGCCTAGCTCATCTTCTGGTGCTAGGCTGTAGGTCACAGGCCTTATTAGCCAGCTGTCACTTTGTGAATCCAGGTGAATTATCTGTGACCATAGGAAGTACATGGCTGCTCAGTGGAAGGAGGTGTGGGTGGGGATACTTCCCCAGAGGAGGATGTGGCAGGCAGGCCTCACGAGCCAGAGCAGTACTGATCACGTCCCCAAGTGAGGTCAGGGTGAGAACCCCTGACTCAGTTCCTGAAGTCCAAGAGCACCTACTCTCTCACATTTTGCTTTCAGCTTCAAGAATATCTAAGAATGCATCCTCAGTATACTTACCCAGACTATCCATAATCCTCATTATTCTTGAGATTTGGGGGTTAAAATAATTCCTGTCATTGCTGGAGCTTGGGCCCAAGGGAGGGGGAAAAATTCACTAATTAAGAAGCAAGAGCATGATGCCCTGTCATATTAACTAAATCCTTTTGAGTGTATAAGTGATCGCTGACGGCCATCCCTTTTCTTACCTCCCCATATTAGACATACTTGAATATCTGCTTTCTGGTTTTTAGAATAAAAAGTTTTTCCGACAATGCCAGTAGCTACTAGGAAAACAAGTGTGCTGCAGGGCTGGCAACCGCTTTACTCCTTTCTCATCATCCCTTATGTCTTTTTTTGCCACCATTAGTAGCCTTCACACATGTAGCACGTTATTTTTCCACAGGAAGTAAAGTGGCTTGACTAGCAATAAATGGCCTCATAATGAGGTGATTATTTTTAACACGTGTAGATTCTAGTCTGGCTCCAATAAATATCAAATAAAGCATGAGACAAATGTCATAGAAAATTCTTGTTTCACTTCCTATGTGGTATATAAGTACAAGAAAAATCTGTTCAACTGTCACTAATATATGCTCTTAATAAATAAAATGCCATCAGGCAAAAACGGAGCTCAGGAACAGTACTTAAAACATAGTCCTCAACACTGAAGCTACTCTCGGGAAAATCCATAGCCCTTGTCCCCCACCAAATCTACTTAAAATACTATTTTTACATCTGTTAAGCTGTGTGTTGAGGTGAGGTGTTGGGAAAGGAAATTGAAAGGTGGTGAGCAGGGGAACTGGAGGGGCTTTTCTTTTTATATTAGCCTTGGCTTCTTTCCCCTTCATGTCCTACATTTTTTTTTTTTTTTGGAGGAGGGTGACCAGTGATGGGAGACTTCCTGATAGTTGCCTACATCTCTAAGGCACTGTATATAACTTGTCTCCCAGCATTAAAAAGGAGTCCAGTGGGGTGGAACACAGGACAGGCCCCCAACACAGGAACTGCAAGGGGAGAGATGGAGAAAGCCAGTGTGACCTTGAGGACGTGTAGCTTGGGCCAGTAGTCTCACTGTCTCTTGGTCCTGCTGCTTCTTTCACTGTTTTTCCTTCTTGTGCATTATTTAATTATGCACCCCATCCATCCATCCACCAAGGCATGATTGTGTACTTTCTGTGGGTATATCACAGTGCAGATGACCAGAACTTACCTCAAGACCAAAGATCTCAAATTACTTAGAGAGCAAGGTCCAGGAATTTGTATATTTAGAAACGTTATTTATTTATTTATTTTCTTTACTTTTTTTCTTAAGAGAGAGAGCATGCCCAGAAGTAGGGGGTGGAGAGTCAGAGGGAAAGGGAGAGAGAGAATCTTAAGCAGGCTCCATGCCCAGTGTGGAGCCCCACATAGGGCTCAATCCCACAGCCCTGAGATCCTGACCTGAGCTGAAATCAAGGGTCAGAAGCTTAACTAACTGAGCCACCCAGATGCCCCCAGGAATTTATATATTTAATAGACTCTAAAGTTAATTCTGATTCTCAGAACTGGGTGAGCCCCACTTATGTATACATATGTGTATAACCTGCATTCTTATGACCAAGGAGGTCACCCCCTTGCTGTTCCCTGTCTGATATTCAAATCTCATTCCTATTCTTTCCCTACCTCATATGAATATAACCAAACAAAAACAAGACTTCTAAAGTTTGTTGCTGGGCGCCTGGGTGGCTCAGTTGGTTGGGCAACTGCCTTCAGCTCAGGTCATAATCTTGGAGTCCCAGGATCGACTCCCGCATCAAGCTCCCTGCTCGGTGGGGAGCCTGCTTCTCCCTCTGACCTTCCCCCCCTCACACACCCTCTCTCTCTCTCTCTCTCTCACTCTCTCTCTCTCAAATAAAAAAATAATCTTTTAAAAAAATAAAAATAAAGTTTGTTGCTGACATTAAGAATTGAAATAAATGCTAAAATTCAGTTCCAGTTTGGTGAAAAGGAAGATGTAATGTTTTCCCTCCCAGTTCATGGCCCCTGAACTCCATCCACACACCTCTTGGGTATTTGTGGACCTTGTGCTGAAAAGTCTTATAAACAGAGATTTTATTTTTTTTTAAGATTTTATTTATTTTTTGAGAGAGAGAGAGTACAAGCAGAAGGAGAGGGAGAAGCAGGCTCCCGATGAGCAGGGAGCCCAACGTGGAGCTTGACTTGGGGCTCGATCCCAGGAACCCAGGACCATGACCCCAGCCGAAGGCAGATGGTCAACTGACTGAGCCACCCAAGCGCCCCTAAACAGAGATTTTAAAGCAGTGTTAGGTAGTGGAAAAGACACCTACCCATTTTAGAATTAGGTGGACTTAAGTTTGGATCTCTGTGCCAGAATTTATTAGCTATAGAACCTTCAGCTAAAAGTCCTTAACTTCTCTAAGTTTTAGGGTTTTTTCAACTCTAAAGTACAATTAAAAGGAAACTAAAAACTTATTAACGCTTCATTTTCAAAAATTTAATTAGATAATGTACATAGTAGCTTGGAACATTGTAAATGTTCAGAGAGGTAGGTTCAGCGTATAGTTGTCACTCCACCCCATGTTAATATTAGTCACCTAAAATATCCTTAGGCACAGAAAATTGATATTGTATGAATTCACTCTAACTACATCAGCAAATGCTGCTTTTGGTTGAAATATATTTTATTAATTGCATTTTTAAATTTATATATGTATAAATTTATAATTATGTAAACATATATAATATATGCCTGTGTGTGTGCATGTGTGTGTATGTTTACAAATGACCTAACCCTGACACTTGTGATTCCTTATAAATGCACCCAATACCCAGACCAAAGATCATTTCCAAATGGGTATTGGTTTGGGCAATAGCATGACCGTCTTTAATTCTCCACCTTTAGTTTGAGGCTCAGCAAGTTAGATGTGACTGGTGATTTTCAAAGTCATGGTAGATGACAGATACTGCCTTTCATCTCTGCAAAGTGGACAAAGCTGCTCGGTTTGACTAGACGATTATGCTGTGCAAATACACACATGATGCTCAGCACTTACCTAAGCGCAGGTAGCTAGCCTGAATTCCATACACGTAGGCCAATGATGTCTAAATGTGTCCAGAGATCTGGACTGACAGAGTACTTTCTCTTACTATTTAAATCTCAAGGGATCAGCTGAGCCAGGGACCCCAGGCCCAGCCTATCTTGTACTGGGCAGAGAACAAGTATAACCAAGTTATGGAGCACTCTGTCATTGAATTTAGCATAATTTTCATGATGAGAGAAAACTGGTTTTTATTTCACACATACACACACACACACACACACACACGCGCGCACTGAACCCAACAAGAACTGAAAGCCACTGTGCTGGAGAGGTTGTCATTCTGGAAGCAAGCCATTAGCACTTTCTGGTCCTCCCAGCAAAGGAAGAGTTTCTAAAGTCACTTGGGGTTGTTTAAGGAGAGAATGGAGTGCTCTCCAGGGCAATTTGTTTAGACTGAAAGTGCCGCTGTGATGTAGCAGGACGTGGTTGAAAATATCTTCTGCCTGTTGTTTCTTGTGTATTTTCACTGGACTCAATCTTAATTTGATTCTTTGGAAAAGGCAGAACGTTTTGTTTCAGAGAAGGATCCCTTTTCAGGAAGCTAAATGCTTTTTTCTCACATTTGTTTATCAGAAACCACCTTCATAGCTAAGTAATAGCACAGTAACAGGATTTTCCAGACTCTGAAACTTAAATACACGAATCTTCTGGTCTACCCAAAGTTCAGGAACATGCAGTTTATAAATAACAAATAGTGAAAATCAATGTAATAGACATCTTGGTCATAGGTAAATTAGTAACAGGCACTTCGAAGAAATTTGGGACATGTTAACTAGACCAATGGTTCTATCAAAATCTGGCAGATCATGACCAGTTTAAAAAAAAAACAAAACAGTCTTGGAAAAATGGGTCATCCTTTTTAGACTTGTAGTGAAGGATCTCTTCCATTGTACACCTGTGTCTCCTGACAGTGAGTTACTTTGCTCTCATTCCTTGTTTATTCTAATTCCTGACAGAATGTCTGTCTGATATATGTTGAGCTTTCAACAAATATCAGTTAAATGAAAAAGTGAACAAAGGAATGAATGAACAGATTTCAAGATGAGTAACAGTGTCTCAATAAGTTCTAGAAACCATAGTGTTATGGGTTGAATTGTGTCCTCCAAAACTTCATGCATTGAACCAGCAGTACCTCATAATATGGCCTTATTTGGAAATAGGGTCGTGCAGATGTAATTGGTTAAGATGAGATCAAACTAGAATGTCATGGCCTCCTAATCCCATATCACTAGTGCTATTATGAAAACGGGAAACTTGGAGACAGAGCTGTACACAGGGAAACATCATGTCAAAAATGGAGTTAAGTTGCCTCAAGGCAAGGAGCCACCAGAAGGTAGGAGAAAGGCCTGGAACAGAACCTTCCCTAGTGACTTCAAAGGGAGTACAGCCCTACAGATGCCTTGATCTCAGACTCATAGCCTCTAGGACTATGAGACCATGAATTTCTGTTGTTTAAGCTGTTCCATGTGGTCCGCTGTTTTAGCATCCCCAGAAAGCTAATACACTTAGCAATTGAGAATTTAGAAGCAGGAAGAGTCCCAAAACTGTTGAAAGGAGACATTAAGAAAATGTATCTACCAGACGGAGTAGCCCAGCTGCTAATTGGGATGCAAGAACTGGACTCCAGTGCATTGGAAGAGGTGACAGGACCCCTGGCCTAGGGTCCGAGGCAGGTGACCAGATGGGGACTCAGGAAGACCAAGGCAGCTGCCAGAGGAGGCTGGAGATCCAGTCACACACAAGAGCTCGGTTAGCAGAATTGCTTCAAGGTTGGAAGTAGGGCTGCTTAAATGTTCCTTTCCTCAAGTTTAAATTGATGTGGGGACCAGGAATGGAACAGAACTACATGTGGGGATCTAAGGAAGATGATGTGGCAAGAAGGAAGACTGCAAAACCTGGGAACCAGTGGATCCAAAAGAACGTCCATCTGTCTGGGGCATACTTCCCACTTAAAGTTAAATTGGCTCCACTGTGCACATAACTAGATTATTATTATTTGGTATATGCCAGTAATTGATTTTGGCAATTACACATCTGTAATGTGTAATTGTAAAATCTGCATGTGTGATGGAGTTTGTGTGGGGACCTGTGCTAGGCTCTGTTTATGGTTGAAATCTCTAGGACTATGGGATAAGACCAAACTTCACTCAGCAAACACCAAGCTCCACCACTTACCTACTGTGATGGATTTTATTTTAGTATCAGCTTTTGTTATAAAATCTCAGGTCTATTCCTAAAAGGATTCCCAGTATACTGACCTGAAAATCATGCAAAAAACATGCATTGCAAGGCCTTCTGGGGATTTTCTCTGCCATCAGTTCACTATGGAGAATTTCAGGAAAGCTGTCCCTACCTTTCAAAAATCACCAGCCACCTATCTTGCTTATTTCCAGTTGTCTACATCAGACCAAGTAGAAGTTGCACTGAGGAGCTAATGCCTGGCCTCTGAAGGATGGAGGGAATTGTGCAGAATGGAGGATAGTTGACAAGCAAATGGTACACTGACTACCCTGTCCAAAACCATCACTAGAACTTTCCCCAAATCATATATTATGCTTTCACTGTTTTATAAACTAGTATTTTGTTTATTAAACTTTTTTTTATAACAAAGGATAGATTTTTCTTTTGGTTAACCTGTACACATATGCCCTTGTGAACAGATATAATTTATGAATTTTTTATTGCCCTATATTTCAGATTAATAGAAAATATTATAACAGGCACTCTTGTAACCAAATTGAACAAGTATTAACATTTTGCCATTTTTGTTTCACATTTTTTATTGGAGAATAATGGACATACAATATTGTATTAGTTTAAGGTACACAACGTAGTGATTCAGTATTTGTGTACATTACAAAGTCATCACCACAGGAAGTCTAGATAACACTTTACTGAAATCACTAAAGCATCAGCTTTCTCCATCCTTCCTCAGAGGTAGCCGTTACCCTAAAGTTGCTGAATATCCTACCCCTCATGTTCTTATCTAACAATTGGATACGAAATTACTTAACATATAGATTATAGATATTTTTTTAATTTCTCATTTTGTTTCTTCTGTTTACCATGCTTTTTCCTTGCTTCTTATCTTCTTTCCTGTTTTCCATGATATTCATCAATATCCTTTGTTCTCTTCATTTCTCTTCTGCTAGTTAAAGTTGTATATCGATTTTGGGTCTTTCTGTGGTTACCCTTAAAGTATTACACACCTACTTGATATATCAAGTCTAAACAACTTATATTTTCATCTTCCTTTTGAACACACTAAGGACATAAAGTCCTGTACATTTTGATTCTCATCATCCCTCTCTCATTTGGTCTCATATTTTAGGTCCGCCTTATTTATAAGGACCACAACTTAGTATCTTATATTTTTATAGCAACTGTTTATTTTGATGTTTCCACATACTTATCCACTTCTTTGGTCACTGTTGCCCCTCACATACCACTCCCGTTGCTGGCTTCATTCACCCTGTCCCGGAAGTGTCGTGAACAGTAAAGTCTGTCTTTGTTGGTCTGAATGTCTTTATCACAGTTTCCTTCTATTTAGTGGTTTGGCTGGACGCTTATTCTGGGTCAACAGCTATTACCCTCAGCACTTTGTCTTCTGGCCTCTACTGTAACTGTCTGATGTTATTAATCACACTAGTTGGGGAAGCATTCCCAGAAACATGGATGTGTGAAGAAAATACTTGACTTGAGATTTTCATGGGAAAACAATTTTAGAGTAATTAAATAGTTCCACTCCTGCAACATTTAAGTCTTCTCAAAATAATTCAAATTCTTTTTAATTCAAATTTAAATCCCCTTTGAAGGCTAGAGTCTTCCTCATCTCACTGAGGCTCATAATCAGGAAATTTTAATAACTATACATTTTATAGATGAAGAAACCAAAATCTATGTGGCCAAATAATTTACTCTTGATTTACACAGCTAAGAAATGGCATTGATGAATGCAAACATCTTCTCATTCAAAACTAGTATAGTTGCCTCTAGAATTAATAATATTACTTTGTATCCCTGCACTTATTTTTATGAAGGGGAAAGGAAACAGAATATGAATTAAGATACAGAGCCCTTGGTCACTCTCATTTAATGATCACATAATTTATGATTTTGTCTTCCTCATGGGGCCCAAGGTGAAAGTCAGCCCCCTAAGCTCAAGGATCAAAACCCCCCAACCTGGCCCTAACGGCTGGGGAAGCAAATCTGTTTTAAGAGAGCTAAAAGGTAGGAACTCAACTGCTTGCTTGAGTAATCATGCTCACGAGTTTTAGATTCAGGGTAGGTTCCCTGAGCCACATGTTGAGAAATTGAGAAATGGCAAAATTGAAAAGTAAATGACCTTTGAAATACAGAAGAGTCTTCACTCTGGAGAAAAATGTAATTCAGTTTTCAGGCACATTCCACTTCTTTTATGATTTGAGGATATCGCAAGGCATGGCAACAAGTCTAACGGGATATATCTGGTGGAGTAGGTCATTTCTGGGGTAAAATTTGTTTTTTATTTATAGCATGCAAGCATGGGAATTAGGGGGACCGGGTTTCACTCTGGCCCTTGTATCCAATTTGCTCTGAGAACACCCACAAGTCATTTAGGCTCCATGGGCTTCAGTTTTCTCATTTATAAAATGTAAAACCTGAAGGCTATGTCTGTCTTTTAATATGTGAGCTCAATACATTTCTCATTTATTGGACAAACTTTGATCTTTCTATTTTATGTTTTTATTCACCATAGTATGTGTATATGCATAGAGGTATGTATGTATATAAGTAGGTAGGTTGATACTATTTTTGCTTTCTTTTTTCTCCTTTCCGGACTTCTGCACAATTGATATTTTCAAATACTCTTGGTCTTATGTATGTGTGCACATATGTAGGTATGTAAGCAGGTATGTATTTGCTGCTCTCTTGGAAACTGCACAAATATTTTCTTCCATTAAAGATTGCTCTTAGGGTTTTTTTTTTTACCTTTTTTAAATAAGACTTTTTATTTTAAGTATAGATTTATAGGTTAAGTATAGATTTATGTATAATTAAGAAATTATAAAGAGAGTGGCCCCTGGGTAGCTCAGCTGGTTAGCCTTTGGCTCAGGTCATGATCCCAGGGTCCTGGGATCGAGCCGCACATCGGGCTCCCTGCTCAACAGAGAGCCTGCTGCTCCCTCTCCCTCTGCTGCTCTCCCTGCTTGTGCTCTCTCTCTGTCAGATAAATAAATGAAATCTTTAAAAAAAAAGATTCTTCTATTAAAAAAAAAGAAATTATAAAGAGCGAGCCTGTATACCTTTACCTAGTTTCCCCCAACGGTAGCTACATCTTGCAAAACTGTAATACAGTTATTACAACCAGGGTATTGACATTGTTAAAGTCAAGATATAGAACAATTCCAGCACAAGGATTCTTTCTATTACAACCCACACCCCTTTCCTCTTCCCCCACTGGTCTCCTCCACCTCATCCCTGATCCCTGGTAATCACTAATCTATTCTCCATTGCGATTCCAAAAATGTTATGTCAATGGACTGATCCAGTATGTAAAGGTTTGGGATTGGCTCTTTTTCACACGGCATAATTCCCTCTAGATACATCCAAGTGGTTGCATATAACAATTATTCTTTTCTACTGCTGTACTGATAGTATTCTTTGAGAAGGGTATACCACAGTTTGTTTAACAACTTGCCTGTGGAAAGACATCTGAATTGTTTGCAGTTTTGGGCTATTACAAATAAAACAGTTATGAACATTTGTATACAGGTTTTTGTAAAAACACAAGTTTTCATTTCTCTGGGATAAATGGTCAAGAGTATAATTACTAGGTTGTATGGTAGTTCCATACATGTTTTTTTATTCTGTTATGTTAATCACCATACATTACATCATTAGTTTTTGATGGAGTGTTCCATGATTCATTCTTTGCGTATAACACCCAGGGCTCCATTTAGTACGTGCCCTCTTTAATACCCATCACCAGGCTAACCCATCCCCCCACCCCCTCCCCTCTAGAACCCTCAGTTTGTTTCTCAGAGTCCATAGTCTCTCATGGTTCATCTCCCCCTCCGATTTCCCTCCCTTCATTTTTCCCTTCCTACTAGCTTCTGTTTTTTTTTTTTTTTTAACATATAATGTATTATTTGTTTCAGAGGTACAGGTCTGTGATTCAACAGTCTTACACAATTCACAGTGCTCACCATAGCACATACACTCCCCAATGTCTATCACCCAGCCACCCCATCCCTCCCATCCCCCACCACTCCAGCAACCCTCAGTTTGTTTCCTAAGATTAAGAATTCCTCTTATCAGTGAGATCATATGATACATGTCTTTCTCTGATTGACTTATTTGGCTTAGTATAATACCCTGTAGTTCTATCCACGTCGTTGAAAATGGCAAGATTTCGTTCTTTTGATGGCTGCATAATATTCCATTGTATATATAAACCACATCTTCTTTATCCATTCATCTGTTGATGGACATCTTGGCTCTTTCCATAGTTTGGCTATTGTGGACATTGCTGCTATAAACATTGGGGTGCACGTACCCCTTCGGATCACTACATTTGTATCTTTGGGGTTAATACCCAGTAGTGCAATCGCTGGGTCATGTGGTAGCTCTATTTTCAACTTTTTGAGGAACCTCCATACTGTTTTCCAGAGGGGTTGCACCAGCTTGCATTCCCACCAATGTAGGAGGGTTCCCCTTCCTCCACATCCCCACCAACATCTGTCATTTCCTGACTTGTTAATTTTAGCCATTCTGACTGGTGTGAGGTGATATCTCATTGAGGTTTTGATTTGGATTTCCCTGATGCTGAGCAAGGTTGAGCACTTTTTCATGTGCCTGTTGGCCATTTGGATGTCTTCTTTGGAAAAATGTCTGTTCATGTCTTCTGCCCATTTCTTGATTGGATCATTGGTTCTTTGGGTGTTGAGTTTGATAAGTTCTTTACAGATTTTGGATACTAGCCCTTTATCTGATATGTCATTTGCAAATATCTTCTCCCATTCTGTCGGTTGTCTTTTGGTTTTGTTGACTGTTTCTTTTGCTGGGCAAAAGCTTTTTATCTTGATGAAGTCCCAATAGTTCATTTTTGCCCTTGCTTCCCTTGCCTTTGGCGATGTTTCTAGGAAGAAGTTGCTGCGGCTGAGGTGGAAGAGGTTGCTGCCTGTGTTCTCCTCTAGGATTATGATGGACTCCTGTCTCACACTGAGGTCTTTCAACTATTTTGAGTCTATTTTTGTGTGTGGTGTAAGGCAATGGTCCAATTTCATTGTTCTGCATGTGGCTGTCCAATTTTCCCAACACCATTTCTTGAAGAGACTGTCTTTTTTCCATTGGACAGTCTTTCCTGCTTTGTCAAAGATTAGTTGACCATAGAGTTGAGGGTCCATTTCAGGGCTCTCTATTCTGTTCCACTGATCTATGTGTCTGTTTTTGTGCCAATACCATACTGTCTTGATGATGACAGCTTTGTAATAGAGCTGGAAGTCTGGAATTGTGATGCTGTCAGCTTTGCTTTTCTTTTTCAACATTCCTCTGGCTATTCGGGGTCTTTTCTGGTTCCATACAAATTTTAGGATTATTTGTTTCGTTTATTTGAAAAAAGTTGATGGTATTTTGATAGAGATTGCATTAAATGTGTGGATTGCTCTAGGTCACATTGACATCTTCACAATATTTGTTCTTCCAATCCATGAGCATGGAACGTTTTTCCATTTCTTTGTGTCTTCCTCAATTTCTTTCACGAGTGTTTTATAGTTTTCTGAGTACAGATTCTTTGCCTCTTTGGTTAGATTTATTCCTAGGTATCTTATGGTTTTGGGTGCAATTGTAAATGGGATCGACTCCTTCATTTCTCTTTCTTCTGTCTTGTTGTTGGTGTATAGGAATGCCACTGATTTCTGTGCATTGAATTTATATCCTGCCACTTTACTGAATTCCTGCATGAGTTCTAGCTATTTTGGGGTGGAGTCTTTTGGGTTTTCCACATGAAGTATCATATCATCTGCAAAGAGTGAGAGTTTGACTTCTTCTTTGCTGATTCGGATGCCTTTGATTTCTTTTTGTTGTCTGATTGCTGTGGCTAGGACTTCTAGTACTATGTTGAATAACAGTGGTGATGGTGGACATCCCTGCCATGTTCCTGACCTTAGGGGGAAGGCTCTCAGTTTTTCCCCATTGAGAATGATATTCGCTGTGGGTTTTTCATAGATAGCTTTTATGTTATTGAGGTATGTACCCTCTATCCCTATACTCTGAAGAGTTTTGATCAAGAAAGAATGCTGTACTTTGTCAAATGCTTTTTCTGCATCTATTGAGAGGATCATATGATTCTTGTTCTTTCTTTTATTAATGTATTGTATCACACTGATTGATTTGTGGATGTTGAACCAAACTTGCAGCCCAAGAATAAATCCCACTTGGTCGTGGAGAATAATCCTTTTAATGTACTGTTGGATCCTACTGGCTAGTATTATGGTGAGAATTTTTGCATCCATGTTCATCAGGGATATTGGTCTGTAATTCTCCTTTTGATGGAGACTTTGTCTGCTTTTGGGATCAAGGAAATGCTGGCCTCATAAAATGAGTTTGAAAGTTTTCCTTCCATTTCTATTTTTTGGAACAGTTTCAGAAGAATGGGTATTAATTCTTCTTTAAATGTTTGGTAGAATTCCCCTGGGAAGCCTTCTGGCCCTGGGCTCTTGTTTGTTGGGAGATTTTTGATGACTGTTTCAATTTCCTTAGTGGTTATAGGTCTGTTCAGGTTTTCTATTTCTTCCTGGTTCAGTTTTGGTAGTTGATACATCCCTAGGAATGCATCCATTTCTTCCAGATTATCTGATTTGCTGGCATGTAGTTGCTCATAATACGTTCTTATAATTGTTTGTATTTCTTTGGTGTTGGTTGTGATCTCTCCTCTTTCATTCATGATTTTATTTATTTGGGTCATTTCTCTTTTCTTTTTGATAAGTCTGGCCAGGGGTTTATCAATCTTGTGAATTCTTTCAAAGAACCAGCTCCTAGTTTTGTTGATCTGTTCTACTGTTCTTTTGGTTTCTATTTCATTGATTTCTGCTCTGACCTTTGTTACTTCTCTTCTCCTGCTGGGTTGAGGCTTTATTTTCTGTTCTTTTTCCAGCTCCTTTAGGTGTAGGGTCAGGTTGTGTATTTGAGACCTTTCTTGTTTCTTGAGAAAAGGCTGGTATTGCTATATACTTTCCTCTCAGGACTGCCTTTGCTGCATCCCAAAGATTTTGAACAGTTGTGTTTTCATTTTCATTTGTTTCCATGAATTTTTTTAATTCTTAATTTCCCAGTTGACCCATTCATTCTTTATTAGGATGCTCTTTAGCCTCCATGTATTTGAGTTCTTTCCGACTTTCCTTTTGTGATTGAGTTCTAGTTGCAAAGCACTGTGGTCTGAAAATATGCCGGGAATGATCCCAATCTTTTGGTACCAGTTGAGATCTGATTTGTGACCTAGGATGTGATCTATTCTGGAGAATGTTCCATGGGCACTAGAGAAGAATGTGTAGTCTGTTGCTTTGGGATGGAATGTTCTGAATATGTCTGTGAAGTCCATTTGGTCCAGTGTGTCATTTAAAAATCTTTATTTCCTTGTTGATCTTTTACTTAGATGATCTGTCCATTTCCGTGGGGGCAGTGTTAAAGTCCCCCACTATTATTGTATTGTTGTTGATGTGTTTCTTTCCTTTTGCTATTAATTGCCTTATATAATTGGCTGCTCCCATGTTAGGGGCATAAATATTTACAATTGTTAGATCTTCTTGTTGGATAGACCCTTTAAGTAGGATATAGTGTCCTGCCTCATCTCTTATTATAGTCTTTGGTTTAAAATCTAATTTGTCTGATATAAGGATTGCCACCCCAGCTTTCTTTTGGTGTCCATTGGCATGGTAAATGGTTTTCTACCCCCTCACTTTCAATCTGGAGGTGCCTTTGGGTTTAAAATGAGTCTCTTGCAGACAGCATATCGATGGGTCTTGATTTTTATCCAATCTGACAGCCTGTGTCTTTTGATTGGGGCATTTAGCCTATTTACATTCAGGGTAACTAGTGAAAGATATGAATTTAGTGCCATTGTATTGCCTGTAAGGTGACTATTACTGTATATTGTCTGTGTTCCTTTCTGGTCTATGTTACTTTTTGGCTCTCTCTTTGCTTGGAGGACCCCTTTCAATATTTCTTGTAGGGCTGGTTTCGTGTTTGCAAATTCCTTTAGTTTTTGTTTGTCCTGGAAGCTTTTTATCTCTCCTTCTATTTTCAATGACAACCTAGCTGGATATAGTATTCTTGGCTGCATATTTTTCTCATTTAGTGCTCTCAATATATCATGCCAGTCCTTTCTGGCCTGCCAGGTCTCCGTCGATAGGTCTGTTGCCAATCTAATATTTCTACCATTGTAGGTTATAGACCTCTTGTCCCAAGCTGCTTTCAGGATTTTCTCTTTGTCTCTGAGACTTGTAAGTTTTACTATTAGATGTTGGGGTGTTGACCTATTTTTATTGATTTTGAAGGGGGTTCTCTGTGTCTCCTGGATTTTGATGCTTGTTTCCTTCTCCAAATTAGGGAAGTTCTCTGCTATAATTTGCTCCAATATGCCTTCTGCCCCTCTCTCTCTTTCTTCTTCTTCTGAGATTCCAATTATTCTAATATGGTTTCATCTTATGATATCACTTATCTCTCAAATTCTGCCCTCATGATCCAGTAGTTGTTTATCTCTCTTTTTCTCAGCTTCTTTATTTTCCATCATTTCATCTTCTATATCACTAATTCTCTCTTCTGCCTCATTTATCCTAGCAGCTAGAGTCTCCATTTTTTATTGCACCTCATTAATAGCCTTTTTTATTTTGACTTGGTTAGATTTTAGTTCTTTTATTTCTCCAGAAAGGGCTTCTCTAGTATATTCCATGCTTTTTTCAAGCCCAGCTGGTATCTTTATAATCGTCATTCTGAACTCTAGTTCTGACATCTTACTAATGTCCGTATCGATTTTGTCCCTGGCAGTCGGTACCGCCTCTTGTTCTTTTTTTTTGAGGTGATTTTTTCCATCTTGTCATTTTGTCCAGAGGAGAATAGATGAATGAGAGAACAAAATGCTAACAGGGTAACAACGATCCCAGAAAAATATACACTAAACAAATCAGAAGAGAACCTCCAGAATGTGGTCGCTTTTCTGTTCAGAGAGTTGCTGCTATTCTTTTCTTTGATCTCCTGTTGAGTTCATATGTGTTCAGAATGGTTTGGTAACTATCTAGTTGAATTCCTGGGACCAGACAAAATTTAGGTCTCCTACTCCTCTGCCATCTTGCTCCTCCTCTGAGTTGTCACTATTTTTAACCTAGCCATTCTATAGATATGTAATGAGATCTCATTGCAATTTTATTTTGCATTTTTTATAACAACTAATGATGTTGAATAATTTTGCATGTGCATATTTGCCATCCATATATCTTCTTGAGTAAAAAGTCTGTTTGTGTCTTTTGCTCCTTTTTAATCAGATTGTTTGCTTTTTTACTGTTGAAGTTTGACAGTTCTTTATATATTCTAGATACTGCTTCTTTGTTGAATATGTGGCTTGCAAATATTTTCTCCCACTCTGGAATATTATTGTTTCATCCTCTTAAAAGGGTCTTTCACAGAGCAGAGCTTTTAATGTTCATGAGGTCCAATTTATGAATCTTTCCTTTCATGGATCATACATTTATTGTCAAGTCTAAGAAGTTTTTGCCAAGCCATAGGCTCCAAAAGTCTTTTTCCTGTGCTTTTTTTCTAAAAACCTTATAGTTGTGTATTTTACATTAGAGTCCATAATCCATGTTGAGTTAATTTTTGGATAAGGTAGATTGATTTTTTGCCTATGTCCAGTAGCTCCAGCACCATCCGAACAAAGGCTTTCTCCTTCTATTAAATTGCTTTAGCATTTTTGTGAAAAATCATTTGAGCATATTAGTGTGGCTCTTTTTCTGGATTTTCTACCCTGTTCCACTAGCCTCTGTATCAGTGTCTCCATCGATACCACACTGTCTTGATTATTATAGCTACATAGAAGAACTTAATATAAGGTAGAGTGATTCCCTTCCTTATTCTTTTTCAGGATTATTTTACTTATTCTGGGGCCTGTGCATTTCTGTATAATTTTTAGAATAGGTTTGTCTATGTCTGCAGAATCATTGGTAGGATCTTTGTAGGAATAGCATTAAATCTATAGATCAATTTGGGCAGAAATTATATCTTTCTTTGTTGAGTTTTCCAATGGCATGTCTGTATGAACATAATTTGTCTTGTCACTTATTTGGAGCTGCTTTGATTTCTTTCCTCAGCATTTTATAATTTGCAGCATACAGATCTTGTGCATGTTTTGTTAAGTTTATATCTAGGTATTTAATATTCTTTGGAGTAAATGTATTATGTTTCCAAATTTTGATTTCCACATGTTCATTATTAGTACATACAATTATGTAATATGCAAAAGGGAACACCTTTATTTTTTTCTTTCCAATTTCCATGCTTTTTGTTACCCTCAATTTTAACATATATATCGAATGTATATTTTTAACAGTCTAATTCTATTCATTATGTCCATTCTCCTCCTTGAATAAGACCATGCCACAACCTTAACCACACAATGACTATCCTCCATCTTGTTTTTGTTTTACCTGTTTCCATTATACACACAAGTTTTGGTTGGCTCTTTTCTTGAGAGAGAGAGATAGCAAATGACCAAGTGAGCGAGCGCTTGCGTATGGACACTTGGTGCAGGAGGGGAGGGACAGAGAGAAAGGGAGAGAAAGAATCTTAAGCAGGCTCCATGCCCAGTATGAAGTGAGACACAGGGCTCGATCTCACAACCCTGAGATCCTGACCTGAGCTGAAATCAAGAGTGTGATGCTTAATTGACTGAGCCACCCAGGTGCCCCTCAATGGTTGTTTTTTAATTACCTTTTGAGTGTCTTAAATGTACATGGTTGAAAGCTTTTGTTAGGCTCATAGTTTTTTAAGAATCTGAAATAAATTCATGTTCCTATTGTTGTTTTGTTGTCCATCTTTCTTAAAGATATCCATATATTCTAGAATTTTCATTGGTGAATTCATTTTGAGTGGGAAGCTTTTGTTTTTCTCTCTTTCTTCTCCTTGATTCACCCTCTCCAGGTCCAGCCTTTGGTCAGCAACTCTTTGTCCTTATCCGCATCACTGACCCTAGGCTTTCAGTTGAAGATCAGGTCTTAGAGTAAATTTTAGCACTCTCCCTTTCTGAGGCTGAGTATATCACAGATCAAGACACAAAGCCACAAGCATCTTGGTTAGTTCTTATTATGAAGATGAGTGTTTTTTTCTCTCACCTCCCCAGAGCATCTGGGAGCTTCCTGTGAAGCTACATCTTCAGGCAGCAAGCCCTCAGCCACATCTCAGTTTCACATGTAAAAGGGGGAAACTTCAGTGAGCCTGTCCTTGGTAGTTTGTGGAAAGTCCATATCCACATTTATCTCTGGAGAGCAAAATCCTCACAGCCATTGCTTGCTCCCACACCAGAGACTAGCAGCCCTGAGGTTTCATCTTCATTCATCATTGTTGTTTCTTTCCTATTGCTGATTTTACATATACTTAACTCATCTTTGGAACCCATAACTATCTTTTTTTAATTCTCTCTTTTTATATTTTATTGTTAAATATTTGAAACAGAGCAGGTATACCAGAAGTTGAACTGCACCAATTGCACCAAAATCTGAACTAGAACTAATACTATCTTTTCTGTGTGACTTTATGATTCAAATAATTTTAAACTTGGAGGTAAATCTTTCATCAAAACTCGGGTTCTACCAAATTACATAGATTAACACACACACGCATATACCAACATGATAAGTTCATGTAAAAACTGGAGAAAATGAAATATGGTCTTTAATAATAACAGTGTTTTTTTTTCTTTTCTCTCTTTTTTTAAGATTTTATTTGTTTATTTGACAGAGACACAGCGAGAGAGGGAACACAAGCAGGGGGAGTGAGAGAGGGAGAAGCACACCTCCCGCCGAGCAGGGAGTCCGATGCGGGGCTCGATCCCACGACCCTGGGATCATGACCTGAGCCAAAGGCAGACGCTTAATGACTGAGCCATCCAGGCACCCCAACAGTGTTTCTTGTTTTGATATTTACAGCAGCTACATATGATGTCACAGTGGGGGAACTAGATGTAGATTTCCTCAGACTCAATGTACTATTTCTGCATTTGCTATATGAATATAATTATTTCAAAATAAGAAGTAAAAAAACCTCCCAGGATTATAAAGTCTTACAAATGGTAGTTTTTTTTTTATCATTTTCATGCAAGAATTAGGCACTCTGGCATAGAAATAAATGATATGCCCTACAAAAAATGGACAGAATTAACTAAATTTTACTTTTATCTCCTTTTCTAATGATCATATTCCTATGCCAACTTCTTTCTCCAAGTACGACCTGTCTTCTGTCTTATTTATTCATTTCCTCATTCACTTAGCAAAAAGTTATGAAGCACCATTTGTGCGTCATGTTTGACTTTAAGCCCTGGAAATACAAAGATGAATAAAGCTCCTGTGTTTCAAGGGTCTTCTAATCTATTGGGAAAGAAAGACGTGTAAACACCTGTACAACAGCGTGATGATTCCATGTATTTAGTGCTGCAGGAGCTCAGAGGTTGGAAAATCTGTCTTTGGGAGTCAGTGACAGCATCCCAGAGTGAACATATGAGTTCAATCATAAAGAATAACTAGAGATTTTTTAGAATATGACAAATTTTATGGGATAAATGGCCTAACACTTCAACAAATAGGTGATATAAACAAAAAAGGAATTGTTATAGATTAAAAGATGCTGAAGAAATATACCAACGGGGGGCACCCGGGTGACTCAGTCAGTTAAGCAGCTGAGGACTCTTGATGTCAGCTCAGGTCTTGATCTCAGGATTGTGAGTTCAAGCTTCACATTGGATGCCAAATTGGGCATGGAGCCTACTTAAAAAAAAAAAAGAAGAGACATACCAACCAAATATAATATGAAATATGAAAACAAAGAAATATGAAAAGAAATTAGATGAGATAGTAAGTAACTGTTAATAATGTTTAATAATAAATTGATATGGATAAAAGTATAATGTTAATAATAAGGGTGGTTAAGGAATTATTACTCATTTTGTTAGGTAATATAATGATTTGTTATTAAGTTTATAATAATCCTTTATTTCAGAGTTACAAACTGAAGCATTCCCAAATAAAAGGTAATAATGACTGCAATTTACTAAAATACTCCAGAAAGTATAATTGTGGATGATAAATGACACAAAATTGACAAAGTTGCCAACTGTTGAAGTTGGTTGATCATGAATGGAAATTCATTTATACTATTCTCCTTATGCTAATTCTATGTTTGGGAATTTCCATAATAAAAAGTAAAATATATTCCTTAATCATCAACATTTTATATAACAGCTTCAGAACATTTAACACCTAATCTTCATTTTAATTTATTCTGAATCATAGACAGCATTTATTAATTTTTCAGTCACAGTAGTAATATTTTTTCTCAGTCATGGTCTTTTGTATTCCAAATAGGTATCAGCCATGGCATCAGGGAGAATAAGAATTTATTGGAGCTATTTGTGTTTCCTCTGTGGATTGGATCAAGATGACATTTTTTTTTTTCAGAGAAAAATACTAGGGGAAAGATCTCTTTGTCTTTGTTGCTACTGGACTTATGAATGATTATTTTTATCAGCTCTGAAATTATAAGGCCATACTTTTGACTCTGAGAATAAGCTGATAGGATTTTAAAACTTTCTACCCAAAGATTTGCAAAAAAATGAAAAATAATTTTAAAAATTAACTTCAAATTGTCTCAATAAACAAATTCTAATTTTAAAAGCTGCTAGATGATGGGCCACCTGTGTAGTTCAGTTGGTTAAGTGTCTAACTCTTGATTTCGGCTCAGGTCATGATCTCAGGGTCGTGGGATCAAGCCCTACGTTGGGCTCCACACTGGGCGTGGAGACTGCTTTAAATTCTCTCTCTCCCTCTCCCTGTCCCCCTTCTTGCCCCCCCCCTCAAAAAAAAAAAAAACCTACTAGATGAAGGAAGAAAGAAGAAAGAAAGGGAAAGTCATTCCAGGCAAGGAAAACATTTGCTATTGGACATTTGCTAACTAACAAATTTTTCCTAACTTACAAATTATACAAATTTGTATAATCGTATAAGCAAAAGAGAACGAATGCAGGTTTGAAATAGGGGAATACCAGAGTTGTATTTGTTTTGTAAGTATCTCAGATGGTAATGCAGAGTGTGCAATAATGGGGGAATGATCTGGCAACAGAAACATCAAAAAGGGTAAGCTTCTGAAATGGTCCACACAAGAGATGATGAGAGCCACAACTACACCATGGCATTAAGAATGGAAGAAAATGCTTTGTCTGAGACAGATTTAATTAAGTTTTGGAAGCTCAGTGGAAGAAGAGAGAGGAGGAAGAACGGCTCAGTAATGACATCACTAGCCGAGCGAGGTTGGAATACAAAACTTAGAGCAGGTTTGGGGAGGGAAGACATAAATACAGTGTTAGACATATTCACTTGAAAGGTCTACAGGACATCCAGGCAAAGCTGAGGATGACAATTTAGGACTAGATGTTAGTTCACCTTTGTTGCGGTAAAAGGCATGCCCAGGGAAAACAGGTAGAACAAGACAAGATCAAAGGCAGAACCCTGGTGAACCCACAAGGAAAATGTGGGAATGAGGGAGCTGCAGGTTAAAAAGCCATGCGCAGAGGTGAAGAGAACAGTAGGAAAATGTTAGCAATTTCAGAAAAGCTTCATGGGATCGGTGAGATTTGAGGAAAGGCTTGATTATAGAACAATACCATGTTAGGGAGCTGTAACAATCCATGAAGAAGAAATGCTGAGTAAACAAACATAAACACAAACGTGCATATTTAGCTAAACGATTTGAAGCAACCTAAGTCTACAGAGCCTTTATTTTTACTTATTTTTGTAGTATTTGTTTTATGGTAGTTTTTGTTCTCCTGAACCTAGCAGAGGCATAATTATAAGCAGGAGTGTTTTAATTAATGCTGATTGCATTTTATCCTGAGACACCTGCAAAATTCAGTGCCTGAATTATCTTTTGTAATAATGAGCTACAGAGTTTGAGCTTTTGGCTTCTATAAAATGACAGTTGAGCTAAGAATTTTACCAATTATTGCCCAGTAGAATGTCTTTCCTCTCTTTATTGATAGTAAATGTTTCCTTTTATTTTTTACCTCCAGAGACAACTCTCAAATATCTAACTGCCAAACAGGTGATAATCTGTGACAAATTTTTACACTTCACATGAGAGAGACAGGGCAGTAATGGATTTCATTTTCTCTTTTATTTTTTTTATTTCCTCTTTCACTAGATTGAAGTCTTGTCCCCCTACCCAAGTTCAGCTTTACTACTCACTTAACGTCTTTCTCATCACTAGAAAAAAATTCTGTCCAAAAAGATTGCAATCTTAGAAGGAGGAAGAGCAGTTGATGACTGGCTGGTGTCTTCCATCACTGTAAGAATAAAGAGGACTTTTTGAGCAAGAAACAGAATTGGAGTCCAGAGTCTGTCTCATGGTTTATCTTCCTCTCTGATTTCTTCCCATTTAGTTTTCCTTCCCTTCCCCTCTGGACTCCAGGAACCGAACTGAGGGTTACAGAAGGGAGGGGGTTGGAGGGGTGGGGTAACAGGGTGATGGGTATTAAGGAGGGCACGTATGGTGATAAGCACTGGGTGTTATGCACAACTAATGAATCGTTGAACACTACATCAAAAACTAATGATGCACTATATGCTGGCTAATGGAACATAATATAAATTAAAAAATAAGAAACATTTTTAACATGAAAAAAAGAAACAGAATTTGAGGCGATAAGACTGCTTCCTATCACATTTTGAAATATGTCATTATTTTTGAATTGGTCATGAATTTCTAAATCATATATTAAAGTGAAGGACACATACCTATATGTTCTAATCCACATCTTCAGCACATAAATTTAGATATTAGTTGAGATTATAAGTAATATATACGTTTACTAAAAATATCCTTCTTGAGGTTCCACGTTCATCTCATCTGGAGGACACAGTGGGTGGAATCCTGAGTAATTCACTATGCCAGGTCTTTGCATTCATGTCATTCAAAAGGGAAAGTTAGGGTAATAATAAATTTATTTACTGCACATTAGAAAAGGAACCCCACAAAGGCTGTACCTTTTGATGCAGTGCATCTATACCTGGCTTTCGAAAAGCCAGTATACAGAGGCTGATGACCAAAGCTTCAGATTAGGGCTGGAAAAAAATTCCCTCCAGGATGCAACTGTGAAAATCCAGTTTCTCATTACTAGTGTACGACCCTGTGTGAAGTTTAAATTGTGTTGAGCAAGGTGGCCAAATCCTTCTGTTATCAAAATGAAGCATATTGTCAAAAGAAAAAGGTACCAGCTGATCTATAGTGGTTGTTCTATTACTGATTTTATCTTCTTGATGGTAGGGTGTAATTTATTTCCTTTCAGTGGAATGGGATGGAATATTTGAAGGATTCTGAGTAAAAGGCATTAAAAGGAAAATTCTATTGATAAAAATACAAAAATAGAAAGCAGTTGGAAGATTTTTTAGTATGACAAGAGCGTTTCAATGAAATGCTTTCAATGAAAGCCTTAATATGAGGTAAATTCTATGCTAATGAATCTTTAAAGCATCTGACTTTAACAATTTGATTTGTCCATAACATACATGCTAGCTCTGTGCAGCTTAACACTATAAGGAAAGTATTGTAGAATACCTGTATGCCTAAATTAATGGATGCAGGTGAATTTAAGAAAGACTTACATTGGAACCAAATTTAGGAAATTGTTCTCAGCTCTCATTTTCTGCATGGACATGGTGGGGAGGGTGGGTGTGTTGCTGGTATTATATTATACTTGCCATCCTTAGCCCAAGTATTCAACTTACTATGTCATGTTTAGCCTGAGAAGCCTCAGGGACCATATTTAGGAGACTTTCCCTTCTGTTGAAGATGTTTCCCAGTGAACAAATACACGAGTACACGAAAAACCATAGATCATTTCCCCCTTGACACTGTAACCCTAAATACAGGTCAATTGCATATTATACTGAACAGAGAAACCCACCGGGATCTATTTCAAGGATGTTATGGAGTTGGAGGCTGATAGCAAATTCACACATAGCATCTATGAAAAGAATTATTACTTAAATTTGGTTTAAAAGCTAGTAAGGCCCTGGAATGTCAGCAAAATGAGAGGGCAGCGTTGAGAAGATAAAATCCACAGATCGATTAGGAAAGACCTTCATAATCTGGTGCAAACTTACCTTTCCATTTCAAGGCTGCCAATTTCCATTGTGTCGCTCAATTGTAAAGCACTGATTAACTGTGGGGGTGCCTTCTACCTTTACAATCACTGTAGTTTTGTATATTTAGGACAACAATTTTCTGACAGATGAGTAAGGGCAACTCCTAATTCTCATAAAGCTGTCATTTGGGCTCAAAGCAGGGTTGTTCCAACCTTATCTTCTATAGTATCCAAAATTAAACTCTCACACCAGCTGTTTAGATTGAATTCTGTGAGAAACAGACTTTGAGGTGGAAATTTGCATACCAGAAATTTAATGGAGTGTGCCCTTAGGAGGAACACCAGGAGGAGGTGAGGGAAGCGGGGCTGAACAGATGGGAGAATTGAACTGCAGTGCAGACTCAACAAAGACATCAAGTAAATGCACAGGGAGCTCCTGCGCTGTGACAGCCCTTCAAAATTGTTCACTTTGAGGGAAAGAGACTTGGGTTTTGTGGTCCTGCATTGACCAGCCATTGGATATGGACCCTTTGTGGGGAGGGAACCTGACCTAGGGTGAGACGGACATAGGACCTGACCTTCAGCTGAGAGGAACTTCCAGAAAGTGATTGAGTGGACGAGCATCAACACTCCCAACAGTTGGGGGATGAGTACGTGGACCCTCATGGGGAACCTGAGTGATGTGCCAGGACATTCACCACCCCAGCCTTACCCCCCAGTATTCTTATTGTTTCCCCTATCCATTAATGTAACAGATCTATATCAGGTACTCAATCAACTCAATCAACTCAATCAACTCAAGATGTCTGCTGAGTCTTGGCAATATAAAGGTGAATGGAAAATGATCCTGTAGTCTAAGGGGGAAAACACAGGAAAAAAAATAGTTATAAAAAGCTATAAATAGTCTATAAGTAGACTATAACAATGGTCATTGCAATGAGCTTTGGGAAAGCAGAAGTTTTACTTCATGGGGAGATTCAGTCTGTCTGAATGGGAGATGGAAAGCTTGAGTTCAGTGCATGTATATTCCAGCTTCCATGCTTCCCATTTGACCTGGAATGTCCTCTCCACTCCCTTTTGCCTACTTAAATCCTCTTCTTTCTGGCCCTGACCCAGTTCTAACTACCTACCAGAAGCCTTTTCTCATCAACCCACCATATGCCCTTGAAGAACGCTGCTCTACAAAATCCCAGTTACTTCTCATGCTATGTGTCACTTATCATTTCATAAAGGTGTCATGTCACCCTGCCTAAATGGTAAGCACCGGGAGGATAGTGGCTAAAACCACACCAGCAATTGCTTAATAAATGGTTTATCATCACAGATCATAGAGCCCAAAGAGACTTTAGAGATGATCCCAAATGGGGGGGGGGGCGGAAATCAAGAAAGGAGACCATGACTGTCTAAGGTCTTCCAGCTGGGAAACAAAGATTTAAGCTTAGAACCAAATCCATAGATACGCATCCCCAGCCTTACACTCTGTCCTCCAGTGAATGAAACAGTTCATGAGTCTCAGTGTTAGCAAATTTAAGGAAACATTGAAGAACACATTAGGAATTAGATTTTTCCCCCAAAATAATAAACTTTATCAACCCATCAAGTAACTTTACTTATAACTACCGTACATTGTTCAGTGTTACTAGATATATGTTTAGGTTTAGACATATGTTTAGGTAAAGATCATAAGTGTCTCTTATTACAGATTCAACAGGGGTTGGGGGAAATCCATAATACAATGCGTATATCCAATTGAGCTATTATGGAGAAACTGGGAATATTTTTGTTATCTCTGTCATCTCTACAGTCTGCCTCCAAAAGTGCCCAGGTACTATCATGAGATAAAACCCACGAGATTAAATGAACCAGTGATTTAATTAGTCATGACAATGTCTGTGTGTCTGTGCGCACACACACACAAGGGAACACATGTGTTCCCTTGATACACACCTCTCTTTGAACCAGTTGAACAAACTGAGTGAAACAATGGTCCCTCCACAGGCTGACAATCAGATTTACCCGGGGATGTTATGAAAGATGCCTGAGTCCCACTCCCTGGAGATCTTCATTGACTGAGTATGAAACAAGGTCCAGAAACCTCCATATGATGAGCTCCCCAGGTAAAGCTCACAAGTAGCCAGGTTGGGAAGTCATAGTGCTGTAAAGGGTGAGGTGGCAGAGCGTGGTCGCTTCTTGGTACTACCCCAGAGGGTGAAGTGGCCGTAGAACCATCAGTCACAGAGAGGTGTGGAGTGAGAGATGAAGGACACAGCTGCAGCCATGCCTCGAAAAACAATGAGAACTGTATACCTTACCTGCCATATCAAGAACATCCTTGAAGGTGACTTATAAAAAAATGCTTCACTCAGTATCAAAATGCATGCTCCTGGTTCAGGCCTCTCCCTCACCGGTCCTCACTGTGCCACCAATTCTAACACCCTGTGTGTTCATGGTCATGCTGGAATTGCCTAAATGGATACTGCTCTTCAAGGATCTGTGGTACTTGAGTCTCATTTCCTAACTTGAGAGAACAATAGGTCATTGAAAAGAACTTGAGAGCTATTTGCGGCCTTAAGGGCATACATAAAATAGATATTTGCAATAAGAATTTATTTATCTCTAACAAGTGGGTGCATGTGGGTGTGTGAACTTAAAAATGTAGTCTAAAAAATAAAGTGAAGAAACTTAGATTCATTTAAATTTGCTTAATAACACTAAGTATTTATTACAAGAGCAGAGAGAATCATACTCAAAAATATGATCAGAAGGCTTTACTGTCTTCTCTGTTCTCTTTAATTCAGAAGCATTATTTTTAAGTTCTGTAAGCCATTAGTCCACTCATTTGACTGAATTCTTAAAATTTTTTTTTGGTTAAGGTATGACTGATATACATTATAATAATCTCAGGAGTATAATATGATTCAACATTTGTATACGCTGCAAAATGATCACCATTGTAAATCTAGATACCATCCGTTACCATACAGAGTTACAAAAAAACTCTCTTGTGATGGGAACTTTTAAGATATGCTTTCTTAGCATCTTTTAAATTTGTAATAGAATATCATTGACAATAGTCACCATGCTGTACATTACACCCTCATGAATTACTTTATAACTTGAAGATTGTACCTCTCGACCTCCCCTTCGCCCATTTGCCTACCTCCCAACCCCCCTCCTTTCTAGCAACCACTAATCTGTTCCCTGTGTTTATGAGTTTCATTTTGCTTTGTTTGTTTTGTCTTTGGATTTCACATATAAGTGAAATCATACAGTATTTGTCTTTCTCTGTCTGACTTACTTCACTTACCCTCAAGGTCCATCCATGTTGTCACAAATGGCAAGATTTTGTTCTTTTTTTGGGCCGAGTACTATTCCATGGTATATATACCAAAACTTCTATATCCATTCACCCAAGAAGTGACCACACTCTGTCACCTCACCCTTTACAGCAATATGATTTTCCCACCTGGCTACCTGTGAGCATTACCCAGGGAGCTCTTCATATGTCGCTTCTGGACTCAATTTCTCTGGGTTCATCCATTGAAAGTCAACCTTGTTACAATGGGAAGGATAGAATTCTTCTAGATGGGAAATCTCATTTAACAAAGGTAGAGAAAAAGGACACTTGCCCTAAGGGAATTTTCATAGGGCCCACCTTAGAGAACTTAATAATTCTGAATTCTCTTGACCCCTGTCCATGAAGAGAGTCCTAATAAGCTCCTGCCCTCTTGTAGATGCTTTAAGATTAGCAAATGAGTCTTCACATATGGTCTAGGCGCTTTTCATATTGTTGCTTTTGTGCTGGGTCCCAGGCAAGTGAGTCTGTGTGGGAGCACTTTAAGAGTAGCATTTCCATTCCCTAGCCCTGTGGTTCTCCTAGGCCTAAGTCCCATTGGTTTTCAAAGCCAGATATTTTGGGGGCTCATCACTATGGTTCAGTTCCCAAGGGTTGAGGTGCCTGATTGTGGGGCACAAACCCCTCACTTCTCAGGGAGAAACTCTGGATTTGTGAAATTCTGCCCAATTGTAGGTCACTGTGCTGGGAGTTGGGGGTTTGGTAAGACTCTGTCTCTGCCTCTTCCACCTTGGTGTAGCTCTTTTCTCCTTTATTGTGAAGAGCTGTTCAGATATTTTTCAGGCCCTTTTCAGAGGGAATTATTTCATATGTAGCTGTGGATTTTTGTGTTATGGGAGGAAGTGAGTTCAGGATCTTCCTATGCCATCATCTTGAACAGCCTCTTTAATTCAGAATTATTAAGTTCTCTAAGATGGTACATATTAAAATTCCCTTAGAGCAAGTATCCTTTTTTCTCTAACTTTGTTAAATAAGATTTCCCATCTAGAAGAATTCTATCCTTTCCATTGTAACAAGGTTGATTTTAAGTTGATGAACCCAGAGAAATTAGTTCCATTCCCTAAGCACTCCATAATTGCCGAATAACAGGAACTGATTGCTACAAGACAAAAACCTGATCTCATTAGTACCTGCTGTTTTGGTAGAGGGAAGACAATTATATGTGAAGGGTACTATGCTTTGAGAAATGCTAATTAATTATACATTATTTATTGGAAATGCAATGCTCTCCTTATACTATGGCTAGGAGAACAAAGCAAGTGAGGACTTAAATAGCTGAGACATGCTGAATTGTAACAAACTGTAGTTACTTGTTTTAAATCTGGGTTTCTAGGCTTGCTTGAATACAACTTTATATCCCTCGTGTCAGTCTGGGTGGCTATTCCCCTTTACCTCTGATGGGCCATCAAGGCCAAGGAGTATGGGATGGAAAGAACTCTATCGTCTGTCAGGTTTTAGCCAAGCTAAGCCAGTCTGGGCAATTTAATTTTCTTATTACAAAGGGAAATAATTGATAAATGCATGAGGGTTCTAGAGGGGAGGGGGGTGGGAGGATGGGTTAGCCTGGTGATGGGTATTAAAAAGGGCACGTTCTGCATGGAGCACTGGGTGTTATATGCAAACAATGAATCATGGAAAACTAAAAAAATTTTTTTAATTAAAAAAATAACAATAATAGTAAATTAAAATTTCCCAACCCCAACCCAAGGGCCAATGACAATTAAGAGGTAGCAGCTTCACCCATGCTGGTTTCTGACAAATTAAGTTTCTTTGCATCAGTGTTGCAAAATTGTAACCATACAAAAGTTTTTATACATTGGTTTTCTACTGTGTGCTGACATTAGTAACAAATGTCTAAGAAGAAATGGGATCTCTTTACACACCAGCAGAGAGTGAGGACTTTCAGTTCTCACAGCATGGTAATTTGCTTTCTCTGCAATAGACATGTCTAGTGTTCCCTCGGGGAAAATAAAAGAACAAAGATCAAACAAGAACAGCATTGCTGACCTTGATTTGTTCTCATAATGTGTGTTTTTTTTTTTAAGTATCCATTAATTCTTCCAAATATGTGGTTACCAAATGCTGTAATATGAGAATATGCATAGGTCACTTAAAATCTTTATGTAATTTGCCATTTCACCTAAATCAACTTCATGACACATTGGAAAGAGGCAGAAGAGCTGGGTATGTCTCTGTCATTTGGTCCTGTGTCCAGTAATACCCTCAAGACTCAGCTCTACACCTGTTACATTAGTGGGGGAGGGGGTCAGATAGAGGTCTACAAACCTTTTGAAAATTTATATTATGCAAATTTTAGAACAGATAAAAAAAGTAGAAGGCACAGTATAATAAAGCCTAATGTATTTATCACACAGCTTCAATCATCAGCAACAGTTTCCAAACTTTTTGATCGCATACACTTATCACTGAATCAATGAGAAATCATACACAACTTATGTATAAATTATAAACATGCATTACTGTATCAATGTATTATGCACAATTGAAAACACATTTTACAAGTATCTATTTTTAAAGTACCAGTTTAAACCTAATGAGGTTTTATACGTGAATGTTCACAGCAGCTTTATTTATGAGAGCTAAAAGCTGGAACCAATCCAAATGTCCTTCAGCAGGTGACTAGGTTAAGCCAACTGTATACACATACAATGCAATGCTACTCAGTAATAAAAAAGAACAAAGTAGTGATAAATGCAACAACATAAATGAATCTCAAAAACATTGTGAGAAGCCAATCTCAAAAGGTAACATACTCTGTTATTTCATTTATTTGACATTCTTGAAAGGACAAAACTGTTGCCATGGAAAATTAAGCAGTGTTTGCCAGCAGTTATAGGTAGAGTAAGTAAGTGATTATAAAGAGATAGCATAACAGAGTTTTTGAGGTGATAAAACTGTTCTATATCCTGGTTACAGAGGTGGCTATTTAAATCTATATAGGTATTAAGATTCATAAAACTATACACCAAAAGCAAAAAAAATGTCCATTTTATTATATGATTAATACCAAAATAAGTAATGAGAAAAACATAATAAAGTTCTAATATTTTCTCTTTGTACTCCAATGCCTTATCTTCCATCTTTAACTTGGAAGCCAGTAAACTGAATTACCTCTAAAGTCCCTTTTAGTGATCACAATCTGAACTTACTATAATCTGAGGTTACTATAACACGTTTAAAACAGTCAAAAATCCTTTCATATTTATCCCATTGAGAGGTGGGGTCTATGTCCCCTCTCTTCAAATCAGAGAGAGCTCTCTCACTGCTTTGACAGATGCAATACAGAGGCAATTATTCTGTGTGCTTCTGGGGCCAGGGTGGAAGAGATTGAAAGCTTCTATTTACTTCCTCTTGGAACACTCAATCTCAGAACCCAGTCACCATGCTGTGAGGAAGCACAAGCAGCATCATGGACAATCCCAAGTAGAAAGAAACCAAGGCTCTTAACTAACAGCCTTCTGGCTGATCTCCCATCCAACAACCAGCAACAACTTGCCAACTGTACAAGTGAGCCATGTTGGAAGTGGATATCCAGCTCCGAGCAAACCATGTCAGCTGACATCATGTGGACAAATTAAGGCATTACCACCGAACTCTGCCCAACTTGCAGATTCATGAGCAAAATTAATTACTATGGTTGTTTTAAGCTACTAAGTGTTGGGTGGTCTGTTACATACTAATAGATAACTGAAAGATTTCCTCAGAAAAAGTAGTCCTCAGAGTCAGGAGTCATTACCTCATTGCAGAGTATTAGTGTGTCAGCCTCGACAACCTGCATCAAAACTGTCTGAAGTTTTGTGAAAAAAGCACCCCCCTCCATCTCTCACCAAACCTACTGAATAAGAATTTCTTGAAGTGAGAATTCAGAAACCCACATTTTTAACAAGCTGCCTGTGTGATTCTTGTGCATCCTAATGTTTGACCCCCAGCGTTTTAGACACCCTGAAAAGATTAATTGGAAATAGCTGAACCAGGGAGGTGATGTCACATGTCATCACCAGAAAAGATAAAGAAATTCAATAAAGAAAGAAAAATTACTATGAGCAAACCAGGTAGAGAGGTCCTTGAAGTAAGCTCATTCTATCAGACAAAATAGAGCTCAGCAGAGCATAGATTCTATGTGGGTATGAAAATAAGAAAGAGTAAGACCAGGTGTATTGCAAAGAAGGGGTAGGAACAATGACTTTTATTAGCAGCTGCATTATATTAATAGGATGTGTAAATCCTGTGATTTTTATGATTTTTGACAAATTAAATATGAATGACTTAATATGGAGGCAAGGTAACAAGGCTAATTTTTTAAATCTTTCTTCTATAGCTTAATTTAGTGCTTTCATAAATAAATATATATATGAAAAACCATTTAAAAGACCATAATCACCTATTTTTTTAGCTACGGATTTTTTGTTCATTAAAGCTATTTGTGCCTAAAGTAGATTCCTGGAAGATATGCTTTCTACCTCCCATCACAAAATGAAAGAGATTTTTTTTTTAATTGCCACATCTGCTTCCAGTTGACTTTGAGATGAAGTAGAAAATGAATAAGTTGAAGAAATCATCATTGTGTTATAATCACTAAAAACAAAGGCTATCAAAAGAAGAGCTAGGGGGCGCCTGGGTGGCTCAGTTGGTTAAGCGGCTGCCTTCGGCTCAGGTCATGATCCTGGAGTCCCGGGATCGAGTCCCACATCGGGCTCCCTGCTCAGCGGGGAGTCTGCTTCTCCCTCTGACCCTCTTCCCTCTCATGCTCTCTATCTCTCATTCTCTCTCTCTCAAATAAATAAATAAAATCTTAAAAAAAAAAAAAAGAAGAAGAGCTAGGATAAATATTTGAACTTCAAGGTGTTCAAAGTAGGCTCCAAAAGACAGAAATGGAAACGATCTAAGATTCACAACAGAACATAGAAGATTCCTAGATATACCTTCACAAACCAGTATTTTCTTGTTGTGTTTTTTCTTTTTCTTTTTGCTTTTGTTGTTGTTTTTGTTTTGCCCTGGCTATAAGTCATCTAGAACAACGTAGTCAAATGTTCTTTGACCTTCTGGTGATTACTTATCAAGTAGTGTCTAAGATTTATATTTAATTATTACTGATTTCTCCCACTAGGAAATAATCAAATCCAAAAATTTTCCCTCTATACTCAAGAAAGTAAAGCGAATGTCCTAGAATTAAATCTGAGTTTTAATACTAAAACTCAAGGGTTGTTGTAAACAGTAAATAGCATTAACTAAGGGATTAAATAATCAAATAACAAATGTGAACACACTACATATAGATCCCCGCAGTTAACAAGGACTTGATTAAAGTAATTTACTTTAAATCCTTCTAAAGTTAAATTAATTCCTTTGCTTCTTAGGGTCTCTGTTATCACTTTTTTTTCTAATTTTTTTGAATGTATGCTCGCTTTCATAGCTTGATACAACTGTAAAATTAGCTGTACATACAAGTATAAAAGTAGCTGTATTACTAAAAACATTATGTTAGGAAATAAGGTATAAAATCCCCATTCAATCCCCATGTCTGGAATAAATGTTTTAATGTAAAATACCTTTTTGTTTAGATTTCTATGATAATACATAATGCCTTCTAACAGTAAACTATAAGAAAATTCGGCAAATGTATTAAATATAATCTTATCTTTTATCCACAAGTTCTAAGACTTTGAATTGCACAATGTTAGGCTGGCCTTCTCTGACCATCTTCAAGATTCCCATTTAGATGGCGGGAGGAGGAATTGGAGGAAGGTGATCAAAAGGTACCAACTTCTAGTGATAAGATAAAGAAGTAGTAGGGATGTAATGTACAACATGAAGACCAGAGTTAACACTGCTGTGTAATATGTATATGAAAGTTGTTAAGAGAGTAAAACCTAAGAGTTACCACAGGAGAAATTTTTTTTCTTTTTCTTTTATTTATACAGATGATGGATGTCAACTGAACATATTTTGGTGATCATTGCACAATATATGTAAATCACACCATCATGCTGTCCACCGTCAACTTATATGGTGAAATATATCAATTATTTCTTAATAAACTAGAAAAATAATTTTTTAAAGATTTTATTTATTTATTTATTTGAAAGAGAGAGAGTGAGAAACAGCAGGAGAGGGGAGAGGGTCGGAGGGAGAAGCAGGCCTCCCGCTGAGCCGGGAGCCCAATGTGGGACTCGATCCCAGGACTCCAGGATCATGACCTGAGCCGAAGGCAGTTGTTTAACCGACTGAGCCACCCAGGGGCCCTAGAAAAATAATTTCTTTAAAAAAAACGATTCAGGGGGCCTGGGTGGCTCAGTTGAGGCTTTAACTCTTGGTTTGGGCTCAGATCACAATCTCACAGTCGTGGGATCGAGCCCACATCAGGCTCTGCACTCAGTGCAGAGTCTGCTTCAGATTCTCTCTCTCCCACTCACTCTCTCTCTCTCTCCCTCAAGTAAATAAATAAATAAAATTTTTAAAAATAACTTCAAAAATTAAAAAAATAAAAATAAAAAAGATTCTCCTTTGGTAAAACCACAAGACAAAGCAGCAGCTGCTCTATCTAAAATTGCAAGGAATTGGGGTGCCTGGGTGGCTCAGTCAGTTAAGTGTCTGCCTTCAACTCAGGTGAAGGGGTGATGATCTCGGGGTCCTGGGATCGAACCCCACATGGGCCTCCCTGCTCAACTGGGAGCCTGCTTCTCCCTCTCCCTCTGCTTCTCTCCCCTGCTCATGCCCTCCCTCTCTCTCTCCCAAATAAATAAATAAATCTTTTTTTAAAAAATTGCAAGGAATTTTCTGACAGCAATGAGATTAGAAAAAAAAAAAAGTCACCAGGATGGAGCAGGGGCTGGGAAAAGGGCAGATCCAGCTCACCAGTGGAGCTTGGAGCTTGGGCAGAGGCCCCTCTCTGGGTCGGCCTCATATGCTTTGGCTCCAATGGCTTCTACACCTCTGTTATAAGGTCTGTGGTGAGAAGACGACTCTGGCATGAGTCAGTGTCCAGAGATAAGTAAAAAACAAGACTCAGGAACCAGCATGGGAACTTAAGCAGCATTTAGTCAATTCAGGGAGCTAGAGACACAAATATCTGAAGAGTCAAGCAGAGAGTGAAATCTAAACCTTTTAATAAACAAAAAACACGCTTGCCTGGAAAGTTGAAGTGTGATAGGTACATTTATCACTAAGGGGAGTAAATGCAATTTCTCTTAAATTCACTCACAGAAAACACTGGACTCATAGTCCTGCCTCTGTTTGACAGTCCTGTGAAGTTCCATTATTTGTTTTCTCAGAAAGTATTAGCAAGGAGTAGCCAGCTTCCCCAGTGTTAGGACCTTGTAAATGACATTGTGTATAATGAACTGGCATTTATTTTTAATGAACATTATCTTCTTTTTGTCTTCACAAACTTGCAATTTATTTAAGATGTGTGAAGTTGACTGATTCTGTGCATCTTCATGACATAGGGAGGGTGACACCATCTCCATTTCAGGTTAAGACATTACTTCATGGTTTTTTAAAATCAGTGACTAATAACTTAATAATGATCACAACTGCTGAACTGAGCTGTGTGTATTTGGTAATACAGATACATAGGAGAGACTCCCACAAGCAGTATCAGGCAATTGAAAGACTTCCCTCCCCATGTCTGAAAACCAGAGTAAGATTTTAGTTATCTTGAAGTGATTTTCTAATTATTCAGTGGAAATATTTTTATTCTGAATGTGAAAACAATGTGTATAGCATCACATTATAGTACTCAAACATAGTGGCATTTTTGGTGACCAGAGAATGGTCTTTCTATTTGAACTCTGAAGCTCAGGAGTTTGTCTTTTCCATCTTTCTACTGCTTTAGAATAACTTTCAGAGTAGCTACATTTGACAAAATATGATGTACTATCAAATAATATTCATATTATTTTTTAAAGATTTCATTTAGAGTGAGCAACAGAGAGAGCATGACCGGGGTGGGGGTAGGGGGTAGAGCAAAGGGAGAAGGAGAAGCAGACTCCCCACAGAGCAGGGAACCCGATGCAGGCTCGATTGCAGGGCTCCACAATCATGACCTGAGCTGAAGACAGACACAACTGACTGAGCCACCCAGGCGCCCCTCACATTATTTTTCTAAATTCAACATGCTTTGGAGTTAATGAGAAACAAAAGACTCTGAGCTAATTAACTTTGCCTCTTGTGCCAAAAACAATTTGAATTACAAAAGCAATTTGCTGTGAACATAACCCAGTATGTCCCCGCCCCACCCCGCCCCACCCCGCCCCATCCAAAGGGAATCCTTGAACTCAATCTTTAAATTTCTTTGGCTGTGCAGTTTGTGTTTATTAAATGTCTACTATGTGCAGAGTACATCCTAAGAGCTAACAAGAGCAGTAAGGGTAAAGGTAAACCCTCTTGACTCTTGAAAACTTGTTAGGAAAATAAAATACGGAGGGAGGAAGCAGTTAAATCCCGGGACTTAGGAGTGTGTGATGGTATCAAAATGTGTGAGGAAGGCGCTGTTCAGAGTGCTTCTCTGAACACCAGTGGAGACAGCTGGGGCATTTAGAAAGAGATTTGTGGGATTTGGAGGAAACTTAAGAAATGGAAGCTGCAAACAAGTAAAATCATATAGCGGGGAGAATTCAAATGATTTCCTCATTGCCATCATCTCAGATGTGTAAATGTTGTTCTGCTCTCAAGTATGGTTTCCCTAAGTTTTTTTTTTTTCTAAAGATTTTATTTATTTATTTGAGAGAGAGAATGAGAGATAGAGAGCATGAGAGGGAAGAGGGTCAGAGGGAGAAGCAGACTCCCCGCTGAGCAGGGAGCCCGATGTGGGACTCGATCCCGGGACTCCAGGATCATGACCTGAGCCGAAGGCAGCCGCTCAATCAACTGAGCCACCCAGGTTCCCTAAGTTTTTTAAACAGAAACAGTCCCTTTTTTAAAACTAGCAGAAGGGGATGGTGATTGTTGGGGGGAGCTATTGACTAAACATATGGAAGATTTTGCATTTATAGGACACAATTCTTAGGTGTAAGAGCTAGAAAAACCATCACTCATTTGTTTCAATTTACACAAAATAATAAAAAAATTACACAGTAAATATATCCAAGGAAACAAACTCCTTAACATTTGAGACACTAATTTCCAGTCATTCCAGTAAAATATAAATATGTGTTGAAGTCCTTCAGCTTGAACTAGACAATGATATTTGTATTCCCGGGGTCACCAGGATAACTTGGGCTCTTCTAATGGAAAGAAAATAAGTGACTTTTTATTAACATTCTTAGCTTTGGATAACTAAGGGAGACATTTCAGTGTGCATCAGGGGCTTCTCCTTGCTTTTGAGTGCAAAGGTTGTAAGGATTTGGCTCCACACCTGAACACCACAGAATGTACCTGTTTCTGATATAGTCTCATGCCCCTTCTGAAACATATCTGCTCCCATCCCTATCAGGCAGAAATACAAGAGAGAAGCAGTCTCTATGTCCTCCTGTTTTTGTCTCTACTTCTTTCTTTCTTCCAAAGGCTTAATAACAAGAATTATTTGTCTTTCATTAACTTTAGCTCCCTTATTCATGCACACTTTCAATTTCTCAATTTCCTTTTTTTTAAACCAACCTAAAATATGCTAAGCCTGACAGACTATCTTATGTAAAGATTTTAGTTTTTTTTGCCTATATTTAGAAAATGGCCTTGACACCATCACAGAGCGTTATATATGATCTTGTGGCTCTATCATATGGATTTGAGTTTCTTAAAAAGTCTCTTGCAAATGAGTTGAAAAAACAAAAAGTATTCATATCTGAAGTGGTAATGTTTTAGGCTTTTAAAATTATAAATAAAAGGAAATAAATCTTTTTTAGAGACCTCCTTTGGATGACTTGGTAAGGATCAGATAAATGAAATCAGAAGTGGGTTTCAAATTGTAAAAAATCAGAAACATTTATAAAATGTCCTCACTGCATCCAGGAATCACACACAAGTTACAGTATTTTCTCTTTAGATTATAAACTATACAGAGACTAGGGCTGGATTTTATTTTCATGCTTATATATTCACTTCCACATACATCCCTCCCTCCATCTCTTAGCAGGCATTGAATAAGTATTTTTGAATGAATGGATGAATGAATGAATGAATGAATGGCTTTTGTAAATATAAGCCAACGCTTAATGTTAATCACTAAGGGGAAAAATGTTGCTGCCATACATCTTCTCCAACTCACATTATCCTTCAATTGCTAATTTCACATGAAAAAGAAAAATCTCAAAGGGATGTTGACTTATTTAGTGACCTGGTTATATACCTAGAGTCAATATACATATACCATTGTTTAACATAATTTGCTCAGTTCCACCATAGACAGATCCACCAGGCTTTCTAACAAATTAATTTTTCATTGTAAAACATGGGTTTTACCTTTTCTCTAGGGTGTGCTTTATTTAAATCTGGACGGTCAAAAAACTCAGTGAAAGGGAAAATAAGACTTTTTTTCTTCTGGCTCCTGTCCTTTTACCCTGCTTTCTCCATTTTTTAGTGTTAAAAAATGTTTCTATGAGGAAACCTCCAGAGGGCCAGATTGCCTAAGAAAGTCAGATTGATAGTAGCTGTGCTGTCCCAATGTTGATTGACCTTCCAGGATGAAAGAAGTTCTGCAAATAAATTTTGTAATTCCAAGCCAGGCAAATACTACCAGGGTGATTTCTCCAACCATTTTAAGCAGTAGTACACACCTTTTCAGTCCCCAGTTCCTATGTTAAAAAGTTGGCAACTCAACCCACATAAAAGAAAAAATACAACGATGACAAAGAAAGGAAAGCTTGTGTTGAATATATGACTTAGGGAAAGCAATCACCTGAGCAGGTATGAACAGCATCTCATCATTATAGGACCTCAGGGACCGTTGTACATATTCTTCCTTGTGTTACTCTCTCACATGTCCCCCAGCGACTTTCAAACCGAAGAGGTAACTAGGAAGTTCACACGTCTACTTGCAGCCAGGCATTCACGGTCGGTAGCCTAATAGCCCCCCAAAGACGTGCACAGCCTAATCCCCAGAACGTGTTAGAATGTTACCCCTTATGTGCCATGAGGGACTTCGCAGATGTGAATAAGATTAAGGACCTTGAGATGAGGACATTGTCCTAGATTCTGCAAATGAGCCCAATATAATCACGGAGGTATTTAAAAATGGAAGAGGAGAGCCTAAAAGTGAGTCGGAGACAGGAGACAGAAGAATTCAGCCTGCCCTTGCTAGCCTTGAAGATGGAAGGGGGCCTGAGGCAAGGAACATGGCTGTATCTAGAAGCTGGAAAAATCAAGGAAAGGGATTCTCCTGTTGCATCCCCAGAAAGGAACGCGGGGACTTTTGACTTCCAGAACTGTAAGATAACACATTTGTGTGGCTTTAGGTGCCTGCATTTCTGATACTTTTCTACGGCAGTGAAAGGACATGAATAGAGTGTTTTTTCAGGATTCGTTTCTGACCTGTGTCTCCTTCTGCAATGAGCTTCCCTGTAGGAGGGGGCATTCAGTGCTCACCCTCTCCCTCTCCCCTCTGCACCCGTTACACTAATGCCTGACCTCTCCTCTCCAAGGCAACAAGAGGCCACTGGAGAAGTGAGAGAGCTCCAGGACGATCTCATTGGTCGTCAGGGGTCCAAAACTTTATGGGGAAGGTCCTAAAACCTATAACTAAGAAGCGATTCGAGGCACTTTGCAACTTCACAATAAAAAGCTATTTGTATGCCAAAGTCATAGCGTAGTAACAGTAACTGCCAGGCAGGAGCTGAAATATGATCTTTAAGTGCCCCAAACACGCAGATCATTGGCCTGGCTGATATGCCAGGGCATTTTGGGCCTGGAAGATTTCTTTGCAGTTCAACTTATTTGCATCTCTGCCTTGAGCTTTTAAAAGAAAGGATTCCATTATTTATAGAAGGCGTAATGGGGTTGCTCTCCAGGGTTATTGAATGTAAACTTACGTAGAAAGGGAATGCATCCCTAGAATAAACTAACTCCGTAGGAACTGTCTGTTCTCATGTCCAAGGATGATGTATGCCTGGGGACAGTAGGGATTCCAGATTCCTTTCAGAAAACTTCAGATTAACTGCGTGCAATCGGGAGAATTACTTAAGATTTAGGTCAGCACTTACAACAAAATGTGACATCAGGCTAAAAGAAAATGCTTATTTTTAATCCAAGAACAGGGTGGAGGACGTTTTTGTTTCATAAGAAGATCCTCACTTCATTGCCCTTGCTAGATCCTATTTTATTTAATTCCCTCCGACTTCAATATTATCAGGTGTGGGTAGCCGGGCCTGAATGGGAACACGTGGTTCTCTTGTTCTGCATTCGTTTCATCAGTACTAAATGTTGATGCATTAGAATTGATTGTGATCTTCTTGAAGTCTGGGGAGGAAAAGGGAGATTGGGGCAAAAGATAAGAATGATAAAGAATTACCGGTGAAAGGAGCATATTCCTTATTGGTGACTGTCCCCACTTGGCCTTTCCGTGGACATGGGTCACTGCCTGCCTGTGTGTCAGGAGACAGAAGTATTGGGCCGGGGCAATTAAGGAATCACAGTGGCCCCAAAAGCCCGTGAATTACACTGTCATTACCCAGCAAGAAAACACTATCTATGCCACTCTTATGGTGCTTTAAGCCCTCCAGTGCCACTTAACCTTCATGTCCCACATCTGAAAGGAAATTTAGATGAAATAAGGCCTGTTTTACCCACCAAGTACAGTGTACACAATCATAAATCATTGAGGAATAGCTGCCGAGACCTGAACATATTTGGATATGATTCGAAATGTAAAGGGGGTATTTTATCATGTGCTCGGTTTGGGGGTTTTTTTGTTTTGTTTTGTTTTGTTTTGTTTTGTTTTTATTTAGTAGGAAGGCAGATAGATGTCCAGCATTAGGATGCCTTCATGAAGTGCTGACATATTTTCAATTCTCTTTCCCGCACTGGTTACATGTTTTGTAAATCTTCTTCACAATATAGATTTGTTACAGACCTGCTGCTCAAGTAATAAAAGCAATCCTATACCCAACAGAGCGGACTCCTTGCCCTGTATCTCTTCCCCCCTGCCCTAGCTCCCAGCACACCTTCCCCAAACAAGACATTCCACAAAAGAGATTCAGGGCTTTTGCAGGCAACATTCTCTGGGCCCGGAGTCTGAGTCCTGTACAGGAGGTACTGGATAGGGACCGAGTGAATGATGAAAGAGCATCGGGTCACGATGGAATGCTTCCTAAGTAAATGATGCAGCATTTGTGTTTATTACCTTTGCTTATCACCGTTACCCCAGAAGATGCAAAATAAAATCAGAGAAAGGAAAGTTTTAAGCAGACATTCACATAATAGGCTACATAGACACTGAGATGTGTGTGCTAATCAGGCACAGTATTCTAGCAGGCTGCCCTGGGAGTAAGAGGAAACAGGCATTATTTAAGCAAGGATTGGACAGTATTAAAAAAAAAAAAAAGGGTCCATCCAGGGAAAAGACAGGTTCTATTCACTACATACCCCAATATGCTTCCATATTTGATTTAGTTTTCTAACTGTAACATTCACTCTATTTTCTGTACTCTGTTATTTTATTTAATTAAAATACACCTGCTTTATGATTCTTATCAACACACAACGAACCAGTCTCCAATCATTTTAGCAGATATAGAGTGAATTCAGGATGTCAGATTTCCAAGACCTGATTGTAACCCAGAAGACGGAAAAATCTCACTCAGTACTTGAGTTTTTAAACATCCATACATGATCACACAGCTATCAAAGGAGAAGAAAGATCAAAAACACCAAAGTGATGTGTAAAGGGCAAGGAGAGAAAGCCTGTGTGCTTTCAGTCCAGGAAATGATGAATGTGTAACAAGGAGGCATGAACTAAAAGAGCTTTGACAAATGAATTTTCTTAGAAATCAATGACTAGGCAACCAGGGTAAGATTTATCCAGAGCATAAGAAATGTGACAAGTGGTTCAGCTTTTCCATTTTTAAAGATGAAGAGTTGATTTGACTCACATATTTAAATTCAAAATTTTAAAAATTGTATCAGTCTTTTTCTGTGTTTTGTGCATAGATTAAATAATTAATCATTGGCATGATTTAATTAGGCTTTCGTATGCATCGTTTATGAAATGAGGATGCCAATGATGACATGTCACATTTATATAAGAAAGCATAATTTTCTTGCTGTATTTTTTCCAAGTTAAAAGGAAGTTACTTCCTTTTCAATAGCAAGACTTTCTTACTCCAGTTAACGCTTTCTATACCCTTCCTTTCAGTACAATAATACTTACTGGGAGGACTCTTTATATGTAAAGGAAATCTAATAAATATACATATAAGTTTAAATTCCTTTAAAGATAATGAGCTCCTTTTTTTTCTATTCCTGCCCCTTTATTTTTTAAATTAATTTATTTTTTATTATGTTATGTTAGTCACCATACATTAGTGCCTGCCCCCTTTCTTTATAAGTAATAATGCAGGATTTACTAGATCTTTCTTACCAATTACCAATCCTAAACAAGCTATTTGTGGGTCTTACTCCACTTAGATTCACATTTGCAGAAACAGTGCTGTGTCCCAGGCAGTGGTGCTAAGATATTACTTCCAAGGGTGCTGACTTTAGTAACATAGAGGATGCAGCCCAGTAAATGGAAGGGCAGAGAGAATGAAATTTTTAATAGCTTTGCTCTCTTGGTGCTTTGTCTGAAAGAATCACTGTTACACTTGACATTTGTTGCCATTTTGCTTTTTCATTTTCAATTGTGGAGCCAGACCCGTCTGTGTGTTGAGGGGAGAAAGAGAGATGACCTCAGAAATGTCAGAAGTATTACAAACAGCAGACTGCAAGTTTGGTTAGGTGGACAGTAGTGTTTCATCAATCTGTTTAAATGCTGGCTGTGGAGTAGGCACCTGAAACAATAATAAGAAGCTCTTTAAATTTTGCAAGGAGCACAATAATGTGATATGAGAGATGTGGCTTTTTTCCTGGCATAGGCCAGTGGTGTGGTCGCAGCAGGTGCCACAAGGAACGAAGAGGAGCTCTGGGCAGATCTGAAGGTGATCTCACTTCTGCTGTTTCCTACTTGTGACCTCAGTAGGGTACACAGCCCCTCCAAGCTTCACTTTCCTTATCTGGAAAATGAAATAAAACTACCTACCTCATGGGGCTATTGAGAAGATTAATAAGATGGTGCCTGCAAAGTGCCAAACTCCATAAGTGCTATTTTGCCTTTCTTCCCTTGTTTCTACTTTATCATTGCAGATAACTTATCCTCACAGGTGATCAAGAACTTGCCCTACATCCCTTGTGAGAACCTGGCCCAGCCCACAGGGCTAAAAGAGCTAACAGAGGGAGTCCCTAACTCACTGTGGTGGGTTCACTCCTGCTTCTTCCTGCTAACCAAGTTCCAGGTCAGACTCTAGGGGTGTTTGAGCAAGCACTGGGGACAGTCAGTGGTGCTTGCCCACATTTATTAGCCTGTGGATTTCAGGTCAAGAGTCTACTAGTCGACAACTCAGTACTGTCAGGTGAATTTCTCTGTCTGATACAGAGCAGTCTGAGGCCAAATGCTGGATTTTAGGTTGCAGGTGGTAACTAGGAGTGGTTGGCTGTCCAAGCTGACTTGCGTTCTTGCATATGGCTCACAGCCAACAGGTAGACACCCTCAATCCATACATACACTCAAGACATGAATCTAGATATTTCCACCCAGTTAATTTTTCCTCTATGGGGATGTTGGAGCTGTCCTGGAACTGGGCCACCAGTCTGGCCTCATTTTAGGACAGACAGTAAGCATTATACCAAATGCCTACTCAAGACCTAATATAGGCAAGGCAAGTAGGTTTCATCTTGCATGGCAACTCATCTCATGGTAGTGAATGCCTAGATAGCTGTGTGTAGAATTCTAAGACCTCTTCTGGGCTCAGCATAGATGTGTGCCCTAGCTAGTGATGATGTCTGCTGTGGGCAGTGGAGAGGGTAATTGGGGCATACACGACAGAGTAGGAAACCTCATTCCCTGGGTAGCCTCAAAGTGCTGCTTTACTTCAATATGGACATAGATCATTATTCAATAGATGTCCATATTCACAGACATAGAACACTCTGTAATCACTGAGTAATTCCTTTGGCCGAGTGACGACACCACAAACCCAACATCCAAAGACAATCTCAGTCCTCTGGTCAGTGCTGCAAGAGGTTCTGGGGCCACTAATAATTTTGAATGTCATCAAAGATATTCATTCCTGGATACTACCTGGTTTTTCATGACCTCATAATTCCAGGGGGGCAGGGGCTTGTCCAGAATCACTTGAAATCATTGAAAGCCAAGGCCAAGGTTAGTTTCTGCTGCTTTCATTATCGCTTCCAGCAGTGAGCATACATACTAGAGTATAAAATACCACAAAATGCACCACTCCTAACACACAAATCCTAGAAATCTGAAATATTTAGACTCTTTAAACCAAAACCCTGTCTGCTTTCTAACCCTCTGCCTGAGCTATTGATCTTCTGCCAGGAACATGTATTCATGATCAGTCAAAGATGGCATCCCATGGAGAATTTAATGAAAGAAAGCTACAGTGGGGCCCCATCTGCCCATCAACTGTCTCTCCTCTTTGTCAAGAAGAGAAGCAAGGATGCACATCTGTGCAATGAGTACCAGGAGTTAAATAAAATCATTATCCAAAATCAATACCTTCCCACTGACTCCTGGCTTGCTGTATTAGCACAGGTGAACCACAGTTTATACCAAACAGGGATTCCTGAGACATGTAATTAGTCAGAGTCACGAAAAAAAGACAAAAGAACCTATTTTGAACTTATTATGACCATTGTGAATATACATGAAGGCCGTTCAGCCTCTTCTGATCATGATTACGTTAGGCTATTGCGTAACCTGTTTGGGACATTTTTATTTTTCTTCTCATGACTTTTCCAAACTATATAACACAAGCCCCACTGTGAAAATACCAATTAGATGCCCATGTCAGGAAGTATGCATTTGCCTTTCTTTGGTAGAATCTTGTCACTCAGATCTCCTGTCCTTTAAATGGTATGACTCTGTATTGGAAGTGTCCACAGTTCTCCACTTGGCCCATCTCTGTCTAACTCGGTAATTTTCAAATGAGTTTAACTTGAGAATTCTTTGTGGTTTTTTTTTTGTTTTTTTTTGTTTTAACAAATGAAATTTCACCAAGAATCCTGTATTAGTTTCCCAAGGCTGCTGTAACATAGTACCATAAGGTGGGTAGCTTATACAACCGAAATTTATTATCTCTCAGTTCTGGAGGCTAAAAGTTCAAAATCAAGATATCAGCAGGGTTGTTTCCTGCTGGAGGCTGGGAGGGAGAATCTATTATGTGCCTCTTTCCTGGCTCCTGGTATTAGCTGACTGTCTTTGGCATACCTTGGCTCTAGAAGTACCCATATCTACCTTCATCTTCAGATGGCATCCTCCCTTTGTGCATCTCTCTTGTACCCAAATTTCCCCTTTTTATGAAAGCGCCAGTCAGGGGCGCCTAGGTGGCTCAGTTGGTTGAGCATCATCTGCCTTCAGCTCAGGTCATGATCTCAGGGTCCTGGGATCGAGCCCCAGGTCAGGCTCCCTGCTCGGGGGGAGGGGGGGCTGTTTCTCCCTCTCACTCTCCTTCTGTGCTCTCTCTCTTTGGGAAAAAAAAAAAAGCACCAGTCATATTGGATTAGGGATCATTCTAAGGATTAACTTTAATCATCTGCAAAGACCCTATTTCCAAATAAGATCACATTTACAGGCATTAAGGGTTAGGACTGTCATATCTTTGGGGGGAACACAATTCAACCAATAACAAATCTCAATTATAAAACAGGAAGGGTGAACCTGCTTACGTTGAATGGGGAGAGGGACCTTTATGCCTGACACCTTCCTCTCCCTTCCATTCCTCCCTCTTCTCTCTTGACATGCCTTCAAAACACCCTGAGCTGCCCAAAACACAGTTTGAGAAATCACTGTTCCAACACAATGGGTATGCAACAACCAGATATTTCAGTGTCTGTCGGAGGTCTAGCAAGAGTTAAGCTATGCAATCATCACATTGTACACCTTAAACTTACACAATATTACATGTTGATTATATTTCAATAAAGCTAGAAAAAATCAAAGATAAAAGATAAAAGAGTTAAGTTTTGCATATGTCAATTTAACATTAAGTCAGTCTTAACCCAGACATGTGACTTATTTTTGCTATAGAGAATAACTGCTGGGAGGGAGCACGGGAAGGCTATGAAGCCCGCAGGGAAGATTGTAATGGGAACTGTCTCCTGTCCGAGTATCATTTCTGTGGAGTCTCCCTGCATCACTTTGGAGAGCGAGGTATTTTCCATCAAGCCCTCACTACCAATTCACAAAATGTTCGTGGCACTTTCTTATGGGAGCCAAACCTCCCATTAGCCATTAGCACAAACCAACGGAACCTCAGTGACATGCACAAGTCAGCCAAGAACAGATTTATTTACTGGCCCTCTTCTTTCCTCTCACTGCCAGATCCAGGACCTTCCCGAATCACAGAGCCAGAAAGCCAATTCTCAAGCCTTTGCATTTTAATTTCCAAAGGCCCCCAGCTATCCAATTTTCTGCTATACATGCAGAATTTGCCCATCTTGCAGCCCTGGCCCGACCATCACTCGCTCACCTTGGAGCAGCAAAAAGTAGATAGGAGCATCTGCTAGCCCCTCAGTGAGGGCCCCACACCCCAAATCATTACCCTCCATCTTGTGCCTGCATTGCTCGTCAGGCACATTGGTTTCTATCAAGTAAGGAAGATACCCTCATTCTGTGGCTACTGAGAAATCTATATTTATGCCATCAAGAAGAATGATGGCCTGGAAGGAATCTTCTACCAGAATCTCAGGATGCAATCACAAATGTCTTTTCCAAACCTTCGTAATCCATCTCAATCGTATTAGTGATAAGCCCAGTGTCCCATCAGTTCTGCTCTAACCAGACATATGTGTCCCTTAAAAGTCATGCAAGAAAAACCACAAGGCTTATGGAGAAAATAGGGTCAGGGAACAATTCAAAAAACTTGATCAGCGTCATAAAAATAGGAAGCTATTAAAAAGGGGTAGTACAGTTTTGCACATATGAAATGGTTAAGAAATGCACACATACTCTAGTAAGTATGCTATTTTCCCTTGAAACGGATGTGCAGTGTACCTGCTGAGGTGAAGGAGAAGGGCTGTAGCTTCTGAGTTCTTGTGAAGAGGTGAAAGAAAAATTGTCTGAAATTCGGTGGGAAATTGTAACTCTACAAGGGGATGAGCTTGATTCATAATGCATGTGAGAAACCAAGGTAGCTGGTAGATTTTGAGGCGTGTTCATGTGTGCATTTTGTGTATTCCTGCACAACTCAGTTCCATGGGGTGCAGTGGTCTGCATTCACCTGTTATTTCTCACAGACAAAGTCATGCACAGACAAAAGCAAGATCTGCATCATGGTCAAATTTTTCCCTAATGTTATCAATCACATTGGGACTAATCCACATTTTCAAGGCAAGCATTATAGATTGCAGAATGCACTATGCTTAGGGCCACACCTTCAGTTTTTACCATCCGTTCAGAGGAAATCAGGCCAGCTTCTTCAAACACACCCATCTTCTGCCTCAGAATATCCCTTGATGTATTAATCACCAATTTTATCTTCATTACTTTTCAGCGCCAACTGCCCTCTGCCCCTAGGCCATTCTAAGGCAAGGGAGCAGACATGTCTGGATGATGCAATCTGACTAACAGTAAACTCCAGGAAAGTCCTTGAGATAGGAAACCAGATCCAGCTATCCATTGCATGCTTACATTGGACTACCTGGCTACAAAGCTGGTAGGAAGCCAACTTCCCACCAAACGTTTGTTGGGCGGGGGGGAGGGGAGGGTTCCAAAAATTGTCCCAAGAATACAAAATTCAGCTCCCAGTAACATCATGATTCATCTCAGTTTTCCCATTTCTTCTTGTATGGCCCTGAATTGCATATATATAGAGCTTCCCACTCGATATTTTAATCCACATAAACAGCCCAGAGAAAGCAGGTTATTTGGGGCTCCTGAGGAATAGCAGAGATTGTTATGCTATCCAGTGTGACACCCCACCCCCACTGTGGGAGGCCCAAATCTGGTCAGACACAACCTGGCCACACATATAGACACAGAGGTCTCCTGAGCGGATGATAGCATATTCCTGATATCGGGAAACAAGAGCAACTTTGATGGTAGGTTTGGTTGGGTCAATCTTTGGGCTGCTTGCAAAGAGGAGAAACTTGCTTCAGATCTTGTTCTGGGCTTCTTTCTCCCTGAAAGCTATCTGGAATGCTTACCTTGGGCTTCAGCCTTCTTGCAACTTGACCACCCCCCTCCTTCCTTGGACCAAAGGTAATGTCTCAGCTTCTTCTTTGCTGGACCTTTGTACTCTGCCATGACCCCTGACAGTGTAGATGGTCCCCTTCCCTCTTGCCTTGTCAGGAACCATGATATGCACTCCCCACTCTTCTATTTCCCGTTGGCTGTCAGAGCTCCATTTTCATAATTAATCTGATGGAACTACACTTCCCCTCACCTCCCTATGAACTCAAATCCTTTGCGCTTCTTTTTTTTTTTTTTTTTTGGTAAGATTTATGTATTTTTTTTAGAGAGAGAGTGCAAGTTGGAGGAGGGGCAGGGGAGAGGGAGAGAGAAAGTCTTCAAGCAGACTCCCTGCTGAATGCAGAGCCTGAGGCAGGCCTTTACCCCAGGACCCTGAGATCATAACCTGAGCTGAAATCAAGGGTTGGCCCCCCAACCCACTGAGCTACCCAGGTGCCACAGAATCCTTTGTCCTTCTAACTCTGTCTCAAACTGCATCTGCCTAAGGAGCCAACAGTAAGGGATATTTCCCTTACTCCACAAAGAGTTCATGGGTGTCTATTAGACCAATATGAGAACAATCTCATACATGTTTTCAGTTTGCATCATTTTCAAAATATTGTGAGAACTCATTGTATTATTTAAGGGAGTCTATTTAGTGACTGCCTTGCAAAAGAAATGCCACATTCATTCTTTCCAAATAGTATAACTTTAATGCTATTTCGTAATTTGTGATTATACTAGGATATTAGCATGTTTGTTACTAATAAACTATATTGCTATTTTGATTAGCAGTTTGGCAATTAATCAATGTTTGATACTGTGAATAATTTTAGGATGAATCCATGGGCAGGTTTGAATCAGCAGCCTTATCTCCATATTCTAAAATAACTTTAAATGAATGAAAGAATTAGGAGGTATATTCATCTCAATGTGAAATGAAGATGCTGACATGGAAGCTTCCTTCACTTATTCTCTGATGTCACATGTGAAGCAAATGAACTCTCTTGATGCCCACACAATGTATTTAGGACCCTCATTGTTTCCTTGCGTTATAAAGTTGTGCTTGTCCTAACTAAATTTCTACAGACCATATTGTATTTACTACAATCTGTTTGATCAGCTGTTCAGTTTGGTTATCAACTGATAGCCAAAAAATGAATTTACTATCAGGAATCCAATTATAAAAACAATAATAATAAAACTAGACAGCTGCCCCTCTGTATTTTAAGGCAATTTAAAAAAATGATTTGGCTTCTTGTTTATATGACAAATCCAGTACATGAGGTAAAACATACTCAAAGGGAAGAAAAAACTTTTCATGAAAGTAACAGAGTGTAGAGGCCCCTAGGTGGTTCCATCAGTTGAGGGTCCAGCTCTTGATTTTGGCTCAGATCATAATCTCAGCGTTCTGGGATTAGGCCCCGCAATGGGTTCTGTGCTCAGTGTGGAGTCTGCTTGAGATTCTCTCTCTCCCTTTGCCCCTCCCCCTACTCACTCATGCGTACTTTCTCTAAATAAATAAATAAATAAAATCTTAAAAGAAAAAGAAAGTACCAGAGTGTAAAGCAGTCTAGTTTTAAAAAGAAGATGGTAAATAATTTAAATATATAAACATACACACACACTATGAAACCAATGAATGAGATCATAACAAAGTCACCTAAGAAAAAACAATCTTTTGTAGGTAAGACAAAGTAAAAATTAAAATATTTTAAAACTGAAAATTAAAGAGATTAAAGAAAGCCGACTTATTGAAAAGATGATCAAATATTTAAAACCTGACATATAGGGTGCAATTAAGAAATAATTTAAGGTGTTTTCAGAGAAAAAAGAAAAGAAATATTTAGCATTTATTATAATATCCGAGTTTCCCTTTCTTCATGCAAAAGGGTGCCAAAAATTATGAAAAATTCTTAATTGTAAATACAATACACCCAAGAGGTTTTAAAGGTCATTGAAAATCATTTTGGAATTGGAAAATATATTGAGTGACATGGTTTTTAGGAGAGATAGGATACAAGTCAATGACTTGAAGAAATGGAAAGAATAAAGACATAAGAAATAACACAGACACTGAAAAGAATAAGAATATTCCACAGAGAAGGTAGATAATACAAGCAGAATGTTGGGGTCTCAGATTAGGAAGAACAGCAGTAGGACTCACTCTTTTCACAAACTAAAAACAGCTTAAAAGTGGTTTACTTTTTCGTCCCACAATGCAGGCATAGTTAAGTCCTAGATTTAAGTGTCTATGCTTGCGTGTATGTATGTGTGTGCATGTGTTTTGTGTCTGTACGTGCTTCTATGTGTATCCACATGTGTGCATGCCAGTATAACCATGTGTATGTGTGTGAAGACACTGGAGAATCTAGACACTTCAGTCCTCCATCTCACACATCCCTAACAAACTATATTGCTATTTTGATTAGTAATTAGGCATTTAATCAATGTTTGATATTGTGAATCATTTTAGGATGAATCCATGGACAGGTTTGAATCAGCAGCCTTATCTCCGTATTCTAAAATCACTTTAAATGAATGAAAGAATAAGAAGGTGGACTCATCTCAATGCGAAATGAAGGAAGGCATAAAGCAAAGGGAGAGTAATTACAGGGCTTTTTTTTTTTTAATTGGAGAAGGAGGCAGAATAGTCTCATGTTTAAAACCATGGTTTTTAGTTATACATCTCTGAGTTCAAATTCCGATATGCCACGTCTACACCATGTCCCATCAACCAATTTTATTAGTCCCCCCCGGTTCAGTTTCTTATTTACAAAGTGAGTATGGCAGTAACGTACGTCTCTTTATAAGATGCTTTTAAGAACCGAGTGAGATAATGTATAAAGACCTCGGCATAGTGCCTGGCATGAAGTGTATAATCAATACATGATAGTTGTTGTATTCATTATTTACTGATAAACACACCAACTCCTTAACCAAAATAAGACACACACACCAGGAAGTCCAGCAAGAAAGCAGGAGATAGGAGAGAAGTGGAACGGGCTCACTGGAGCCCATCATAGCCCAAAGCCTTGCTCACAGGGGAACCTGCAGCCTCAGCCCAGATAGACCCCACATGCCTGATTGCTCTCCTCTGGATAGCCTGGGACCACACAGTCAACCTAGGAAGGAAACCCTTACAGACCAGGAATGAAGTTCTGCAATAAATTTCATACTAAAGTACTCTGCCTCATAGTAAGAAATATTAGTTAGTGATGACAAATCCAATAGCCTGTTGTTTAATTTAGATATTTAATTTTAATTTTTAATAACTATCCTTCACTAGCAGTCTAAGAATGTAGAATGAAAAGCTTTTCTGTGAGCCATTTCTCAGAATGCAATGGATTACCTGGTTGTATATGTATAAGTATATTTACACTGAAAATACGTACATACATTCACAAACACATGCACAGAGAAACGTAGTACATCCACTGTGTAAGTAGGAAATGGCTCTAAGACATATCAGCAAATCAGCAACTGAATCATTAAACTGACAGGAAACCTTGTACGCTATTCTCATATCATTCTGCAAAGAATATACTGGATCTGACTAGAATGCATTAAAAGACCAGTTTGAAAAACTGGAGTTTGATAAACATCTTTAAAGGAAAAAATAGGAAAGTGTGGCTGGTAGAAAAGGAAACAGATGCTCTCGCTAGAATAAAAAGCCAAATTACAAATACTTGAGCTTTACACCACTTTTAAATAACCCTGTACAGTGCAGCGTAAGAACTTTTAGCTTTAATGAACGCCAAGTCATTTTATCAACCCAGTGTTAGAGCATTTTTTTTCTTTTCATGTTTCCTTTTCATTCATTCTTGGTTCATTTCATTTTTTTCCTCATGACCTGGCACTTGCTTCCGTTACAAGCTAGGACTATACTAGCAAAGGGAAATGGACCAAAGAGACATTTATCTCAATAATTCAGGCAGAAATAACTTAGACCCGAAGCAGCAAGATGTTTAGACAAAAGAGAATTTTTGCTTGGATTAACCCCAGACCTGGTCTGGTTTCAGACATAAACTAATGTATTTATACATTATAAATACATTTATAAAAAGAGCTGTGGGGCCCTTTTGTGATAATGGCACTGTTATTATGTATGTGAATATTTACTTCTGAACACCACTACTCAACTCTCATATTCTGAAAAAACATAGTAAGGGAAAGCCAACATTTATAAAGCCCAATAGGCTCAGCTTCTAAATACTTGAGTGAGTGTCGAGTAGGAGGGCTGTCATCGGGTGCCTTGCCTTATGATGGCATCACACGTAGCATTTCCAGAACCTGCCAATAGACGTCAAGGGATGGAACTATGGCTGGATGAAGACATCTCCTGAATCAGTATTCAGACCGTTCCCACCACTGCTCACAGTGGAGGTTGTGGAGAACAGTACAAAGATTGAAGCACAAAGTAAAAAGATCTAAAAGGTTAACTCTTTTCTCCTTGCTTCTGAAGCTTTCTGACCACAGGCTCGGTTGATGGGGATGGAAGACAAGGGAAATATAAGCCCCATCATGGAAATGATAGGCTGGGAAAGTGGTCTGCATGTCCTTTGAAGTGGCCTTGGCTAAGAATGTTTGGAAAAGAGACTCCTGTTCTAAAGAGAAGATATTTTTAAGAAAAGAAAAGAAAGGGCGCCTGGGTGGCTCAGTCGTTGGGCGTCTGCCTTCGGCTCAGGTCATGATCCCAGGGTCCTGGGATCGAGCCCTGCATCGGGCTCCCTGCTCATGGGAAGCCTGCTTCTCCCTCTCCCACTCCCCCTGCTTGTGTTCCTGCTCTCGCTGTCTCTCTCTGTCAAATAAATAAATAAAATCTTTAAAAAAATAAAAAAGAAAAAAGAAAAGAAAAGAAAAGAAAGTTACTGTGTGTTGGTGGTGTTTTTCCAATGGGCAAATTAATTTAGGAGAAAAATGAATGATATCTAACCGGAGGAATAAACTAAATTGTAAGTGATCAATACATCCAGGAAACTGAAATCAAGCAGAGTTTGTCAAATTTAAAAAGGATAAAAGGAAGAATAGAGACTTATTTTAAGAAAACAAGTTTAAAAAATGATCAGAATTTAAATAAGATTTTTAAAAGGAACAGACATTCATTTGAGATTAGGAAGAATGGAGGGGCGCCTGGGTGGCTCAGCTGGTTAGGCCACTGCCTTCGGCTCGGGTCATGATCCCGGAGTCCTGGGATCGAGTCCCACAGCAGGTTCCTGGCTCAGCAGGGAGCCTGCTTCTCCCTCTGACCCTCTCCCCTCTCATGCTGTTTCTCTCTCTCTCAAATAAATAAATAAATAAAATCTTTAAAAAAAATAAAGAATTTCATCTGCTGATCCATACTCAGAAATGAAACAAAAAAAATTTAAAAAAAAAGAAAGAAAGAATGGAAATCACTAAACAAAGCCATCTACTATTCCTGTTTAGCTTTGGAAAAGTGATTGCGGGGAGAGGTTTCTTTTTCAATTGGTCTTCTTTAGCCCAACAAAAATTCATATTGGGAAAACTGGAATCAAAGACTGGCTTTTGTATTTAACATATTTCCTCGGAGAGCATTTTTCTGGTATAGCTCTGCTATGGAATGATTCTAGATGTTAAAGGGAACAGAAGACTCGCTTTATCCTAATGGCTTAATATTTACTTTTTTTTGTCTTTCAAGCAGTGGCCAGATAGAGCTCAGCAAATAAGCCTAAGAGATGAAGAAAATGTTATTCCCCAGACTCCACGGTGGAAGGAAAGCCTGGCTCTGGGGTGGGTTGCTCCACATCAGCAGTTGGAGGCAGGGTCTGGGCCGTCCTTTCCAGGGGCAGGCCCCAGGGAGGACAAGAGCGGGCTTGGGGGCTGCTTTGGAAGGGGGTGGGGCATGGAAGCAGCGGGAGATGGTCGAAGGCTCAGGTTGGGATTCCTCCCCATAACCCTTCATGTCCTTCGTAAAATTATCATTTTCACCAGTTTTCTGGTGGAAAGTCATGAGGAATCAAGAATCTGGACCCCACCTAGAGTACCTCAGCTGTGCTTTCTCCAGGAGGCAAATTGATTGAGAAGGGAAATTAATAATATCCAAGCTTAGAAACATAAAACCAGGATAAAGAAGATGTGGTACATATACACAATGGAATATTATGCAGCCATCAAAAGGAATGAGATCTTGCCATTTGCAACGACGTGGATGGAACTGGAGGAGGTTATGCTGAGTGAAATAAGTCAATCAGAGAAAGACATGTATCACATGACCTCACTGATATGAGGAATTCTTAATCTCAGGAAACAAACTGAGGGTTGCTGGAGTGGTGGGGGGTGGGAGGGATGGGGTGGCTGGATGATAGACATTGGGGAGGGTATGTGCTATGGTGAGCGCTGTGAATTGTGCAAGACTGTTGAATCACAGATCTGTACTTCTGAAACAAATAACGCAACATATTTTAAGAAAAAAGGAAAAGAAGAAGATAACAGGAGAGGAAGAAAAGGGGAGTATGTCAGAGGGGGAGACGAACCATGAGAGATGATGGACTCTGAAAAACAAACTGAGGGTTCTAGAGGGTAGGGGGGTGGGGGGATGGGTTAGCCTGGTGATGGGTATTGAGGAGGGCACGTTCTGCATGGAGCACTGGGTGTTATAAACAAACAATGAATCATGGAACACTGCATCAAAAACTAATGATGTAATATATGGTGATTAACATAACAATAAAAAATTAAAAAAAAAAAGAAACATAAAACCAGATCCACTTAGGAGCTGGACATAGAGCAAAATCGGTGCCTGCAAACTCACAACAGAGAATTCTGGTAGTGAGATGGAACAAAAGGCATTGGCTGAGGTCGCGGGAGGATTCAGGGGTCGCCTCAGCTTGGAGCTGGGCATCCTCCACGTCTGAGAGGCCAGGAGACCCCAGTGTCATCTACGGTATAGGAGGTTCGTGCACAGCACATGGGTCTCCTCTTCTGCATGGGCAGCAAGGCTGCAAATGCAAACACAGGAACGTCCATGTTGACACTCATGTCCAGGTCCCCTTCCCGCCCAAGCATGAAGGAGCAGAACTGACCCCTATGTTCGGACATTGTGGTACCACTGCATGCATTTGTTTTTTAAATGAGTAAGAAAGGGATATCCCTGCTAAATGGCATGGTGGACAGAAGGAGTATTTCTCAGAGGGGAAGGAGTGAAAACCACGAGGCCACACGTACTTCCAGTCAAGAGAGTTGAACTGGGCTGAGACCCTGTTAAGTGGTCACTTAGCTAGCAACAGTCAAGCCTTCATTCACTTACTATGATAGTCTAAGCTAGAGGCCAGAAAGCGGGAACTCCCCCAGCGTTCCATTTTTCCCCACGGAATGGGACCAGTGTGAAGGTCAGTTGTATTTGGTGTAGATGGGTTGGGAGGAATTATCTCACTGCCAAGTGAACCCCAAAGTAAAGACCCTTGCCATTTTATAGACCTGGGGTCCGGGGGAGAGGGGGAACAGGAGGGAGTAGGAGTGAAAAGTACTGAATATTGAATCAGAGGAGAGAAAAATATCTTCAAGCCCCCTCCCCCTCATAACGTGGTCTCAACAAAAGCAGCTGAGAAAAGCCTCCACTGGGAGCTGCCTAATCATAAGGCCTCCAAAGGAGAAGGCACCTAGGGTAGGAACACAGATATGCAAGAGACCGTGGCCTCTGGGTGTGTGTGTGTGTGTGTGTGTGTGATCTCAAGCCTGAGTCCTTGACTGCAGCTCCCTTCAGAGACAGGCATGCACCCGCGTGCATAAAGTCTAGTGTGGGAGGATGGCTTTCCCGCGAGACCTGCCAAGTAGGACTCTACCATTGCCTGTGGTCAGGCCTGAAGTGGCACACATTGGATTTGAACCTAGAACCAGAATCCTCACTCTAGTTAAAATTTCTAATACTAAAATGATAAGTTATTTGGTCCTACCAAACTCTGATACTTTTATATGCACAACACAATATTCTTCATTTTCTCAGTGAATAATTGGAAGGATGCTTCTTTTTCTGTTAAATGGCAGTATCAACATATGGAGAGATACAAAGAAATCTAATAGAACACTCTGCATTTCAGCCAAAGATCGGATATGTGCAACAGCTTGCTTTATATCAAGCTTCCCATTTTTTTCCTGATTTTTCCCGTGTTCTAGAACTTCGGGAGGATTTTTTTAGTAAGGCAATAAACAGATCAGACGTTTGAAGAGAAGAATACGTTGCTTTGTTAGTTTTACATTTCCTCCTCCGAAAGAATTCATCCTACAAAATTCCAACTGAGATAACTCCTTGATTAATCAAATAACCCTTTTCTTATCAGTTAATATATCCTCTCAGAAAAAGCAAAACCCCAATGTGTAATTTGGCCACTCTGGAGCAAGAGTCTTGCCGGTGGTCGCTGGCAGATGCATTAACCACTAAAGCAACTCAAGTTCCCAGATCCTCAGTTAATACTTCTCTGTAAGAGAACTTTCTCTCTGCCGTTGTGGTTGTCCTTGAACAGGAGGCATCAAGGAAAGGAGCCATCTACAGAGGACTCAGATAAGGGAGTTCGGTACTTGGCATGCCCCTGTGAACTGTCCCACCCTGCTTGCTTAGGCTGTGGTCTCACCTAAGAGAGAGAGCAGTTTCCTGTGGAGATCAGCGGCCTTTTGTAGGGGTGCACTTTGGCTTCAGGTCGAATCCATCCCCCAGAGACTTTTATCCACAAGTAGAGGTCACAAAAGTTCCTTCAACTCTAGAGACTTCTCACAGGCCTGGACCCACGGTCCCTACCTTAGCACACATATGTAATGCTTCCCTCCTGCCCAACACTAATCACTTTGCTAACAAAAAATCCATTTAATCCAAACAGAAATTCCATCCATGGGCTAGATATTATTACTCTCATTTTGTAGAGGAGGATCCAGATACAGAGAGAGGGAGACACTGGCCAAAGATCACACATCTGGTAAGTGCTAAAGTTGGGATAGGACCCCCAATGGTCTGAACATTTTGCCACTGTGCTAATCCTCTCTATGTGAAACAAAGGGACCAAATTCACATGGTTCCTTGAGATCTTGCAGTGCCTCCAACCAGATTGTATATGACATCAGTAGGTGGAGATCCTTTCTCAAAAGCCCCACAATCAACTCCACAACAAAAAGAGTATTCACTTAAAATCCAGAGTCCCATCCTCCTGCCAGATCTGAGCCCAGAATTTAGCATGGAGTGAAGGTACTAGTTATTTTATAACAGAGTTTTGGGGTGAAAGGAGGTAAGAGAACACAGTTAAAGATGAGGAGAGTCCTTCAGTAAGCACACTGAGATTTAAATACACTGATCTAGTTTCCTTCAACTCAGGAATTTTCAAAGATTTACTTATGGTTTTATGTACCCACTCCCAATTCCAGAGATTCCTCTGTTTTATGATGAAGACAAAGCAGGATGTAGCTGATACAGGGATCCTCCCCATAGGGCCTTCTGATTGGAGACCCCTGTTCCCAGCTGCCTTGTCTTACTTGTCACCTGACAGAGCCCTAAGTCTACTGAATACGGGAAGGAACGGGGCATGGCTTAAGGGTACAGGTGCTGGGGCTAGACTGTTAATTTCAAATTCAATAGAAGCTTCACATTGAAAATCATTGCTATATTTGGTTTAATCTGTATGTTTAATTTATGTAACATATTGACCTTTTTAAAATTAGACTTTATTTTTTTCTTTCGGTTTTATTGAGATATAATTGACATACAGCACTGTATAGTGTTAACATCTATGATATAATAACTTGGTTTATAAATATTGTGAAATGATTGCCACAATACATCATCTCATAGAAATAAAAACAATTGTTTCTTTCCTTGTGATGAGAACTTTTAGGATCTACTGTCTTAGCAACTTTCAAATATACAATACAGTGTTAACTCCAGTCACCATGCTGCACGTTACATCCCCAGTAGGTACTTACCTTATAAAGGAAATTTTGTACCTTTTGACCACCTTCCTCCAATATCCACCCCCCCACCCCTGTGGCCTCTGGTAACCACAAATCTGATCTCTTTTTCTATGAGGTTGTTGTTGTTGTTGTTTTAATAGACCTTAATTTTTTAGAGCTTAAGTTCACAGTAAAATTGAATGGAAGGTACAGCTATTTCCCATATACTCCCCGACCCCTCATATGCAGAACCTCCCTGACTATCAAAATCCCACACTGGCGGTATATGAGAACTCTCTATCCTGTCATCTCAATGTTGCTGTGAACCTAAAAATGCTCTAAAAATTAATTTATTAATTAAAAAAAGAAAACTCACACCAAAGTGGTACATTTGTATCAATCGGTGAGCTTACATCTGCACATCATGATCATACAAAGATCATAGTGTACATTTAAGTTTACTCTTGGTGGTGTACATTCTGTGACTTCTAACAAATGTATAAATGACATGTATCCATCATTAGAGTATCATGCAGAATAGTTTCACTGTTCACAAAACCCCTCTGTGTTCCATCTATTCGTCCTTCCCTCCCCCACTAATCCCCAGCAACTACTCATCCTTTTATGTTTCAAAATGTTTTGCATTTTCCAGAATGTCATATTGTTGGAATTAATGGTACATAGCCTTTTAGATTGGTTTCTTTCATCCAATAATACACATTTAAGCTTCCTTCATATCCTTTTGTAGCTTTCATAACTTATGTACTTTTAGCACTGGATAATATTCCATTGTCTGGATTTACCCCAGCTTATTTATCCTTTCACCTACTGAAGGATATCTTGGTTCCTTCCGGGTTTTGACAATTATTGATAAAGCTGCTGTAAACATCCATGGACAGGTTTTTATGTGGACATATCTATCGGCTCCTTTGAGTAAATACCAATGAGTATGACTGCTGAATCAAATAGTGAGAGTGATTTTAGGTTTGTAAAAGGTTGCCAAACTGTTTCCCAAGTGTATCATTCTGTATTCTCCTTGTCAGTGAATGAGAATTCCTGTTGTTCCATATCCTTGCCAGGATTTGGTGTTCTCAGTGTTCTGGACTTTGGCCATTCTAGTAGATGTGTAGTACTATCTCATTGTTACCATAACTTGAAATTCCCTTATGACATATGCTGTTGACCTTCTTTGCAAATGCTTATTTGCCATCTGAATATCTTCTCTTGTGAGATGTCTCTTCAGGTCTTTGGCCCAGTTGTTCATTTTCTTGCTGCTAAGTTTTAAGAATTTTTTGGTATACTTTGGATAACAGTCTTTTATCAGACATGTCTTTTGCAAATATTTTCTTCACTAGTCTGAGGATATCTGAAGAAATATTTTCTTCACAAGTCAGTGGCTTGTTTACTCATTCTCTTTACAGTGTCTTGCAGAGCAGAAGTTTTTAATTTTAATGAATCCCATCTTATCAATTATTTCTCTAATGGACTGCGCCTTTGGTGTTGTATCTAAAAAGACATCACCATATCCAAGGTCACCTAGATTTTCTCCTCTGTTATCTTCTGGGAATTTTATAGCTTTATGTTTTACACTTAGGTCTCTGATCTATTTTGAGTTAATTTTGGGGAATGGTTTTTCAATGTTTTTGCATGTGCATGTCCAGTTGTTCCAGCACCATTTGTTAAAAACGCTATCTTTATTCCATTGTATTATCCAAGGTCAGTTAACCCTACTTATGTGGGTCTATTTCTGGGCTCTCTATTCTGCTCCACTGATGTGTTTGTCTATTCCTTCCCCAACAAGCACGTTTTGAATGAGCCCTTTTTACTTTTATTGCCCTTATCTGAGAGGTTCCAAAAACTATATTCAATATTTTAGCATGAGTTTATTAGATAAACACTGTGTGCCAGCAATGGACTAGGTTCAAAGAACAGTAAGATAAAGTGACTGCATGATAAAAATTTTAAATTCTGTTGAATACCAGAAAAGCCTTCAAAACACCACCAATAATGCACTATATGACGGTGACAACTAGAGATGCCAATAGTAAGTCCTGTGGTTCTATCTAGGAGAGAGCCATCACTTCCTACTGGTAAAATCTAACCATTGTGGGGTTCTGATACTCACTTTTGTATAAATATCATTTTTATTAAACTATAATTGACAATGTTATGTTAGTTTCACATGTACAGCATATTGATTCAACAATTCTATATATTACTCAGTGCTCACCACAATAAGTTAGTCGCCATGTCACTATATGACATTATTACAATATTATTGACTATATTCCCTATGCTGTACTTTTCATCTCTGTGACTTATTTATTTTATTACTGGAAGTTGGTACCTCTTAACCGCATTTATCTATTTCACCCATCTTGTCACCCACCGCCCCTCTGACAACCATCACTTTGTTCTCTGTATAAATATCTTTTTTAACGATTAAAAATACCCAAGGAGAAGGCGAATTTGTTCTGGTTCTTGAAAAGCAAGAAAAATAAGTACAGTAATAGATCATTTAGAGAGTGTGATACTGTGATTTATAATAAGAAAAATAGATTAAGTATATTTAGTCTTTATCCTGTTTCTGGCACAGAGCTTCTAAAAACCTTTGGAATTTCCTAGGCGAGAAGAGAAATAAGTGTGTTTTATTGTATTAATAAGGCGACTTTAGGACCACACTAATGGTAGGGGCTGGTTGCCAGGACAACCAACCATGTGATTAGAGGGTGGGAACTTTCAGTCCCATCTCCCTGGCCTCTGGGGTGGGGGGAGGGGCTGGAGGTTGAAGCAATGTCAATGATCAACGATTTTGCCAATTATGCCTATGTAGTAAAGCCTCCACAAAACCCCAAAAGGACAAAGTTCACAAAACTTCTAGGTTTTTGAACCCATGGAGCTGTGGCCCTCACTCCGAGAGGGCCTGGAAGCTCCACAGCCCCTCCCCACCTACCTTGTCCTAGCATCTCTTCCATCTGGCTGTTCCTGAGTTATACCTTTTATAATAAATCAATAATCGAGTACGTAAAAGGTTTCTCTGAGTTCTGTGAACCACTCTAGCAAATTAATCAAACCTTCCCAATTAAAGCATGGTGTATTGCAATGGCTGAAAGCACAATTTATTTTATTCATGCTCTTCAGTCAAATAGGTCTTCAGCTTCGCTGACAGTTCTGGCTGTTGGAATCCACAGTACCCTTCTTGAATCAGTTGATCTGAAGCAGCATTAAAATGTTTTAATAGGCCCCTTGAAAAGATAGCAGGCCAACATTTACTCAGCTTTGAAAAGCACTGCCCTTCCAAGGGGATTATTGAAACATTTTTATGCTCTGAGAGCAAATAAGGATACCGACCACCAAATAGATCTTTGGCAAATGAGCACTGATAGTTCTGTCTTTGTTTCTGTTTTCCTTTTGTTAGGTCTTTTGAACAATGATGAAAGGATATGTCATGTAGGTAATTTCCTCATTCAAGCCCACCTCCTACACGCAGGATGCAGGTGAACCCTTGAGCTATTCAGGCCAGTTTTTCCTTTTAACTGATTTATGTTCCATGAGCTGTTTTCTAATTTACTGGAAGGTAATTTGTCTGCCCCCAATTAAAGAGCTTAATTTCCCCCGTGTCCTTTAGGCTGTAGTGTAGCAGAAACAACCGAGTATGACATGTATTCAAACATAAAGAATCATCATTCCAAACTCGTGAGTCGAGTTTCCCTCTGCTGCTGTCACCGGGGCACCCCCCGGGTGTCTGCGCCCTCAGCACGTGAAAGCTTGCACGCTCACCTGCAGCCCCTCAGCAGCAAGTGAGACCGGATCTCAGGGCCCCTCCCAGCAGGGCTGGCCTGCTCACCCAGAAGGGAAGTGGGTGCCACCTTCTCTGGGTGTGATGTCTGCCACTCTGCCACGCCACCTCTCTCATCCCTAGAGAAAGCCCTTCCCCACCCACTGGCTAATGTGCCATTTCACAACTCTTGTCCCTTTAAGATGGTTCGATGGAGTCATCCCTTTAATATTTTATCCTTGGAAGACGACAAGATGGCTGTGATTTTACTCTGTCAGGTCAATGAGGCATCTGAGAATATGTGAAAGGGAGCAAGCTGGAAGAAGGGTGACACAGGACTCCTCTGGGGGCCAGAGAGCCAGGGAAAGGGTGGAATTCGGAGGCAAATAGAGCCAGCTGGACTCTGCTATTAATTATTGAAATACTATTCTTATTTAGCCTTTTGAGCAGAGGCAACATGCTTCCCGTAATTTAGCGATTTACATGGAGACTTCACTATTTCCAAAATGTAACTAAATTCTTTGTAAGAATGAGGACTGGGACTTCCTCCCTTCCTCCTTCCCTCCCTCTTTGTCTGCACCCCACTCTTGCTTCGCATTCCATTCCTCCTTCACCTTCTTCTTCCTCTTCCCGCTCTCTCCATTCCCCCTTCTCCCTTCACACAATAAATATTCTGAGTCGGATGAAATGAGCAGAGCAGGGATGGCCGAGAAACCCCTGCAGAAAATCATTTGGGAATCCCTCAGCAAGTGGAATAAGGCTTAAATTCCTTCTACTCACAGGATCAAAACTGCTAGTAAAAGCAAAAAGAACAAGAGTGGGACTGAGGAATACGTGTGAGGTAGAGGGTACAATAGATTCCATGGGTTGCTTTTGTCCTTTTTAGCAAGGATTAAATATAATTACTTTTCTGAGCAGAGACATCTCTAGGTATCATGTAAAGCGAAATCTTTCAGAATTTAAAAACAAAACAAAACAAAAACAAAGGAAAGCATGCAGCACAGTATTCAAAATAACACTATTTTCTAGTCAGAGCCTAACGTAGAAAGGTTAGCATTTCACAGGACATCTGCAAAAATCTCCTTCTAAATCTGCTCTCATGCTAGTCTTAGATTAACTTCACTTCACATTAGTACCATGGGGGTAAGGAGGCAGACATTTTAAAAACTATCGTCACACTAACTGATGTGAGATAATGTTCCCTGATCTAATGAAGTGTGAATAAGATTTATCTTTACACTTTCCAGATTGTGGTTATTAACCCCTTAGTGGAATGCTCAAATCATATACTTGAAAATATAGATACAAATACTGCCAAAGGAAAGAAAGAAACAAAGCTAGGTTTGTCACTCTATTTCAAGAGAAATAAAACGTAAAGAAAAGAAAATCTCAAATATGAAGATTAAGAAGAAGAGGTGCTCTTATGTCAAAACTGCCATGGTTTGATTTGGTAAAATACTATTTGTGTGTGTGTGTGTGTGTGTGTGTATTCTTCTGTTTACTTCCAGAAATAAATAAGATGATACTCTTTCCTCCAGGAGCCTGTCATTAATTTAGAAAAATCAGACATACAGGCAAAAAACACTAAAAACGTGGTAATGAGATGTGTCAGGTGGTGACAACTAGCTCTTTGGGCCAGTTTCCTGACCTACAAAATAAAGTTGGGGAGAACCCTAATACTCAGTAGACTCCATTCCATCTTAAAAGTGTACATTAGTGGGGTTCCTGGGTGGCTCAGTCGGTTAAACTTCTGACTCTTGATTTTGGCTCAAGTCATGCTCTCAGGGTCCTGGGATCGAGCGCTGCGTCGGGCTCCAGGCTTAGCGGGGAGTCTGCTTGAGATTCTCTCCCTCTCCCTCTGCTCCTCCCCTCACTCACACACTCTCTCTTACTGTCTCTCAAATAAATAAATAAATCTTTTTTTTTAAAGTGTACATTAGTGTAAATTGCTGGCTTAAGGACAATAAATTGTGTGATCATTTCACACAATTGTAAACAATCAGTGCAGGACTCTGCATACAAGCAGTTCAGAGTTCTCAACCTGCTTGAGGAAATGGGCTTTTTCTCCAGACAAGTGCAAATACTCGCAAATGTTTGCATAGAATTTTGTGTTCATGTCAATTTCCTCACCTCACCTCCGTTATGTATCCCCGCGCCCACACAATAAGAGGAAAGGCTCAGATGGCCCAGAGGCCAGGCAATAGAGTATGAAGACCCCAGAAACTTTGAGACTTCTCTGTTTTAAAGAGCAGCAGCTGTTCAGTTCGAGCAGACTATTGATATGCAGGACTTCACATTCAGGGTTTTTTTTTTTCCAGCTTTTTAAGGGAAAGTAGATATTTGACATTTTTGGTGACATCTTCTAAGGTGATCTTCCAAAATCATGTTTTATTTTTAGCAACCATCTTAAAATTTTAAGGAAATGATATATGAACCAAATGGGAGTATGTCTGTGGGCTGGGTGTTGACAAAGGACACCAGTTTGTGATGTTTATTCTAGTGACTTAGTGTCGATTGGAGAAGCCTGTGGCATTTAGTGGCATGGTCTGAATTACCCCCTTAATGTGGGTGTATGCATTCATGTGTACACACGAAGATACATACAACCGGGAGGGAAAGGTAAATAGGGAGGGGGCCATCCAGACACTGGAAAGATCCATGATCAAAGGGTAGGAATGATGAGAAATTATGGAATGTTTGGGTGAAAGAAGAAAAATTTTTCCTAGCTAAAAGAGAAACAAGATTAACTACATAGTAAAACAAAGTCTTGGAAAGCAAATGGAGATGTTTGTGTGAGCAGAAGATTCTTGAATGATCTTGATTAAATGGATTCTGATCACAAAGGATTTGTGTCTCCTGCGATATTTGCCATAAAATGACACTACCAATTAAATAGATCAACCCAATTATATATAGACCCAGCAAAGATACAAACTTCTAAAACACATTTCTTCCTCAGCCATTGATTCGCTTATTATCGATCATAAATATGAATTTGAAATCTTGGAGATCTCATTTCAGCAGTAAAAATGCTGGAGCTTTAATGATTTGCCTAGTGACCCTGATGTAAAATTCTGCAGAAAGCAAAAAAAAAAAAAAAAAAAAAAAAAAATCTGAGTTGAGTTGAATGTCAACTTTGCATGCTAATTTCCATTCATGTACAAATATCTGATTAAATTCATATAATACAGCTGGGTCCACTTTCATCTTTAATGAAAAGAAAATTTCACTCAAAGGATGTGAAAACAGGCATTGGAAATTCAAAGTGTGTTTTTCTTGAACACTCACAAGAACTCAAGGTTCTCATATTACTCATGTTTCACTTGTTTGCTTTTTTGTTTGTGTTTTGTTGTTATTTATTGTTTGCGTATTGTTACTTGTGACTGTTATGGCTATGTTCTTGGAATGAAAACTCCAAAAAAGGGACAGAAGGGGATGCCATAAAATTTATATTTCCCTCCCAGCCCCTCACCCAGCATATTATCAGTTTCACAACAGCTGATATCAGTCCTCAGATAACCTTCTGAGAAACACTATGTGCACACAGTACCAGTTAGTAATTGAATTTAGCTACATATTTTTAAAAAGCCCAAATAACAGTTATTTAGAAGTAGAAATTTGTTTTTCTCTCATCCAAAAGGAATCTGGAGGCAGGCGCAGCAGGCCTATAATGGTGGCTCCAAGGTCATCAGAGACTCAGGCTCTTTATCTTTCTTCCTCATTATTCTTGGGACACAGTTTTCATCCAAAAAGGCAGTTCATGATCACAATATGGTGGCTAGAGTGAAATCAATCACATCAACATTCCATCCAAAAAGAAAGAAGAACAAAAGGGCATGCTTCCCAGCAGTCAGCTCCTTTTAAAGAGATTTAAAAGTCCCATAGCACATCTAATTGACTAGCCCTCTGAGGGCATAGATTTTAAGCTGGGCACTTTGCCACTCCCAAACATTGGGGTTCTGTTGGTAAAGAATAAAGAAAGAATAAACATGGAATAGGCAACTAGCAATCGACTACAACATATAAGCCGATAGGCATATGTATTCTCTTCTTCCCACATTTTTTAAACAAATGGTGGCGTATTATAAATATCCACATTGCTTTTGATTCTATCCATTGCATTTACTAGATTTTAGTAGGACCAAAGCCAAAGGACCGAACCTGGAGCTGATTCCTCTGACAGACAGGTTCTTCCTGACCCCAGCTGCTCATAATAACAGTTGCTCCTTTCATTTCTTGCTGCTCAAGAGCAGTCTGCAAACCACCAAGATGCAGAATCCGAGGCTCCACCTTAAATCTACTAGATTCAGAATTTGCAGTTTAACAAGATCCCAGAAAATATGTATGTGCGTTTGAGTTTGAGAAGCAGTGCGTATCTTCCACCTTTCTAAAATCCCAGCTTAGAGGCAGCCAAGCTTGGCAGTATGTTAGGAGGCCTCTCCCAACTAGTTGTTAGGGTCTGGAAGCAATTCCATGTCCTAAGATGGATATCTGATAAGAACCTTGTTTAAATGACGGCCAATGTGAGTGTCCACTGTATACTAATCTATTCCTAATTATGCCATCAGTCACCAGTTCTCGTTCCTTCCTCCAATCTCTACCCCTTCTCTCCTAAACTGGAAGGAAGATGGCTTTCAATTCCAGTTGCCTCTCTCCCTAGTTTCTAGACCCCCTTTTCTCATGGAGCTGTTCTTGCTTCCAGTTTCCTTAACTCTTCTTAAATGGGTCTCATTGGTTTTTAATCCTTTAAGCCAAGAGCTCTGAGATGGTATCACCACCCTGAAGCCTGGATCCTGGTCTTCTTTGCTTTCTTGAGTCAGGACAACCTTGGCTAGTGACAATAGTCAGGATCAGAGGTGACTTTGGTCCTCTCCTGAAGTTTGTTTTGGTCCTTCCTCCCCCGATCCCAGGCAGATTTTTCTCATCCTAAGTTTGTGCCAAGCCTGGACTGTCCCTGTTTGTTCTCTTTTACCCAAGGAGATATCAGCATACACCAACAAGGACCATGCTGCTAGTGTCAAAGAGTGACTTGTCGCTGAGTGCCACCATTGACCTAGAGTCCTTTGGTCCTCTACTGCCACAGTAAGAATTGCTTGTGGATGCCACGGAGGTTGAAAAACAGTGGTGGATTAAGTGGGGCCAGCAGGGATGGAGATGTGGGAGCCTGGCAGGACCTAACACTTAACAGTCAAGTTGGAGCGTAGTGCCAATACTATGTGAATTTGAATGGATAAAAAGGCCATTAGATTTGACAAAATGTAAGCTGTTAACCTTTAAAAGAGCAATCTCAGCAGAAAAGTAGGGCCAGAAGCCAAATTGCAGTGAATTAAGGAAGGAATGCAAAGCAAAGGAAAGGAAAGGAGGCAGCTGATAAAAACATTCATTTCAGAAATTTGTGGGTGGAAGGAAGAAGTTGTAAGACATAATGGAATCAAGTGACATTTTTGTAAGATAAGGGGGAACTAAATGTTTTTGAAGGCACAAGGGAGAGTCTGTGAAAAGAAGATATCGCAGACCAACTCCAAAGAGCAAAAGAAAGATCTTTGAAAATCAAGATAAGAAAACAACATTAGTGAAGGGGAGGGGTTATCATAAAGAGGAAAGATTCCTTATCCTCAGACACATCAAGACGTCATGATGGAAAAATGTAGAAAGAAAATACAATGAGTTATGTCTGTGGATATATTAATTGGTTTACTTTAACAGTCTTACATTCAACAAATAGGCAATATTAAGGAATATGTTGAGTTAAATGAGGCACTTTCATAAAATCAAAGATTTTTATTGTAGGAAAAGCTTATGGAACAATCTGTTAATGTACTCTCTTCATCTGAAGAGATGGGAACCTGTGAATGAATAAGATAAACCTATTTGCCAAGATGGGTTTAAAGGAGTGTAGTGACTATCAGAATTTGATGCCATCCAGAAGAATCCCTGAAAATCGTGAGCTAGAGATGAAGACAGAATTTGCCAAGTAAATGAAGCCAAAGCTAAGGCTGAGGCCAAGAGTAAACTCGAGAATGGAGATGAAAGCCAAAGTTACAGCTGACGCAGTTCAATGTAATTTATTTGTGGGGCCTGAGCATTATAGTTCTACTTTACTTTGTGACCCGAGAGCAGGGGCAAAAAAGTGAGAAGCAAAAGTGATACTGGGTTGGGGCTTAGTGCGGTCTGTTACTGAACAAGAAGGAAGTGGGGCCTATGGCTGTAGAAGCACAGTATGAATGACTTGCCTCAGTCAGTGGGGAACCTCTAATATAACCAGCATCTTCCTCTTCTCAGATCTTGCCCAGTGAGTGCAGATCTGGCTCAGTTTGCACTGTGCCCAAAGCACAGGCCTTTGTAGACTAAAGATTTGTGGTTGCTTCCTGATTCTGCTACTAACTAGCTATGTAATCAGAAGCAAGTTATGCAGACCCTTGGGTTCCTCATGCACAAAGGACAGGTAATAATACTCACCTCACAAATATGTTGTGAAAATTAAGCTACCAAGAATGTAGCACTAAGTACCTAGCCCCCAGTAAATACTCAAAATGTGGCTGCAAATTATTCCATAGGTCTCGTCTTCTAATGAGATGTAAACAGGATATGTAAGGAGATACAATCTGTCTTGAAGGATCAGATTATTACTATAAAAACGATGGTATAATATATGCCCATCCAGATATTCTCTAGAATTCTCTGTAATGAATGAAATCATTATCTCAGCTTACCTCCCACTACGTAGAAAAGTTAAAAAGCCATCAAACTTGGTAGGGAACGTATGTACGTTCTGTAATAATCCTGAAGGAGATAGCCTGGGGGGGACCTTGAATGCCATCTTAAGATGCCATATTTTTAAAGCTCATTGAACACCATTCTTTCCCATTGAGTTTACACGGCACCAGAGCTTCTTCCCACACAGTTGCTACCTTTCAGGGCAGAGTACGGAGGGCAGCTCTAACTACCACTGAACCAATGCCTTCCTCCTGGGTTGTCCATACAGCAGAACAGTTTCAGTCTGATTACTGATAAAGCAGAACTAAAACAGGAAATCAATAGTCAGACATAATGTCAACTATTCTCATCCTTAAACACCTGAAAAGGAAGCAGAAGTGCCATTTTGTTTCACTCACAACTACATAGATAGTATAATCTATTTTTTAAGATTGTTGTAAGTATAGTAGGTCTACAGAGATTTTTTAAAAAAGATTTTATTTATTTATTTGACAGAGAGAGACAGTTAGAGCAGGAACACAAGCAGGGGGAGTGGGAGAGGGAGAGCAGGCTTCCCGCCAAGGAGGGAGCCCGATGTGGGACTCGATCCCAGGACCCTGGGATCATGACCTGAGCCGAAGGCAGAGGCTTAATGACTGAGCCACCCAGGCGCCCTACAGAGATGTTTTAATTAAAGTGTAAATCAGATCATTAAAGCATCTAGAAACTTCACTGGGTCCTAAAGTAAAATATTTTAAAACAAAAAAGAGTTGAAAAAATAGTTTTTTTAAACTACTTTCTTTCAGTCTGACCCTCCTTACCCAGCCCAAATATCTTTTCTGAGTAACACTACAACCCCCAAATTCCTTCTGGAGTCCCTTTCTGGAATTTGGCTAGGTGGGAACATTCTTTATTAAAGGTTGTCTATTATGCCTGAGATGTCTACGCTGAAAGGACCAACTTGGAACACTGAAGGTTGCTGAGAGCCCGCTCTGGCACTAGGGAAACACAGCTGCTCCCATGAGAACCCACAACCAGTTTGCAGTGCCCCACACTGGCAGTTCGTGGCTCTATTTGAGATATTTAGGTTGTAACACCTTGGGTGTGGCTTGTATAACCCAGAGCTATTCCCATCGTCCAGAAATCACACAACTGGTTTTCATCAGTGGTAGAGAACCAAGATTGTTACTAGGTGTTGCTTTATGTTTTTCTTCTTTGACTCAGGCAACTGTCCCATTTTAGCAAAATATGAATGCCACAAATTATGGGGGAGAAAACTTAATACCATTCCTCCACCACTGCAAAATGGAATAGATTATTAAAAACGTAATAAAGATGATAGAACTCTTGGAGGCCAATATAGACTCTCTAAGAATAAGTCAGAATGAATTAACCTTCCTTCCTTTTTGGTCACAATTTCTAGGCTGTGCCTGGCCTCAAATACATGATGCATCTGAATTTCAACAAAGCATTTAGTAATCAACTAAAATACAGTAATAATGAATTTGCCTGGACCCATACAGGCACTAGTATTTGAAAGAAAATATCACTGCCATATAGTTCTAGGATCATTCCAAAGCCATATTAGAAAAGGAACTCTCAGTTTGAGCAATAAGAAAATGGGTGTCATTAGTGAAAAATTCCTCTTTTCTATTGAGTTTTGGAATATACTTTTGAAAGTTGAAACCATCATTTAGAAAGTACACAGAGGGTGGAGAGTAATGTGTTAAGTAGATAGGTGGAGAGCGCTTAATTCTTTGTAAGAATTACTATGAAAAATGATGCTTTCTTCTTGGGAATCATGCTTACAAAAGAGTTTGTAACTGTTTTGCTAAATAAATGCAGCTTTGAGCTGTAGAAGAACTACATACAGAACAGTGGTAAGGAGAGGGATTAACATCATCGGCTAAAGAGCCAGAGTGTCACGTCCTACCTAAGTGATTTGGGGACAAGTTAATTTACCTCTATGCCTCAATCTTCTCATCTATAGAATGGAGTTAATGAAGAACTTAGCTCCTAAACATGTAAGGAGTTAATGAATTAATGAACATAGAGTGCCAGAAGAGTGTCCAGCTAAGCCCTGTATGAAGCAGTGGATATCCATCATCTTAGTAATCTCCATATGTGATAACCAATGAAGTAATATGGTCATTAGCCCCATTTTACACACGAGAAAACTGAGGCTCAGAGAGGTTAAATACCGTGCCCAAGGTCACTCAGGTAGCAATGCCTAAGCCAAAATTTGCACTGAGATCTCTCCAACCAGAAGCTAGACTCTTGACACCATAACCATCCACTGTAAAGTAACCATTGGCTCCCAGGAACAAGGCTGCAACCCATCCTAAGACCTGGGTGCATCAGAACGGGGCTACCAGCAAGAGTGGCCTCATTGATTCCCCAAGTGTTAGATGGAACTCCTTGAATCCCTGCTGCTAAGACCATCATTAGTCCCAGGACCAAGACGAAGTTGTTCCAGCAGTCAGGAGAGAAGAGATATAGAAGCTCAGAACCAAGGAGTGTGCAGGAACACCACACAGGCAAAGTAGTCCTCAGCATTCATTTAACAGGGATGATCAGTGGAGGTCACAGGGTCCATGACATGGGATACTCTCCCACCCTTGACCCCAAATGGAGGGTCAGTGAGCTGTCACTGTAGCAGTGATAAAGCATGGGCAGGTCCTAGGCTATGCATCTGCCTTTACTCAAATGTCCGTTAGTTACAAAGACTGATATTCCTTGGTGCTGTGGCCAGTTTCTCAAACAGAACTCCCTGGAACCATCTCAGATCTGGGCCACAGCATCCTCAGTCTCATTCTGATAATGTTCAAGGAGGTAGAATTAATTCAGCCAAGTAGATCTGCAACATTTCACTAGGTGGGGCTGTCAGCTATGTCCCTCAAACAAAAACCCTGTTTAATTACAGAGAAGCAAGTTTCCATATTGCAGAATTTCTCCCCTCAAATTCCACAGTCACATATGAGCAGAAAAATGACTGTCCTAAGATCTCTAAACTCTGTATACCCACATATAACTCCATTTGCAACAGTGGGTTAAGCAGTCTGTTGAGGTTACGTAAGTGCTACTGGATAGCAGGAGCAGTGTCCACAATAGACAGGCATCCAGACATTGCCATCTGTAAATGTCCCCTCAATAGCTTCATTGCTGACTGGGCCAAACCCTCAATGAGAAGCAGGCAGGCAGTGGCTAGGCATACAGACCTGTATGCCTATTGGGCAGTGCCTGACTGAGCACCGTTGCTCTACCATCCACTGCCTTCCAATGAGTGCTCTGGAGCGGGGGGCAGGGGGTCTCAATTCTCAACGCATGTCTATTTGGAGGCAGACATCCCACTGTTGGGCTATGTGGTCTAGTGGCAAGCTGGATCTGAGGGTGCATTTATAGAAATGTCTCTCCTGAGACACTCAGGGTACCCCAACATGAAAGGGCTACAAAAAGACTCAATATGCTCTAGTAAGCCAGACAGAAGATTCAAAACCAGTCCTAAGAACAAGAGGTTTGAGTTGTCAGAGAGTGAAGTCAGCAGCTCAAGATGAGAAAAGGGGACAGAAGGTCAAACAAACAAGTCTGAGGCCAGTCTGAGTGGGCACAGGAGGAGGGGAGGGCTCCTGCCCAAGCCCAACTTTTACTCCAATGTCCTGAGCCTGACTCCATTTAAAAAAAGTCAGGTGTGGAGGAGGCAGAGCTCCGTATACCCTGGCTTCTTTATAAGTCCTCATAGCCACGAAAACAGGTATGCTCACCCAAGACTTCACCCATCACATTCTGACCCTGTCACAACAACAACTCTATCACCAAACTCCATTTTGGAGAACCTTTACATATTTAAAAATTCTGAGTTAGTGTACATTTAGGATTGTAAAACCACTAAAAGCCAGATGAAATTTTCCCTAATAGAAACATTTTTTTTCAAATTACCTCGTAACACTCAGGTACTATAACCGTACCCAACTATTCACATGATACCATTGAAGAATGAATTTGGCAGTGGACACTTGGGAAAGTCCTAGATAAAATGATCTCCTTGAATAGGGACAGTTGTTTGTTTGTTTCTTTAAACAACGCTTTTATTCCAACAACTCGCCACCAGAAATGCACTATCTGACAACAAGGCTTTTTGTGAATCAGAGTAACATTTGTGTCCCCTACGATATTGCTGAGCTGGCTTGTGCAGAGTGTCTGCATCACAAAAGCATCTCATTAAAAGGCTTATCTTCCTTGGTAGAAGCCAGCAACCCATTTGTTTTCCATTTTGACTGTCTACACAAGTGCTTCTCATACACGTAAGGGCAATAAATCCCCAAAGCCCGAAAAAAATGCAATGCTCTTGCTGCTGTGCATTTTTATGGCCATCGTGGAGAAAACAACTTATTTCCATATTCATTGATTCATTTGGAGCCCAGCGTGCCAGTGGGACTCTTAGGAGATTGAACCAAATGTCTTCAAGTAATTTCAGGCTTCAATTGGCATAGGACACTTCCATAAACAGACATAACTCTAATTCTGGATTCCTGAAAGAAAAGTAGGAGCAGCGTGACCAAAAACAAATAGGTTAGGACTCACTAGGATTCACAGTCTTCCCAGAGTGATCCACATAAATAAAAAGCCGGTCCCTCCTATGACTTCTTCCCCTGAGGATCCCAAGATCCTAGACTTCTGTTCTGCTGGGCACGCAAGAGAAAACAGATGGGCGTGGGTGACCATTGCACAAAAAGGCCCTTCTGGGAGTCATAGAGAAAGAAATGTGTCCGTACAGCACTGTGAGATGAGACTGTCCACCAGCTGTCTGTTCTTCAGTCTCGGGGTTTTTTGATCACTCCCGAGGAAGGAAGGATATGCCTGCTGTCCAGTCCAAAATTGAGGGTGAGCCATGGCGCGAAGTTGAACCTCCACCCTTTCTAGAAGAGAGAGTCAGAAGATTCTCAGACCAGTAACCACCCATGTGTTATGTGTCTGGACATTCTGTTGTCTGTCACTCTGACACGACACCAGGGCATGCTGAAGTCAGGCTTGCTATGAGAGTTGAAGCATTACCATCCTTCATGAAACCACTGTATCACTTCATTCAAGTGGCTGAAAAATTATTACTTTGTCATATTATTTCTCCTTTCCCCAGTGAAGGAAGCAGCATGTATTCAGGAACACATTAGCTACTTTCAATATACTTGAACTCTTTGGTGTCATGTAAATCCAACCAAGAGTTAACTCATCAGCGAAAAGAGTTTAATACCCCTTTTCTTTCTACACATTTATGTTCCATCCATCTGCCCAAGATGGTACAATCACTGGCTTGTTCTCGTGTTTATTACATGACCCAGATATTATCACAGCAAAGCAGAAAAATCTATGGAACCTATCAAATCAAGATAACAGGTGCAGATGCACACAAGCAGAGCTGGTTTTACTTTGGCTTAGTGACAGGGGGACCCGTGTGGGAATTTCGGGATTGCTAATGTGCTGGAATTCTGCAATTCATCTACTTCATTCCAGCCATACTGGTTTCCCTCCCACACTTTGCTTTGACATACATGCTCTTCATCATTGACTTGTTCAAAAACATTTACTAAGTACCTTCTTTGTACAAGGCAAAATACTAAGTTTCAGAAACGCAAAGCAAGTTGAGAAAAAGTTCTCACCTTGAATGAGCCTGGCTGTCGAGACAGACATGCAAATCAATAAAAATGGGCCTTCATCAAAGAACCTGAGGCTGTGCCAAAGGAGTGGAAGGAGTAAATATTCTCCCTGAAAGAACCAGGGCAGGACTCTGAGGATGTGGACTTGGCACCAGCTCTCTCTGAGACGCCGTGCCTTCAAGGACCTACTGGGAAGAGAACAGATGGATACATACCTCTGACACAAAGCAGTACTGGGAACTGCCATTAGAGATATAAGAACAAAGTACTGAGACGGTTCAAACTCGAGGTGTATCCACTGGGGAGATCAAAGAAAGTGACATTTGCAACAAGGCTTAAAAGATGAGAGGGTCTGTGCGAGCAGAGATGTGAGATCAGGTTAGAGGGATGTGAGCAAGCAAAGAACGGGATGTGCCCAGGGAGTTGGAGCACAGCTCATGGCAGAGAATAGTGGGAGATAAGCCTTGGAAGCCAAGTTGAGGCAGGATTATAGAGAGCTTGGAAGCAGATAAAAGTGATGTGTGCTTGGACAGGCAGATAATCTCTGTTCTCCATGATCCCAAATTGTGAATCGTGATTTAAGGAAAAGCTTATTCCCCTTGGAATACAAATGTGCTGTATTAATGTCCACCTTAAAACAAAAAAAAACTGAACTAAAACTAAAACAAACAAAAAAACTGCATTGACCTCACATCTTTTTCCAGCTACTGTTCCTTTCTCTATTCTCCTTTCCCAAAACTCCTTGAAAGAATTGTTGATATCCTATTTTCTCTTGAACCCACTCTGGTCACAGTTTTGCCCCATCTTCCACCAGAACAACTCCCATCAAGGTCACTCATGCGCTCCACACTACCCAATCCGGTGGTCAAGGCTCAGTGTTCATTGTCCTTGACCTACCAGAGACCTTTGGCACGGTTGATTGCCCTTGGTTTCTTTGGGGGGTAAGGCGGGGAGAGGGAGAGGGAAAGAGAGAGAATCTTAAGCAGGATCCACGCCCAGTGTAGAGCCTGATGCAGGGCTCAATCTCCTGACCTGAGCCGAAATCAAGAGTCAGACACTTAACTGAGTCACCCAGGTGCCCCAGCCTTACTTTCTTATGTCACTGTACTGACTGAATTCTTAAGTCACTGAAAAGGCTTGGCTTCTTTATGGCTTCTTGACTTCTCCCCAAACTCTAAATGTCAAAATGTTCCAGGACTTCATCCTTTAACCCCCTTCTCTAACTTCACTCATTTCCTTAGTGTCCTAATCCAGTCATAAAGCTCTAAATACCACCTATAGATATGCTGATAACCCCCAAGTTAATAATCACTCTTTATTTACCTGATCAATTTCTCAGGATTGTGTTTTCAGCAAACAACCTTTAGGAATGAGGTAACTGCTCCCCCATCCCACCCCAACAAAGAGTAGGCTTGCTTCCCCTTGCTGTAAAAGTAGCTCAATGCTCCTCACCTGTAATGGAACCCATTACATATGCAGGGGTCCATCATGGCCCAAGGGGAGTGCAGCAGAGATATGAAGCTCATGCTGGCTGCTGAGCACTTTGTCTCTGACCCAGCATCCATGAAACAGTAACAGGCTAACTTGTTAGCTTATAGAAGAAAATCCCAAACCCTGCACAATTCTTGATATTAGGTAGCTATGCTTTCTTTGATAAGCAACTTAACACCTTAACCCAAATAAATTATATATAGAAGGTCTCTACTTGCAAACACTTGACTTAATGACTTTCATAAGGATAACGCTCTACACAGAATGAAGTGTGTCAGGTTCTCCCTGCCTCCTATTGATGGCTTTGGCCAAGACCTTTATAGAATCATTTTGGATTTGAGGAAAAATCGACTAACAAAGAACATTTTAGAGCCTGGCACTATGCAGAGAAACTTCCGGCATTCCTTAAGGAATCTCTTAAACTTTAATGTTTAAATCTTGATGTGAATGCTGGGAAATTTAGGAAGGTAGTTGGGGAGTTTTTTTTTTTTTTAAAAGATTTTATTTATTTATTTGACAGAGAGAGAGATAGTAAGAACAGGAACACAAGCAGGGGGAGTGGGGGAGGGAGAAGTGGGCTTCCCGCTGAGCAGGGAGCCCGATGTGGGGCTCGATGTGGGGCTCGATCCCAGGACGCTGGGATCACGACCTGAGCTGAAGGCAGACGCTTAACGACTGAGCCACCCAGGCGCCCCGGGAGTTATTTTTGATCAAGGATCCTTTTAGCTTCCCTCAAGGCCACTGATTCTTTCACCTTAAGCCAGGGTCTGCACAAGCTCTTCTGAGTTCCTTAGATGATCTTTTTCATCCATCTGTGGCACCTGAAAGTGATCCCTTAAGATGTTCATGCTTTTAGAGACGACTCATATCTCTGATTCATTCTTACTAAGATCCACAACTAGCAGGACACACAGTCAGTGGCTATCATCCTAATTTCTACGTGTGTGAAACCAAACCCTGCCAATCCTTATACAGGGCCTGCAGGCCAAAACCAGTCAATCGCCTAGACAAATCCTACTTGGAAAAACTACTCAATCTCTTACACAAGAAGTGGTGTTGGCATCTAGTCTTATGCCATTTGCATTCATTTACCATATCAAAAAAGATGGAATTTATGTGGTCAGAATTTACAGTACATAGGAAAAAATCATTTAAATGTTCTATATAGAGATGGATGGATTTAATGGAAGAGAAGTGTCTTTAAAATTACTGACTCCTTCAAAACTTTATTAAAAGCAGACACAATTGGGACTATCCTGGTATTATTTACTTTGCATGTTATTCCATCTCTTGGAGATAAGCAGAAAGCCACAGGGACTATTTCAACTCATATTCTGGGAAACCAAGAACTACACAACACTCAGCCATCAACAAATTGGTGATTAACATGATGTCTAGACAGGTTCCCATGAGAATAACATTATTAATTAAGCAGCAGTTTGGTTAATCACGATAGCAAAAGTAATTTTTGGAATAAATATTTTATTAGTGTGCCCATCAATAAAGCAAAAGTAAAAGGATATATGTTAATTCATTTGTTATAATATTGAGATTAAGGCTGGCAATTTCTGTTTCAGGGCCTAGAGAAAGAGCTAATGTTTCTAGTATGGCATGCCTTTATCTTACTGTTTCCAGCTAATGGTACCATATATTTCAATTACTTAGCCAAAATTCCTTTCTTGTCATCTATCAAGGTATTATTAAGCTCCATTAGTGAATAATTGAATTTGACAAATTTTCTGTTGCTATACATTCATCTGTTCTTTTAAAACTGGGTATCTCCCATTTCATCAGTAACAAAAATTTCACTGAATGAGGAAAGATAGTGAGCTGTAACTATAATTAAGACCCCGATCTTACTTTCCATCAGTCAAAAGACTCACTGGGAAAAGAAGTAAATACATTGGCCAGTTCTCTTCAGTACATAGATAGTAAATCTCTCCAGAAAACACAGTTAACCCAATATTTCTAGCATAATCCATAGCCCTAAAACTACAAGGAAGAAATATAAGATGATAAAACTTAAGTAAAAAAAAATATATTTCTGAAAAAATTATTCAGGTGAGCTTGCTCTCCTTTATCTCTATAAAAGAACATCTGTGGAACCTTCCAGGTTGGCGAACACTTAGGGATTTGGGAAAAGTGGTGCACTCGAGAGGCCATGGAAGCTCTGCACTTTTTCCCCACAACTTGCTCTATGCGTCGCTTCCACCTGGCTATTCCTGAATTATATCCTTTTATAATAAACCAGTAATCTAGCAGAAGGCCACAAGTTATATAAGTACACGAAGAACACCTTTAGTGCAGTGAAAGTGATGCATGAAAGCTCAAAGCAAATGTCAGAAAGCCTACAGGAGATCTACAGCAGTGAGTGGGACCGTCAAGAGAATCCCATGACCACTGTAGGGAATAATGACCTCCTTCAGGAAGACTACAAAGAGAAATGAGCTGACCAGGTTTTGAGGACCACGGAAAACTATGTAGCCCCATTCAGCGATATGAAGGAAAGAATCACTAAATGGGTTGGAAACTCACGAACAGTGACAGTGCCCAGCACCACCTGGAGGTGATGCCGTATGCTGAGAAGAAAGATGGGGGCAGTATGGCCAAGGCTGAGGAAGAGTTCATCAAAGCCCAGACTGTGTTTAAAGATCTGAACCAGGAACCGCTAAAGGAACTGCTTATTCTTTATAATAGTCTTATTGGCTGTGACCATCTTCCAAAACATCTCCAAGTTGAGGGACATCTTCTACAAGGAAATGAGCAAACTTAACCACAATTCCTACGAGGTGATGAGCAAACTGGAAAAACAACATTCCAATGGTCTTGGTGCAGGGACCATCAAGCAGCAACAGATACTCTTTGGTCATCTCTTCCTTGGTTTGAACATCTATGGTTTCTAGCCCTCTGAGCTCACCAGTCCCTCCGCATTTTCCTGAAAGAGTGAGAGGAAATCGGTCTCAGCAAGTGAAGAAGAGCTAGCACCTGAACCCGCCCAGTTTAAACAGTCTGGAAGTGAATTCCAAATTCAGGTTCTTAATCTGCGGGCTAGTCACAAACCCTATGTAAATTGTTCTCTGCACTGGGAACTTCAGTCTTTGACACTGGGACTATCGAAAAAGTTTCCTTTCCAAATGTTATTTTATAAGGGTGAGGAGGGGAGAGACTTTAACAACAGAGAGGAAAGTAAGAACATAGACTGTATAATCACTATTTAGCTATCTATTTTTATCAAAGTACTCAGAGTAATTTTTTTAAAGATTTTATTTATTTATGTGACAGAGAGTGACACAGCGAGAGAGGGAACACAAGCAGGGGGAGTGGGAGAGGGAGAAGCATGCCTCCCGCAGAGCGGGGAGCCCAATGCGGGGCTCGATCCCAGGACCCTAGGATCATGACCTGAGCCGAAGGCAGATGCTTAACGACTGAGCCGCCCAGGCGCCCCCTCAGAGTAATTTTAGACTAGATGAGATGCGTTGACAATTTCATCCTCCCGGAATTGCGGTGTCTCCGGCTCCGTAAAATAAGAATTGCCTTCTCCGTAGGATAAGTACAGAAAACAATATGAAACGCTGGAAAGACTACACTCTGGCACCTGCATTTATTCAACCACTACTATCCAAAGTATAAATGATCTCTTCAATGTCATGATATGATTAATGACCTCAAAGTTAATGTGTTTTCTTAGGATATAATTAACAAAACAATTTCGTATTTAAATAGAATTTATATTCTCAGAACATTTCAAATAATTAAGTAGATGATTGGTATTTAGTTTACAATTAACATATTTTGATGCATTTTATGGCTATTAAATCTTAAAATAGTTGTAGTAATAATGAGTGTTGCTATAAATTTCTCTTTAAATAGTCCAAACTTAAAAATATCTGAATATTTTCTCTGATATAATCTGAGTCACCTCTGAATAATCGGAGGTGACTTTAAAGCATGAGAACTGTAAATCCCAAGTCAAAATCTAAGTCAAATATCTAGAAAATGTTTCCCATTCCTGTGTACTCTTTTAGAAAGCTATTGCACTAAGTAGTAATAGAAAGGCTTACTTTAAAATCACAGCTATTATTTAAAAAAAAAGATTTTTTTCCTATTAAGATTCATAGGCTTCATTACTATGTATTCTTTATCTTTATTTATTGGATTATATAGGCTTTTCAATTCTGGACATTTGACATCAATTCTTAAAGTACTTTTTTTCTCCTTTGCAGTTGGTTGGTTTTGTGTATGCCTGTTATGTGATCAGTATTTTCATGGAAGAAGAAGACACCTGTAAGTACTGTTATAGCTACCTGTGGGTTTATTTCAGATGAGATATAGCTTCCAAAGCTAATCATTACAGGGCTATGAAAGCTTTCATAGTTGGAATTTAAAATGACTGAATGCAACATGGTAAAGTTACAATCAAACGTTTGCAAACAGAACTGCATCCAAAGAAGATGGCACTAAAGATGGAAACTCTCAGTCCCGGCTGTGTGTGTGGATGCCCAGAGATGTGGAGGTCTACAGAGTGCTGTCATACCATGTCTTAGCAACTTTTCTTCAGAGATCTAAACATAATGTTGAATAGAATATCAGGGATTGTTCTAGCCATGATCAATCTCACGTATGCTACTGCAGAATTTCGAAATCTGACTAACAACAATGACGTCAATACAGTACATCATAGCAAGAATTATATGAATGTAAATTACGTAAAATGCTCCACAAAACTAAAAATGACAACCTTCCGGGTGAGAATATAAAAATAATTTTTAAAAAGAAATGCTGAAAGTAACTAATGAGATGCTAAAAAGCTAAGTAGTCGTGTTGGAGCCGAATACTACCAAAGAAATAAAAGACAGATAGGACCTAAAGTTATGTGGGCAGAGATTTAGCAACATATGCCAAAGCCTGGCATTTATTGAGTGCCTGCTGATATATAAGGCACATCTTGGTGCAACTGTTATGAGCTCATGTGATACCAAAGAAAATTTTAATTTATTTTTAAAAAAATAAATCATTATTAGATAAACAAATCACACCCAGCCATCTCAAAGATGCAGGTATATCATTGCCAATTACTGTCTGGGTTATAAAGTTGACCCTTTAAAAAAATGAGGGTGAGTGTCCAGCTAGCCATGATAACTTCTTTCTAGAACGCAACTCCAAAGGGGTCTGATGAATGCTTCCCACCAAATAGATGCAGTCACAGTACATGAGCTGGAGTCCAGTTGACAATGAGACAATGACAATTTATTGAACCAGCTGGAAGAAATACGGGAACCTGAGATTAAACTCTTAGGTAGTGAAAATGTGTGAACATACTGCATTCTATCTTTTATGCTGGCTTAGGGGTATTTTTTTTTTTTAAATACTAGATGAACCAGAAAGTTTCTGACATTTCAAAAGTGCCGTGGTAATGACAGCACTTCCCAGTATGAGGTTAACTTCAGAACGTATATTTTCAGGCATTCCATTAGTAGCTCCCCAATCTGACAAAGTTAGTGCACAGAAAATCAGCAGCATGCTTCCAACTCACAGCTGAAATAGGCTGCACCTCCAAAAACACGAGACCTAAAGGAAATTATTAGAATGAATACCTCCAACAACAACAAAAAAATACACTGCCTGATAAATCCCAGCTGAATCCCTTATAAAGTAAGTTCGAGGAGGTACCAGATGTGCCTGTTTCTTGTCCTCCTCACTGAACTTGGAGGCTCTCAGACGATGCTCATGCTCCATCCTCCCTTACTGTGTGAGAAAAGGCAGATTAATCAATAGTGTTTTCTCTATTAGAATAAATAAAGGACTTTTCCTTGAGGCTTGTAATTTTAAGCAAAACTTGGAAATGCAAAAGAAAATGCTCATCTTCATTGGGTAAACGATTTTGACCTTTATCAGCCTTCTTTTAAAGTAATAATGTTGGTGGATATGGATTATATTGCTACTGGCAGATATTGTAGTTCCACCGACTTTGGTGTCTTTAATTAGCCTAAGTTTCTCTATAGAAATCTCTGAATCAGCTATTTGAAGGTTCATCAAACTGGCATTCAAGCAGCTGCTAGAAGCCTATGCTATTAATGGTTTAATTCCAGTGTTTGTCAGGAGGGCCATACATTAAGTTACCAAGAGACATCTGGATATAGTAGTTGTGTTACCATCAATTCAAACAAAACTAAGAGCCAGAAAAAGTTTTGGGTGGGGGCCCAAAACAAAATAGATATGCCCTAGACTGACTTGACACAATGATCTACTGGAAGAAAGACGACAGGGAAAAGCAATCATAAACCTTTTAGTCTGATAGTTCTCAAGTGCGGGTAATTTTACATTTTTTATTGAAAGAAGTAGAAATCAAAAGTGCAGTTATAATTAAATTGTCCCAGAGTCTTCAGAAGGCAGATGTGAGCAAAGAGAAATGTCTGGAAACCAATTGCGGTGATCTCATAGACTAGTACGATCTGTGCCAACACTGAGCTTTCAGGTGCAAAAATGAACTGCCCTTTGGATATGACATTACCCACCCGCAGTCGAAAAAGAGGTGTCTTTTCATGGGCTTTTCCAAAATGTAAACCCCCAGTAAGAAAGCAATACTGGTAGCTTTTCCGTTTGTCTAAGTGTACTTCTGGAAAGCTGATTCTGAAAGGTAACTGCAAATATATAATTTAATGTCACAGTATTTTGGCAGATAATGTATCATTTATTATTTCAATTCCTCTTCTAACTAATGAAAATCTCTGCATTATTCAGAATGCAAAGTTAAGCCTTGTTCTTGGACTGAAAGCTGTCTGCCAGCCTTAAAAATTAATAACAGCTACCGGCTGTCTCCTCTGCACTGCCTAAGTGGTTCTTTGGGACTAACATTTCAGCTGATGGACATCTCTGAAGGGTAAAAAATGCTTGAGGAAACATTTATTTCCAGCCACCATCTTCTTAGTTAGCTCTTGACCTCTTCTGCTAACTATATTTCTTATAAAGCCTCTGATTGCAGGTCAAAGACAATGAAATAAAAAGCTCAAACAGGGAAGAATGCTGTTTGATGGGGTCAGAACTTCCCATCACTCATTCCAGTGAAGAAGCCTATCTATGTATCTCGTTTCATTTTTATTTCTTTTTTTAATAGCTATCAATCTCTACGAACACTTTTGTGAGACCAGGGTATTTGGAATCTGTAATCGTAAAAACCTGTCGACATCTTGTTTGTGAATCATCTGCTGCTGAAAATGAACTTGTCGGCTTCTTACTACCTTGTCACACTTACGAAAAAGAATGTTTTTAATTCAGGGAAGTATGTAGGCAAGGCAAAAGATGCTGAAAAATAGTATTGACTTGTATAAATATTACCAGGCTTCTTGCGAGGATCTGTTGCTAACATGACGGCTTCTGATATTAGTTTGCAAATTACACCTGGGACATCTGTTTGGTCTCACAAAGGCCAGTCTTGGTTGCACACATTGAATAGTCGGAGAAAAGTGTATTGACAACCCTTAGAGTTAGTTTTTGAAAAAGAAATGAACCTTCCCCGGATGCAGAGTCAATAAATTACATTGAAAAGCTCGAAATGACTCTTTATGCAACAATTTGACCCTTGCTAGTATACTTTTGGGGAACTTCTCATTGGAAGGAAGCATGACTCTTGGAAAAACATTCCATACTCCACCGTCCTCGAGGCTTCCTGCAGGCTGGTGGGCAGGTATTTGCCTGCCTGCCCATAAATTCCTTTTAATAGTATAAGGTGATATTACCATAGCAATGATGTGAATTGGAAATAAATAACCCTGTCTACCTTAAAAATAAAATAGTTATCAGCAAAATTTGTTTCTTCGGGAATAGCAGAGGAATTTCAATTTGGTTCAAGTAAATGATGGGGAACCACAGGCAAATCCAAAGAGACAAAGGGAAAGTCAGCTGGCAATAGGTTGCAGGAGGAAATTAGGGAGTGTTGTTTTAAACAAAAGTTCACCCGAGGACAAGAAAGCATACAAAGTTGCGGCGTTTCTCATTAGCCGTTAAGTGTGGTTAGTGCATTGCTGGAGCAAGGAGGGATCTTCCTTCTTTTTCTTAAAAGTGGAAGATGAAATTCCTATGTGAAAAATGTCTTTCCTTGTCAAGATAATTCTTATCTTCCTTCTTCCTGCTGATTACACAACCTGGTACATGCATGAGAGCTCCCCTTCAGTGCTTTCCTGTTCCATTTTAAAGATTTATTGATTTTTGAGAGGGGGTGGGTGGGGTGGTGTCAGAGGGAGAGAGAGTCTCAAGGAGAGTCCCCGCTGGGCGCGGAGCCCTCGGGCTTCATCTCACGACCCTGAGATCAGGACCTGAGCCAAAACCAAGAGTCAGAGGCTTAACCAGCTGTACCACCCAGGCACCCCTCTTTTTTTTTTTAAAGATTTGTTTATTTGTTTAGTTTAGAAAGTGGGGGAGGGGCAGAGGGAGAGAGAGAGAGAGAGAGAGAGAGTCTCAAGCAGACTGCCTGCTGAGCACGGAGCCTGGTTCCATTTTAACTGAGGTTTCCTTTATTTATTTTCACAACCCCTATCTCCTCCTAAGAATTTACTAAAGAAGCTAATGGGAGGGCAATTGGGTAGTTTGGATGTTAACTTCCCAGCATCCCTTCCTGGCTCTGTAATGTGTTCAGAAACCTAGAGGAGAGTGACCCAAAGGTCAGGCACCAGGGGAAGGAGAGGAAGCAGGAGAGGATGGATGATCCTCAGAATAGAAAACTGTCCATTGGCTTGTGAGCCTTGCAACACACAGACATTTGGAATAGAGGGACAGGAGAATTTGCTGAGTCAGAAACAGAAATGCAGGTATGATGCTTTAGTCATAGCTAACATTTCAAAGGAGTCAGAGCATCTGTCCAAGAAGCCATTAAGAATCTACTGATTCTCAAGATAAATTTCTTTGGGTCACTATATGGTGGGTTCCATCTAACTAACCTCACCACAGTTTAGATTTAGAGGCTGAAGCGTCTCCCCTAATTTGATGGGAAGACTTTATCAAGTAGCTACAGAAGTACTAGCTAATATTCTTATTAGAATAGATGATCTGTGAGGCCAGGATCTTTATTTTGTTCCCTGATTTAATCCTAAAGCCTAGAAAATGCCTTGCACAAGTATCCCATAAAGAAACGATTGCTGAATTTATATTGCTAGATTCTCTTCGCCTAGCAACTCATTTTTAAAAATGGATTTCAGAACCCCAAGATTCTCAAATTTGATGAAATGATACTGCCTTACATTTAGAATTGAGTGAGATACCTGCTGCATTTACAAATATTTATGTTTGGTAAATGGCAATCCTGCATCTCTTTAACAAAACTGGATGGTTTTTAGTAATTTTGAAGGTCAAAATACAGGGAAATGGATTAAGCCTCCACTAAGCCACATCAGAGCAAGAGCTTGAGTTTGTCAATTCCTGGGCAAGATATCACAGAGGGAAGAGGGACTTGGAACGTAGATGCACTCACAGAATGAATTCAACTACAAAATCTGGCCAAGGGAACAGACGCACTATCAAAAAGTTTGAACCAACAGGGTGGTGACCTCAGCCAGCGCTGCACATGGACAGGTCAGGCAGCACAGAATAGGATCCTAGCTACAGTGCTATGGATCAGAGACAGAATTCCAGTCCTCGGGCGGGTTATTAAGACAGTCTCCTTAATGGATTCATTAATTAACTCAACAGTGAGAATCCTTTCCCAATGTATGCATATATCAAATCACCATGTATTAAACTTTAAATATATCACAATTTTATTAATCGATTATACCTCAATAAAGCTAAAAAAAAAAAAAAAGACAGTATCCTCTCAAGAAGAATATCATAAATGCCCAAATACCCAAACCAATAAATCAAGAAGGAACTCTCCACAGGGGCAAGATAGAGAAGCCCTTTTACTAGAAACAGCTCCAAAGTCAGCACTAAACTCACCATGAAGTAGAGCCTAGACTGTTGCCTATTTCACTAAATCAGGACTGTTACAATTCAGCCTAACTGGGGACTATCCACAGCCATCTTTTCTAATCTCCTCATCTCCAGCCACATCTGTTTTCCTAAATCCACCAAACTCTCAGAGAGGTCTCCTCCCTCTGTTGACTCACTAACCTACATACATCCTGCAGATCTTAGCTTAACTATCTCGTCCAAAATTTGGCCATTTTTCTCTCACTCTCTCCAGGCTAGATGAGGGCACCTGTGATATATTGTTAGATGCTTGCATTGCACACTGTACCTCTTCCTTGGAAACATTAAAAACATAACTGGAATTCTTCGATCATGATATCCCCAGGACCTAGCCCATTTCCTGACATAATGGACACTTTATACATTAGATAATGAGTGAGTGTTGAATGAGTAAGTATGAATAAATGGACTCAGAGAATATTTGGGATGTCCATCGGCAGAGATGAGGGAGAAAGGGTTTCCTTCTCTAATCTGTCTCCATGTATGTGAATGACCACTCCTGACACAGGCTAGAAACTTGGGCGGACTCCTTCATGCTTCCCTCACTTCCCACATGCAATCAATCACCAAATGAGACATTGTCACCTCCCTTCAAGTAACCAACAGCCCCCACATGTTTGTTTGTTTGTTTGTTTTTAAAGATTTATTTGAGAGAGAGAGTAGGGGGGGCGGGGCAGAGGGAGAAAGAAACTCAAGCAGACTGCGCACTCAGCTCGGAGCCCAACGTGGGGCTCAATCTCACAACCTGAGCAGAGATCACGACCTGAGCCGAAACCAAGAGTCAGATGCTCAACTGACTGCACCACCCAGGTGGTGCAGTCACCAACACACACACACATGTTTTTTAACATTCTTCCCAGGGACACCTTCTTCCCCATACCTCAGTGGACCCTAAGCACATCTCTGAATCTGTGCTCAAGTTATGGTTTAATTAACTGCATTCCCCACTTATAGCTGGGGATCATGGCTTACTTACCCTAAGATCCCAAGACCTGGTTCAATATCTGGAACATCATAGGAAACCAATGTGTATTTGTCATGCATACATTTGTTATACACACCCCGACATTTTTACGTTATCTTTCATATCTCTTTCCTCAGACCTTACAAGCATTTAAATTACCCATTCCCCGCACGAGAGAAAAAAAATCTCATTAATTCACAATAAAGTATAAATGGTTTGTGCACTTATATTCCCTAGAAATTTTCATTCGCTACTTGTCAGGCAGTTGATACCAGCAAGCAAAGAACACCTACTACCCCAGAGCAGGTTTTAATGTGCCATGTTTCCATTTGAAACGGGATGTTAGAAATTAAATGAAGGCGGTCCTAACTCTGCCAATATCTAGCTCCGTTCACATCAACAACTCGAATCACCTCTGAAGGGATCCCAAAGGCACTCTGGGCTCTAGTACTGCAGCTCTGTGGAAGATGTCCGTGCTGGGTGATTATCTCAAGGTGCAATCAAATGCATCACATTTTTTACATTCCTTTACAAATGGTAAATACCAGCAGCTGTTGAAACCATCCTGATCTCTCTGCATCAGATTAATCGTCGATGGAGGGTGAAGCATAAGCTTCACCCCTTAAAGCAAGCCCTCTACGCAAATGCCTGTCGAGCTCTGGAAGTCACAGTCACATCTCTCTACAGGCCTGTTTCAGGCTGGAGCCGAGGTTGGAGCTTCCAGGTTCTCACTGTTACCCAGCAGCCTACTGTGCGTGGCATGCCCTTAAGTCGAGAAGGTAGAATGCAGGATCTGCCATCCAGATGATAGAGAATGGAAGATGAGGGATTTGGGAGCCAGATATGATTATGGAGGAGCAGAGTCAGAAGTAAAAAAAATCCACACCCTCCTGGCACCCTAAGTGCACAGTGAGGAAAAAAAAAAAAAAGGGCTGTAAGAATTGTATGTGGATCCTGTGCAATGGTTTTGTTCTGGATTATTAGTAGGAAAATTTAGGAGCCCAGGGGAAAGAGCAACTGACAGCGTTCTGATGGGGCTTCCTGTCTCCATTTTAATTCTAAATTCAGTATCCTTACCCCAATGCTTCTCAGTGAGTACCTTGATCCCTCCTTTCTCTCCATCTGTTCCTAAGCTGTCCCTACGCTTAGAGAACTACAGGGCCGCATCCACTGGCCCCGATGCATCTTCACAATGTCACCTGTGAGCACGCTTCTCACCCATTCCAAGTCAGCACCTTCTCCAGGTCCCTTAAAAATGCAGTCTTCAAGCTCCCTACCCTCACTTTCAGGGATGAGGAAATGAAGTCCAGAGAGGTGATGTGATTCCCAGTACCTTTGTTCTCCTCTGCCCAACACCCTCAGCACGAAGACTCTGCCACTAAGACTCTGCCACAAAGAAAACGAAAGCCAAATAGGCAGGAGTCCCTAGAAATTCCTGGAGTCTCTCTCCCATGAGGACTGTCTATATTTACCCATGATTATTTTCTTCCTGATAGAAAAAGAGGGCTTCATTCCCTCCCACATAGTCAGGCACTCTTTCCATTAATTATTCCTTCTCTCTCTCTCTCTTACTCTCTCATTCTTCCCAGCCCCCTCATCTATAACTCTCTCTTTTTTTCCCCTCTCCCTGCCCAGTTTCTTCTTCTTGCTGGATCTTTTTCCTTAGCTTATGAATAAAGCCACAAAATTAAAAAAAAAAACAAAAAACAGAAATTACCCCGACCTTACCCCCACACCTGGACAGCCAGCTTTCCCATCTCTCGTGCTTCTTTCCTCCGTGTTCAGACTTTTCTACCAAGTAGTCCAGACTTACAGTGTTCCCTTTCTCACCTCCTAGTCACTGTCAGGCCTGCTGTCCTACATTATTACCAAAAACGCTCACTCAGAGGCTGGCAATGATCGCTTAATTGTCAAATTCACTTAGATCTCATCAAGATTCATTATAATTGATGGCTTTGGTCACTGTTGACTACTCCCTCCTTGAAAATTTTCTCTTCTGGCTCTCCCATCTCTTGAGTTTTGCCAGACAGTTCCATCTCTTGAACAGCACTTATTTTACCAATTAAAAGTGACTTCTAATGTCCTTATGCAAATTAAGCAGATTTCTGATGCAGACACAGGTAACAAAGTTTGAGTTAGTACTTACCCTGGCTAGTTTTGGAGAGATGACTTATCATTTAGTCCTTAAATGTTAACTTGCCATCCCTAGTAAATAGCTTATACTCCCACAGTTACACCAAAGCATTTTAAGTAAGAGCAGACAATAAAACAGAGGCATTTTAAAGACCAACCAATAAAACAGATGTTTATCCCTTTTAGATAACAAAATGGCACATAATATTCTCAAGAGCTACATTCTTGGACCAAATATTTAAAGGAAATCTGATTTTATAATTCCTTTAAAGAAACGCCATAAAAGTAACCAACAATAAAGGGTGCATAAGGAATACTTATCTTCATGTGCTTTTACTAAGTACTTTAGTGAGTAAGAAAAAATTTAGTGTTCCTCCTGGGAGCAACATTTGGGACTGGAAACTAAGTGAGGTATTTGGGAGTGTTCCTATAACTTGGATGCCAGCATGAAAATAAAGTAGGAGAGCAGTAAGAGAATGTGTTTCTTCTTCTGAGTTGTATGAGGTGCAAAGTAAATTAATTCTAAATTATACCTAACCAGCCTTTTAGTTTTGTCCACATTTTTTTCTCATAGAAGGAAACAAGAGCGTGTTCTCTCTCTCTCTCTCTCTCTCTCTCTCTCTCTCTCTCTCTCTCTCAATCTATCTCTCTCCCTCTCTGTCTCTCTCTCATGTGCTCTTGCTCTTGCTCTCTTTAATTTTAAGAAGAGTAAAAAGTGTATCCAGAGAACCCCTTTCTTTGCCACATACAGTTCAATCAACTGCAAAGCTTGTAACATTTCCCAGCCCTTTTTTGTTACAGCTAGGTATAAGCTTGTGCCAGAGACTAGCCAGCTACTCACTAGGCCCATTTGTTTGCTCTTCTCTTGGCACATAAATGGACTGCATCCTCCACCTTCCTGCAGTCAGGTGTCCCTTGACATTGAATTCGAGATCGTGGAAGGTGAACAAAAGGGATATGCTCACTTCTAGACCTGGCCCCTAAACAATGTGGTTCTTCATGCTCTTCCTTTTTCTACCTGTAAGATACAAACATAGACGCTTTGGAAACCACGTGTTTAAAATGGTGCAGCTACATTGTTGAAGGGACTGGGGTCACTGAGTCATTTCTTGGAGGAGGAGAGTTGACCACCCAAATTGAGAAGAGGGTGATGAGTGCCTTTGAGGCACGAGGCGCTGAGGAGCAGCCCAGACGGTATGGTCAGGAAAAGGGTTCCCGGGGGGTGGAGACCCTGAAGTAGAAACGGGCAGGAATTCCACCACCAAAGGGGGAGCGGAACATTGCAGGTATTCCACAAAATGCCAGTGCCTCCATTGTGCCCACAAGGGTCTCGTGGAGGAGACAGCCCTGAAGCTGAGACCTAAAGGATAAAAAGGAAGCTGTACATTCCTGGCAGAAGGGGTAGCAAGCGCTGAGAGAGTCACTTCCGGGAAGACGCTTCCAACCAAAGCAAAGGCTTTGACTTCAGGACTGGTTTCATACTGGACGCTCTCAAAGGTCAAAAGGCAATCTGGACTCCCCTGGTCGGCTGACTCTGAAAAGACTAGTGAATTAAAAGGTAGCTTGTATAAGGGACTTAGTTTTAAACCCTGTGTTGAGTGGGAAGGCTATGGGGAAAATGATGAAGAGCACACCATTTTTTTACAGTGGGAGAAAAAACAACACACAGCTTGGACTTCAGTTTTGTTTTCTTTTCCTTTGTTCTATATTTGCCCCATTTTCTATTTATTCACCTACATGTTTATTTGGAAAAGTAAATTAAATCTGTTTTTTTTTCTTACTTAAGGAAAACAAAGACTTTTAGTTGCTAGTCCTAAAGTTAAAGCCAATGTGTCATACTGACTGTACTTTCCTTCTGAGACAACAAAGATGCAAGAAAACAGGTGAAGGCCAAAGTTTCTTTAGGACTTCGTCACTGCATTTTCTGATGTCCATGAGGGAAGTTTTCTGTACAGGAGATTCTCTCTATATCGATTCAGGGTTTAAAATCACCGTGCAATTTATTAAAGTGACAACACTTGTGGGACACCTGGGTGGTTCAGTCAGTTAAGTGTCTGCCTTTGGCTCAGGTCATGATCCCAGTGTCCTGGGATCGAGTCCCGCATCGGGCTCCTTGCTCAATAGGGGGCCTGCTTCTCCCTCTCCCTCTGCCTGCCGATCCCCTTGCTTGTTCTCTCTCTCTCTCTCTCTCTGACAAATAAATAAATAAAATATTTAAAGTGGCATTTTTAAAACCTGGTTTTTCCTAACCTCTAAATGCTACATAGAACTTTCACTATTCCATTTATAAATCTAGTACATTTAATAATACTTTGGGGGGAAATATTTCTATTTCTTTCTATAGTGGTAGAATATACATAATATAAAATTAACCATTTGAACATATTTACGTGTACAATTAAGTGGCAATATAATACATTCACAATGTTGTGCAACCATCCCCAATATCCATGTCCAGAACTTTTTCATCATATCAAGAGGAGCTCTAGGGGCGCCTGGGTGGCTCAGTTGGTTAAGTGACTGCCTTCAGCTCAGGTCATGATCCTGGAGTCCCGGGATCGAGTCCCGCATCAGGCTCTCTGCTCAGCGGGGAGTCTGCTTCTCCCTCTGACCTTCCCCCTCTCATGCTCTCTCTATCTCAGTCTCTCTCTCAAATAAATAAATAAAATCTTTTAAAAAAAAAAAGAGGAGCTCCGTCCCCATAAATAATGACTCCTCATCTCCCTCTCCCTGCAGCCTCTGGTAACCTCTATTCTGTCTCTCTGTGTTTACCTATTTACTTTCTGTCTCTGTGTATTTACCTATTCTAGGTACCTCATTTGACTGGAATCTTACAGTATTTGTCTTTTTGTGTCTGACTTATTTCATTTACCATCATGTTTTCAAGGTTTATTGTAGCATGTATCAGAATTTCATTCGTGTGTAAGGTTAAATAATCTTCCATTGGACTTTCAATTACTGTTTGATCTACTTAAATTCAGTAGTCTAAATTCCTTTAAATAATCTGCTCCATTTACAGTTTAAACTAAAGCCCTTTAAACATTTAACCTACATTCATGAATTCATTATAATTACCATTCCTTTGAAGCCCTTCAAATATTCACCCCGATAAACAAAACACTCACTAGTTTTTGAACTGTTCCAACAAATCTAATAAATCTAATAAAATAAGCCTATACATCTACTGAATCTCAAATTTTCTTAACTATTACACAAATATAATAAGGTTTCCCCATGTCTTTCAACCTAAAATCACAAGTGTAAAATTAATTATCCAATTCAAAATTTGAATTGGTTTTACAGGGTGAATCTGCCAGACCTAATAGAATCTGTCTGATTATGTTAAGAATCACAAAGATTGTACATACCAAGTAAACACAGATGATCCCCGTGATTACAAAATCCTAATCTGTACTTCATAAAAGAGTTTTAAAACTGTGGAATTGACTTCCTTTGCTATCTCTATAGTCAATTCCTAGTGTTAGCAATGCATTTCTCCAATAAATAAGCATCTCAAACAATTTGAGTTTGCTAACTGCTGAGGGATTTTCAGCTGGCAAGCAGGACCTAAATTCCACTAATGGATTTATGGGGCTTTTTTCTAATAGTTGGTAGAACAAGAAGAGATCTCATTCCATACCTTTCAAATGTGATTAGTTTAGCAGCCCACAACACCAGGACTCAGATGACATTAGATTTCGGGATACAGAAGACTTTGCTCCTATTAAGAGTCTCTTTTTGGTTGGTTTTATACACACTAATTCTTTAAAATTTTTTAATGTCTTTCCGTGTGACTCAACAGACATCCACGTACTTCTTCCAACCATATCACCTGATAGAATTCTGTGTTCATTCTATATTCTAGGTGAGTTACCAGTTCTTGTAGACATTTGAATAACTTTAATTGGATTCTTCCATTCTCTCATATCTCCTCTTGTTCCAAGGTCACTGACCTGTCAAGATCCAAAAGTATTTATAGTCCAGACTCAGCACATTATTATTTAATTTTAAAGCTTAATGAAGGTTAAATAGCTAATTCTTTATTGATTCATCCATTCAAGAAACAGTTATTGAAAGATTTCCGTGTGTTAGGCCACAGGGATACATAGATGAGTAAGGCTTGGTCCCTTTCCTAAGAGATTTTATGTTCTAATAAGTGAGCCAAACGTGTAAATAATTACAGAACAGTCAAGTGCAGATAATGATCTCTTTAAAGTAAATCACATGCACAGAAAAAATAAGCAGAGCTAATTGTGTCTCAGAGCACCAAACATGGCTACTCAGAGCATGTGAACGTGGTCTTAAATGAAGAATATTACATCACCAGGAAGGAAACAAAGAAAATACATCTTAAATATTGGGGAAAATATGTCAAAAAAGCTTGGGAAAACCACAGAATATTCAAGAAGGCCTAAGGAAAACCTGAATTACACAAGAAGTGGTGATTAATTGGGTATGTTCAGTTCACCAAGTGAACGGCGGGGTCAGCTTTAAGGGACCTTGAATTCTGTCTTACACCAGTGATTCAGAACCTATTTCATATTTCAGCACTCATAGAGAAAGCTAACATTTATAGGGCACCCTGTGGTAAATAAATTGCTTTTCTCCCAGCAAGAAATGACTGGCCCAGAATGCTAGCTACCCCAAGCTACACACACACACACACACACACACACACACACACACACACACATGCACACGAGGAAATGAGGGAATCGATATCTCGTCACATCTGTACCTACTCAGGTCACACCAGTTGGGATGCTCTGCTAGATGATGTGGAGTCAATAAATGGGTTTAATCTTGGGAAGAATATGATCAGATTCAATTTTTTTGAACAGTAATTGAAAGAAAGAGGAAAGGATTTATAAAAAAGATCTCCAAAAAATGGCATTTTCTTGGATAGAGATTGTCCTGGACAAGGAGAAACAAAAGTAATAATAGAAGCCATCAAAAATAATAATATTCAAGGGGAAATGTCCAGAATTGTAGGAACAAACGATAAAAAGGAATTACAGAGAGTCTTCAAAGTTAACAGACATTTTTGACTTGATTGGCTAGATTTAAACGAAAATGATAAAAAATTATCGGGGAAAAAAACTGGATAACTAAGAAAAAATTAATTAGGTAGGGAAAAAATGATAACTGTTTAGGCAAATTCTGAGAACTGCTTTTAGCCGTTACCTTTTTGAGCATTAGTTTTCCTCTCAGCCATTCCAGGCTACTTCATTGACCCCAGAGAGATTTTAGAAAGGCATTATTCCATCATTTAAAAATTATCTTAAAGTAGGAAGCACCTGTCAGCACTGATTATGGGAACATCTGATTCCTGAGATCTAGACCCAGGAGAGCAACAGAATCTAGAAAGGCAGCCAAATACAAATGAAAAGGGAGATGTTTTCAGGATTTTCTTTTTTATCTTTCTTTCTCTAGAGTAAAACGGTCCTCCAGATGAGCCCAGCAGTAATGACATGGAGGCCTTCAGCCATCAGTGACTCTGAACAGTGATTGAAAAATTACAAAACTTTGAAAAGGCCTTCAGTAAAGCCAAACAGTAGTTAAGAACAGTGAGCAGTCATTCCATACCACTAAGATTAACTAAAGGGTTAAGAGTGGATCTACTCAGGACGCCTGGGTGGCTCAGTGGGTTAAGCGTCTGCCTTCCGCTCAGGTCATGATCCCAGCGTCCTGGGATCAAGCCCCACATGGGATTCCCAGCTCTGCGGAAAGCCTGCTTTTCCCATTCCCCTGCTTGTGTTCCCTCTCTCTGTCAAATAAATAAATAAATTAAATCTTAAAAAAAGAAGAAGAAGAACAGCTCTACTCTAGCAAAACAGAGCGCAAAGGAAGAAAGGAAAAAGGTTACCTACTGTCTTTCAAAATAGGAGAAAAACAAAACTAAAACGTGTGTGCGTGTGTTGAAGGGGTAGGCTAGCGGAAGCAGATGCATCACAGGCATCTTTACAAAGATGGCACAACTCTTGCAGCTAAGAGCGAGGCGAGAAACCGCAGTAATAGATGATTATTATCAGAGTACCCTGTAGGGACACTGCAGCTAAGTTCCCCTGCAGAAGAATCAAAAACAAAATACTAAAGACGGGCCATGGGATCCTTACAGAATGACTAGAATAAGCATATCACTGCATCCAAAGGAGTAAAGCCGAACACATTATGAAGAAGTCGCTTTGAGCACTTTGCACCAAGGGGATATATTATCTACAAAGAATCCCACGGAGTGACATGAAATACCGAGAAAAATAGAGATCTCCCCTCAGGGTTTGTGCTACTGCAGGGGGTGGGGTAGAGAGTAGAGAATAAAAGCAGTGCCAGTCAAAGCTAAACAAATGGTGATGGAGATGGTCACGTGTGCACTGGGCAGGGCCTGCGCTCTAGATCCACCCTCCGGGACTACTTAGCGCCAGCCTTGGCGAGAGGGAGAGCAATGCTCCCAAATGACACTCAACTCCACAAAGTCTGTTTCCACTGAGCTTTAGTTCCTTACTTGCACCAGGTTTTTATACAGGAAAGCGTACCTTTCCAGAATTTAAAAAAAAAAAAAAAGTTCAGAGAAGATGAAACGTCAGGCTACAAAGTGTGGCAGGCTAACCGCGTTGCCGTTCTCCAAACTAGCCGCTCTTTCCAAATAGGAGAAAATCAAACTAGACACAAATTCAGTGGTAAGTTCCTCAAGGACAGACACTCTTCGGGAGAACGGGGGAAGAGAATGTTGGAATTCTCACGAATCATGGTTATCCTAAGCTAACCGAAACTTCTGGAATTTCAGAAATCAATACTTGATGGGAATGTGTCATCAGAATAAGATAAATGTGCAAATAAGATCAGTAACAGCCTGTCATTTGCTGTATGCTTTCTGAGTGCAATCCTCCGTGGCCACCGTCTCATCTAGGACAACCACACCGTGAGGCGGTCACTGTTCCTATTTTATAGATGAGTACACTGAGGTTTCCCCCAACTCACATGACCTGTAAGATGTGGAACTAATACCTGACCTAGATATTTCAAGTACCAAAGTCCATATGCTTTCCAACATGCAATTATGCTTTTCTTTCCAACAAAGATAACAATCAAATTCTTCATAAATAGGTAAAGAAAGAGATATTGGTCACTCACTAGATTAAAACCAGAGCATTCATGTTTAAATACTGAGTGAGAACAGAAATTTCTTGCACACTGTGGAGAAAAATAATGGGCTAGCCTATTAAAATTTAAGTGGAGACAGGGAGTCATATATAATGTAATAACATCGAATGATCTTGCTCCAAATCAATTGTCTTGTTTTATTTAGCACAGAACACTAAATATGCAAAACTTATCATTAGCATAACAGAATCTGAAGACCCAATTCAAATAGTACAAAACTGTTAAAACAAACTTCTTCCCTATGCTCTCCCCCCACAAACGAAGTGACAAAAATGTGACTTTCCTTATTTTCACAAAACCAGACTTCACATTTCTTCCCCATGGTAGTCACATCCAAGAAGACTCAGCCATTTCAGTAATTTCTCAGCCACCTCAGCGAGGAGCTCAGGGAGGGCTGTCCTCCCAGCCCTGATTCATGAGGTGAAGGTTGATGTGGTGGCGTCAACTGTGAGGGGCAGGGCTGAGCATCCACTGAACTGAGCAGTGATCCCACTGTGGCCTCAACTGTCAACCAGGTCTCACTCTTGGCTGTCAGCGCTTCGTGTATAACCCATAGTGGAGCCTGGAACCCTAGATCAACTTCCTGAGCACAACTGCTGCTTCCCTTCTGTCTTCCATTATCTCACACGAAGGTCTCTTGTAGCCAACCCTAACTCAGTAACATAGAGAGAGGGGAATTCAGGAAATTCCATCTTAGATAAATTGACACATTACAAATCACAATATTTAATGATAAAACTGAGATATTACTCTTTTGAGTGTAATCCTATGGAATCTAAATGACATAGCAATTTAAAATCATAAGCATCCATTTAAAAAGTACCTGGGGCGCCTGGGTGGCACAGTCAGTTAAGCATCTGACTCTGAATTTTTGCCCAGGTCATGATCTCAGGGTGGTGAGATCGAGCCCCACATTGGGCTCCACACTGGGCGTGGAGCCTGCTTAAGATTCTCTCTCTCCTTCTCCCTCTCCCCTCCCTCTCTAAAAATAATTTTAAAAATTAAAAAAATTAAATTAAATTAAAAGTACCTCAATAAGCTTTAATTAAGTTCAAATTTTAAATTGTTCCAGTTCCTTTTGGAACTTGTACCTCCATTCCACCTGACCCATAGAATTATGTCTTAATGTAATATGTTTATCCTTAAAATTTTTTCTTATCCTATCATACATGTGAAAAATTGTTTATAGATTGAAATTTTATTTTCAATAATGTTATTTTTTGATGAATAAGAGTTCTTAATTTGTATAGCCCCGTTATCAGCCTTAAGTCTTAAATTAGGAAATTTCATGGTTTGTTCTTATTTCAGATTATCTTAACTAATCTTGAGTTGAGTCTTTGCTTCTTCGTATACATTTTAGGATCAGCATTTTGGTTAAACTGCTGAAAGTTTTACTGGTATTGCTTTCAATCCACCGATTAACTGAGCCACAGATCAAATTATATCTTTATAGCATTGAGTTTCACAATCCGTGAATGTTTTCTATTCTTCCATTTCTTTAAGACACCTTTAATTTCTTTCAATATGTTTTGTTGTATTCAGTGTAAAGGAATTTTTGCAGATTTTTTAGATTTATTCCTATAAATAAAAATTTAATTTTTTTCCTGTGACCAGATTTTAAGTGTTAAAGTTTGTTTTTGGATGGGGTCATACTTACAGTTATTGCCTACCAACATGATTGAGCAAACATAAAAGTATTCATCAATATGTGTAATACGTTTCCATTTGCTCAGTCATGTTGATAGCCAATAATTGCAATTATAACCTATCCAAAGAAAAACTTAAACGAAAAACGAAACATTTAGTGGAAGATGCCTCTTAATGAAATGGAGTGTTTTGTTTTTTCAACTGGTCCATGTATTCATGGATGAATATTAGTTATTGCTAGGATGACATAGTCTACCTCACATACTTTCAATATGTGGTGCTAGTGTTGGTTGTATTTATAGAAACCTTGTACACAGAAAAAATATGAGACTGGAAGGACTCTGGTTACAGCAAAGTCATTCAATTATTTTAATTCTTTGCTTCCGCAGATAGTTTTGAGGACCTACCTTTTACCAGGCACCGTTTTAGATATTGAGGATATAGTGATGAACAAACTCAGACAAGATCAGACAAAAATTCTTATCCCATAAAGCTTAAATTGTGGTAAGGGAGTCAGACAACACATAAGACTTTTTTAAGTAAAATATATAATATAGCCTGGCAAATAGTGATAAGCACAAAAGAGAAAATAAAGCAGGGGAGAAGGAAAGACAAGTGGGAAGGAGTGAAATTATAGGTAGAAAGGCCCGAAGATATATGTGAAAAAGTAAACAGGGATCTAGTATCAAAGCATATTTTTAAAGTACTAAAATGTATTGCAAAATTTATTTTGAAAGCAAAAAAAATGGAGCCATCTATCTTGTCATTTGTAGCTATTATTTTATCATCATGTGAAATTAAAACAGCTCTTTTGTTTAGTGACCTGGAGGATGATGCATACCCTCCAGATTCCAGGTGGCTGAGATAAATACCTTTCATTGTAAAGTGGAAAGAAGACAATGGTGGAGGAGGATGAGGGAACCAAGAACCAGAACAGCCTCGGGTACTTTCTCAGGACACATACATTTGGGGATTAAGGCTCTTAGAATGAGCACCTGAAACTGCACACCATTTGCAAAGTCTGTACATCTGGGTTTGCATTTCCCAGCTGAACGCTCCTGGTCTTTTCATGCTTCCCCTCCCCCTCCGGAGGACAAGGGGAGGCTGGATGTCCTGGACAGACCTGGGGTTGCTTCCAGACTCTCCAGAATCTCCCAGTGACAGCTCCCAGTGTTTTCCAGACCAAACTGCCAGCAATGACAATGACAGTGATATCGGTTCTCCGCGTCAGTACCTGAGACTGAGGGGGACAAGACAGAAATGAGAAGAGCCCATTTCGCATGGCTGTTACCAGGCAGGAAGAGTTAAAAATGTTGAAACACTCTGATCTAGACAGCACAACCTCTAGGACTGAGGACTCTGCTCTCCCGGCCTGGAGCTGACTTATCCTTGAGCATCTCAATGGGCCCAGGTGCTTCCCTTTTTGAGTTACATGCACTTTCTGAAAGGTGAGAGACACTTTAAACTTCCTGCACCATGAAGAGAACAAGGAATAGCCATCAAGCTCGCATTTGGGTGTCATGTGTCTGCTTGAAGGGCTATTCAGGTTCATAAAGCCATTTGGAGCAAGCAGGAGCAGAGCCCCGGCCACCCCTCTAGAGGGACATCCACAGTGTTTCAGGGCAGTGTCCACTCACTGTGCCCAGCACACACCCATCATGGCGCGGTGCACAGCCCGAACCATGAGCTGCAATCTGGCACAGCACAGCATGCCCTCTGAAAGCTCAGGTTCTGCAGACAGGAAATGACAGCAGATCAGTGATGCTGCAAAGTAGCTCGTTCCCTAGCAGCATAGGCAGAGTTTAGTTGCCAGCTACCTCTGAAATCACTGGTCTTTCCTCAAAGCCCTCATTATCTGCGGGGTGCTGCAAAATCCTATCTGCATGAACTCCGTTGGTGTCAAGCCTCTACCCTGGCTTTTCTCTTATGAATTCATATCACTAATCCTTAAGACATTATTCCCAGCAACTTGTGCAATCAATGTTTATTAGAACAGTCTCATACCTAAATAGCAGGAACAATGGTAGACCAGGAAGCAAGTTGAGAATAAATACAGTAATTGGTTCTCATCTTCCTGGGTCTTTTCATTGCTCTGAAGCTAAAGGCACTGTTCCAGGGCCTCGGTGTTTCTTAATTCAGTGACAAGTAGTTCGTGCTTAGCTGGATCAGAAACAAAACACCTATATTCAGATAATTATTGGGTGAATATAGTTAAACCTGGGGCAAAGATGATAGCTTGCGCTCTCACTGGAAATGGCATTGCTTTAGGTCTGTATTTATACAAATGTGCTTGCTGCTTTACGTGTATAAAGTCAATCGGGTTTGCAATGTCTGAGTGAGGAACCAAGTCAGTAGCACTGAGTTACCAGTTGGAAACTTCATTTATGACGAAAAGTTTCCTGTAGTCAAATCGAAAAGTTGCAATTGGTTGTGTATCTTTTACAAGTGGAAAACAACGCCGATCTGTACAGTGAGATGTTGCTTTAAATCTAGAGTAGATTTGTAATTCCTTCAGGTCAGGGAAAATCCCCATCAGGCATATGGAATGGCTAAAGTAACCGCAAAGATATTTGGTTACAAGTAACATGATTTCTCCCAAGAAGTCGTTTAGTTGTGCTGTTGGAGGTTGGCACAGGAAATACATTTGAAAGGACTGCAAACAGCGGGGTTTCCTGGCTGCAAGCTTTCCCTGTGGGATCTTTTATAGTAACACCTCAGTTCCCGAGAATGGGTGAAGAGAGCAAGGCTCTGCCTAACTGGCTTTTCCAGACAGCTGATGCCAACTCTTCGTTGTGCTGATTTTTGTTCTCCATTTCAAGACTTTAATACAGGGGCGCCTGTATTAAAGGGTGGTTCAGTCATTAAGCATCTGCCTTCAGCTCAGGTCATGATTCCAGGGTCCTGGGATCGAGCCCTGCATCGGGCTCCCTGCTCCACGGGAAGCCTGCTTCTCCCTTTCCCACTCCCCTTGCTTGTGTTCCCTCTCTCGCTGCGTCTCTCTCTGTCAAGTAAAATCTTAAAAAAAAAAAAAAAAAAGACTTTAATACAGAGTATACAGAGTATACAGAATTCAACTTCATTGTCCTTCAGGTCACCCAGCAAACTGTTCCCCCCCACACCCCCCCTCTTGCCTTCCTGTGCTTCCTTCTGTCTGTTGCACCCCTTCCGTGGCCCGTCACCCTTCTGCCAAAGATCCCCGGATGGCGTACTCGCTGTAACAACTACAATTACGGATTTCGTGGACGTTTCCTTTATAATCCTCTTGTTCCAATACCTCTGAAAACCTGTCTACGCCTTTATTGTTCCTTCTCCTGTTTGTTGAAATTCAGTTTTTTTCTACTGGAAAAATTCCTTAATTCAGCATCTTCTTACATCTTTCTCATGAAAATGAATTTTAGAATGCACAGTTACTTTACTTTCTTAATCATATAATATGACTCCCTTATGGAAAACTTAAAAGCCGAAGGTCTTTCCTACTGAGGTGTTTTCAAGTTTTTTTATTAAGTCATCTTTAAACAAAATTCTTCATGTTTTAAAAGCACTTGGCATCATTAGAAAAAAAAGAGAGCTTTCAGAATCTGTACACGCACCCTCCATTTATGCTCCAATTTACTCCTTACTTGAACTATTTTTCCACTCTGGCAAATGGCAAATATTGGCATATATATAAAAAACTAATTCTTATATAGGAACATCATTATCTCATGGACTTGTAGGTTTCTGTTGTCAGAAAGCCACATTGCATTCCATCCATAAAGGATTCTTGATGTTTTCAGTTTCTTAAGTACATACTTGTTTTTTTTTAATTACCTACTTTTCAATGATTCCTCCTTAATAGTTACGTCTTTTGGAGGTCTTGTCCAGTTCTGGAAGCTTGATAATTTAAGTTTTACTAATATATAATATTTAATATTAGAGATTTGAAAAATTTACCTCACACTAGAATTCTGATATGCAGAGAAAGTGTAGCTCATTTATTGTGCCATCCACTGGGATGACCATGTGTCTTCGTTGGGTTGAAAAGGTCTCTGTTTACACAGGTTGTCCTGGCATCCTGTCTAGTTTAGGCTTTGTCCTAGATTTTTTGGTTTTCAAATGAAATATTATCATTAATAATTGTTCTAGTTTGGGTAAACTTATAGTACACCACGCTTCTGCCATAGTCTCCTCAAGATGTGTGAGAAGCAAGTGCAATGAGTAGAATTCTCCTTTTAACACATGGTTAAATGTGTAAGAAAACCACCCCCCCAGTCTTCTCCCCACATCTTTAAGGATACAGTGCAACTAGGACCTTTCTTTCGAGGACAGTGTGTAGATCAATCAGTGATTAAAAAGGTAGGTGCTTGGACAGGAGTAGCAGAGATAGCTAGCTCCTTTCAGTGCCAAGTGGAGGTGCACCAGCCCACAGGAGCTAGGTGGGGTTAGTAGAGGGCACCCAGAAGTGTAATGAGTTCCCAACGAAGCTGCAGTGTTTTACCAACAAAAATAGAAACTCTCGTTTTCAAAATGTATATGTATATATAAATGTATATATAATACATATAACATATATAGTATATTATAACATATATTACATATATTATAAATATTTACATACACAGAGTAGGATAAATAAACTAGAATATTTTTTTCACAGTTCGGATTTTATGAATAATGCTGTTATAAACATCTATGTACAAATTTTGTGAGGACATATGTCTCCATTTCTCTTGGATCTGTTCCTAGGAGTGGAACTACCGGGTCATATGGTAACTCTTTTGAACCATTTTAGGAACTGACTAACTGTTTTCCAAAGTGGCTGCACCATTTTACATTCCCTCCAGTCATGTATGAGGGTGCTAATTTCTCTACATCCTCACCAACATTTGTTATTATCTGATATGTTTATTCTAGCTATCTTAGTGGGTATAACGTAGTATCTCAGTGTGGTTTTGATTTGCATTTACCTGAAAACATTTTGGTAATGAGCTTGATGTTGAAAACAGAAAGAAGTTCAGGATGGCAGAATACATTTTCTGTCTTTGCTTCTCTTCATCCAACACAGTTAAGAACATTTCAGCCTTTAAAGAAATACTTTGTAAATCAATCTAATTTTCCTACAATATTTGTGAGCGTTTTTATAAATGAGTCTTCTACATTTTAGTTGCATTGCATTCAAGGTCAGTTGAAAATTTTAAATTGAATCATTCAACAAATGAAGCACCCCTAAAATCATCCTTTGAAGCTTTTAGTAAATGGCAATAATTGAGAGCTTATGAAAAGGAGAACATTGAAATTTATGCTCACCAAAGGAAGAGAACCAGGCAAATTAAATAATGAGAACTCAAATGTTATGCAAGATTTAATTTTTCAATTTTATAATTTCCTCTTGAAATATCTCGACTTGAGAAAAGACTCTTTAGACAGAGCTCCTGTTTTTAATTGGATGAATTTATATTCTGCACCAAAATGAAAAGAAGCTGATTTGTGAGAAGGCCTAAAAATGTTACAGCATTTATATTTGATTTTAAAAAATCATAAATAGATACAATGTATATTTTGTTACCTTATAAAAATTTTGGCAAAGATACACTAAATGAAGGTAAAATAACAGTAACTGGGAAAGTATTTGGGCTAAATAACATTACACATATCCATCCACTCTTTAGCAAACTTGCTTAGAGATTACCAGTGCCTTATATAGAGTATATTTCCACAGTTAAAAATATTATGATTTACAGAATTGATTAAGGTATCAACAATTTCAATTTTACTAACCATAAACAAATTTTTGAATAAGATTATAAATAAATCTATGAAAATAATAAAACCATGTTGAAAAAAATATATATATATATATATTCTGGTGATAGAGACAGACATGGCTAAGGAGCAGATTCACAGTGGTCCATGAATTTATACCAAAAATAATGATTCTGTTAATGTTACATTTTAATGTTCAAGTGATCCCTATAAAAAAGTTTTCTTTGTGTTTTGATGTAAAGCATACAGATATCAGGGGCGCCTGGGTGGCTCAGTCAGTTAAGCATCCGACTCTTGGTTTCTACTCAGGTCATGATCTCAGGGTCCTGGGATCAAGCCCTGCATTGGGCTCTGTGCTCAGCAGGGAGTCTGCTTGAGATTCTTTCCTTCTTCTTCTGCCCCGCTCCCCCTGTCCTGCTCACTCTCTCTCTCAAAAATAAATAAATAAATCTTTGAAAAAATTGTAAAGCATACAGATACAGGCTATCTTTATTTTTATAAAAAATTTTATTTTTAATATGATTTTTCAGTTGAATTATTTTATTCACAAATGTATATATTTATAATTTTGTTTATTTTTAACACCCACTTTAACTTTGAAAAGTGCCTTGTAATCACATACTCATTCAACTTTTAATCAGTGTTATTTTCCTTCTAATTTCCCACCTGTTGGTCAGCAAGGTGAAGGAGTAGATGTTTGATTAGGTATCTAATCTGATAAAAATTTTGCCCAATCTGACCATTTAAATGGTCCCTAGGCACTGTTTATTCTCTCCGGGAAAATCTTTTCAGTGTCTCAGATTGACTCCTCTTTCACTGTTTCTTTCCCTAACATAGTGTCCGGGTAACTTATGTGACCTGGTAGGAAAAGGATGGGCTTCAGGTTCCTCTAATCTCCAAGGGGATTGCTTGGAAATGGCCACCTGGTTGTTGTGTACCCCACGGGACTCCAAAGCTCATGTCTACACAGTGATCTGGTGAAGCTTTGATTGACCCAGCCTTACCTCACCTTCTTCAATCGAGGTAAAAGGACACAGCAGGTCAGGGATTGGCAGAGTGGCTAGATCTAGAATAGGTCAAGTCTTCAATAGAACTTCTATGCTAAGTCATCCCTCTCTAAACCACAGGTCACTGACATGCCTGTCTTGAGCTGAGGATATGATATAATATTCGAGTATTAGGTATCTAAACATACACTCCCTCACCGAGAGTTCAGTGTCCCGCTATACCTATGTACCTGTTAATGTTATAGTGCTATAATATAACCAAAGTTTGAGGTAAAGTAATTAATACTTTTAATGGATTTCGAAAAAAAAGAACAAGAGACGTGAACTAAGATTAGCTTTGAACATTATGATTGGAAAAGAAAGACGGAAGCTGTGATCGAAACAGAAAGAAATTAGAATGAATGTCACCAGCATAGTGATTCTAACCAGATTGTGAGACCAGTACCATGCGACCAGAGAAGAGATGAAAACTTCTTTGCAAAAATACAGATGCCTATTTATCAAGGATGGCTTGAAGACAAAAGGCATGGACATAGATAATGTGACTTCTCAAAGGTCTTTCTAATGATGCAATAAATATTCTTAAGGAAAAAAATTGGATTCTGGCAACAAGACGAGAAGGTATACCTTCTGATATATAGGGGGAAAGGGCATATCCATATGCCTAAGGACAAACACATTATTTAAAATCTAACGTTATTTAATGTTACTTCATTTTTCACTAAAGTCAATAACAGCTTTGATTTTGTAGTCTGTAAGATCCCAACTTCTTTATTTGTTTCTTAAAAGCTCCCTGTTTTTTGATCATTGACAATATTTTTAGCAAACTTTTATATAAGTACACATTTTCCATTTGTGGTAGACAGATTTTTTTTTTGTTGATATTCTTTTTATGTGTTCTATTTTAAACATCTAGTATTATGTGTGTTTTTATTTACACATTTATTCACATCGGGCTATGTTATATTTTCAGTTGATTTCATAGGCGGACTTGATGCACACTCCTACTACCAGGATCATGTTGAGTTAAAGCCTGTTAACCTGTAAGTAAAGGTGTGATGAGATGGAAAATATTAATCCTTCTAACTTGGTCAAAACTAACCAAACCTGAGATAATTTGGACCTGCTACTACTAATCATTGGTTTAATTTTCCACTCATATTTAAACCACACCTTTTACATGTAACCCAACATCATCATTAATATTCATTCCAAAAATAATTTGAAATAGGTAACATGGTTTATGTTTCTAAAATGGAATTTTTATTGAATTTTTCTTATCAGAAGTTGATTGCCAAATTGGAAAAAAAAAAAGGATAATGTAGTCTGTAGAAGAGAAACTAGATATGTGACTTGGGAGCTATATTACAGAGGGAAAAGGGGAGAAAGAATAGGTTAGAACCCAGGCTCTATGTGTGTGGTCTCAGGGCCCTTCCTTAATGCCCCTGAGACTTGGTTCTCCCACCTGTAATATGGTTTCACAGGCAGAGGAGGGAGGATGCATTCAATGGGATAACCTTTGACTGTGCCTAGTTCTCAAATATTTGACTAACTGTTCCTAGAGGACATGCAAGCAAGTCAACAACTACAACACAAAAACACCTTAACCTGAACAGATTTCAGTTGAGTATAAGGAAGGAATCGTGGTCATCTGATTGATAAAATACTAGAAAGCAAGAAAATAGATACAGAGACTCCATTCCTAGAAAACTCTAAGTAACAAATAAACAACTGTAGAAAATAATAGCTATCAAGTGCTATGCACTTGACATGGATTGTCTCTCTTAACCCTCATGGAAATACCATAATGTACTAATTAATAGTCCCACTTCATAAAAAAGGAAACAGAGGTACATAGAGATTAGACAAATTTCCCAAAATCCCATCAGTAGTAAGGGGTGGAGCTGGGATCTATTCTGATTGATAAGCTATCACCATGCCTGATGGTGTGGACGTGTTCAGATGACCTTCCTATTCTTTCAGCCCAATGTTCTACAATTCCGTGATGATAAAGGACATTATGTAGAACAGCCACTGGTTTAAGAAACACACATGAAAGCCTTCATCTGCTGCCTCTTCGCCAAAGTGGTTCCTGCCCGCATCTGCAGCCCCCTCACCCCCAGCCTTAAGAAACCTGCACTGGGCTCCTCCAACCTCTCCAGGTTGGATTAATTTTATTCTGGCAGAATGATCTAAAGGAAACATAGCTCACAAGCTATACAAATCAGCGCTGTGCCTGTCACATGACAGATGTTTAAATAAATGTTGATTTCTTAAAGCAAATCCAATTTAGAAAATCATTCACCTTATATAACACTCTGGGACTAAGCAGTCACCACCTCATTACTCATGCTACTGAGTGCTCATAAATGATGTGCTCCAAAAGTTGATATTTGTGGATCTGGGGAACTTGGCAGAGATTGTGACAATAATAAAGATGATGAGTGCATTGGAAGTGAGAAAAGAATGGAAACAATGCCTAGTAGCGTCTAGGAGAGTCTAACATACATTCATTATGTAATAAAGAAGGTGATGAATGATTTCTTTCATCTCCACTGTGAAAAAAATAACTCAGCAGAGGAAATTGCAATATGAAAAATGTTGGTCAGATGTAAGAAAGATCTTTCTATTAAGGAAGGTTATTAAAATTGCAATTGATTAAAGTTGATAATGGAATCTCCTTTTTTGAATGGCATGTGTACCCATGTACCTCACAGCATTCTCTGGCATGGCCCAGAGGCAAGTGACTGCCATCTGTGTTCCCTAATGTCTCTCCCATCCCTGTGAATCAAGAGTACGTGAAACGTACCTGTGAGATTACCTGAAAGGCTTTGATCAACTCTACTGCTTCCTCAAAGAGTTTTCTCAACTCCCCTGTTCACACCTTTGTAGCTGAATGTAGCATAAACTACAGGCCACAGAAAGCAATAGAACAAGTTCCTGCTTTGACAGATTATGCATATTACTGTCCGATGAATATGGAAAGCCTTTCAACCATGAAGGGAGCAGGAATCTGAAAGATCGAACTACACCTGAATTAAAATCATTGTGCATGAAACAATTGAAGAGGTCAGTATGTGTGCTCCCCACTGGTATGCAAATATTACAGTTTATTCACTTGGCATAAGTCAGCCTGCTTGATTTCTTTTAATAAAGCCATTAGATTGGATTCTGTTGTGCCCAGCTCAGTGATGCCATTATCACCACCCAGCAACAGATCGGCAAAAAAAACCCAATCTTCTGTATAACTTGTCAGACAGGGAAAGGAATGCTGGTTTTTTAACTTTCATTAAGTCCCTTTAGGCTCCACGGAGTACAGAACCAGGTTTTATGAGGAAGCCACTTTATTAAGGGAATCAGGAGAATCCTGATACACGTATGTGGAAGGGTAGCTTTTGAATCTTAAGGGGTAGTTACAAGCAGCCATTCCATTGACAAGGACACACTGCCGATTTGTACAGGAAGCCCTCATTCTCGTGTTTGATTGTGTCATTGCTCCTAATCATAAACCATACCTTTCATGTGCCCACAGTCAAGTTGTGTGTGAATGTGTGTGTTGGGGGTGATGTGATAGGAAAAAGCATTTTACATATGGAGTTGGTCTTCCATGTTTTGTCTCTTTTTAAATTAATGATACCAAGCTATCAAGAAGGCCTGATTAAGGAGATTAGTTTAGTTTTAGTTACACCTCTTTCTCTGTTACTTATAATGTGTGTCCTAGACCCTGTGCTGGGTGCCAGAGAGAGAAAGATGAGTAATACTTGAGCTTTGACCGCCAGCAGCCAATGATCTAGGTGAGGAGAACTACACAGAAATAAGTAGATGCAAAACAGTGTCCCCAAGGCAATTTTTTGCAGAGGGGAGAATGGTTACTTCTCACTTGTAGGGGCAGGGCATAGACTAAGGGATGATGCCTAAGCTGACTTAGGAAAGATGATAAGGAGTTAATCGAAAGCAGAAGAGAATGGGTGTCCCCTGCATGGAGGTGAATTTGCTTGGCCATTCTACAGAGGGTGAAGTTGAAATGCATGACTATCCAATCTAGTGTTTGCCATAGTTGTCACATAACCTGAGCAAGCCTATGAGGAAGCAGATGTTTAAGTAGAGCAGGAATCTTGGTAGCTCTTGGTGGAGTTGCCCCCAGATCCTCAGCAGCCATGGTTCCACCATCTAAACAATGTGACTCTTCAGACCTAAAGCTGTATGCCAGCCACAAAAAAAGAATGAGATCCTGCTATTTGCAACAACACAGATGGACCTAGAGGGCATCATGCTAAGTGAAATAAGTCAGACGGAGAAAGACAAATACCATATGATCTCATTTGTATGTGGAATTTAAGGAACAAACACATGAACAAAGAAAAAAGAGATTTAAAAAAAAAGAGAAAGAGATACAAATGCAGAGAACAGACTGATGGTTACCAGCGGGGAGGTGGGTGGAAGGATGTGTGAAACAGATGAAGGGAGTACACTTATGATGAGCACCGAGAAATGTATGGAATCGTTGAATCACTATCTTGTACACCTGAAACTAATATAACACTGGATGTTAATTATACTTGAATTAAAAAAAAAAAAAGCTATAGAGGTGAACAAGATTCCCACTATCCCTACCTACTATACAGCGAAACCACAGCCAAGGGACCAGGCTTGGCAGAATCAGTGAGGAAAAAAGATCCTGTCGAGTTTGACTCTAGTCTGGCATGGGGAAGAGACATGAGGGGTGTAGAATAAGTGGGAGGCCTTGGGTATCCCCCACACCACCCCCACACACACTGTGAGGGTGCAGGGCAGGGTCTGTCAGCTTTGCACTGGTGAAATACCATTAAAAATAAATAAATAAAGGGGTGCCTGGGTGGCTCAGTCGGTTAAGTGTCTGCTTTCCATTCAGGTCATGACCCTGGGGTTCTGGGATCAAGCCCTGAGTCGGGCTTCCTGCTCAGTGGGAAGTCGGCTTGTTCCTCTCCTTCTGCCCCTCCCCCACCACCACTCATGCTCTCTCATGCCCAAATAAATAAGTAAAATCTAAAAAAAAATAAAAATTTAAAGATGCTATAGAGATGCTTTCAGTGGTTATTGTCTGGGTCTGGCTTTGGGATATGTGACACACAAGTCAGGGGTAGCCCGTGTTGGGGTCTATCATCTTGGCACAGCCATCAGTAAGGGAGCTATAACTCTCAAATAAGTATAGCCTGGGTCTCCCAGGACCTCTTTCATCACTCCCACCAAACGCTGATACCACCTTTCATGAGGAGAAAGAGCAAGTGTGGCTCTTGTCATTGGAGCAGAGAGCCACACGTGGTCAGTGGTGGCTTTGAACAGGACACCTACCGAGCGGCTGGTCATGGAGGCTGCAGTAACACCAAGGGGAGAGGGCTAATAAAAGCAGATTTGCTTCTCAGGAAGAAAAATCGTTTGGCAAAAAAACCTATGCAGCTATGAAAGAGACACAGAATTTCAGGGAACATCCTAGTGAGCAACTAAATTAAAGTTTGTCAAAATCAAAATGGTTAGCACCCGGGCAGTGGGAAAATTACGCTCTATGTGGCAGTAATTCTTCAGATAGAAATAATTAGACCAAGGTACTTTGTCAAAAAAAGACTGCGGTGGAATTTCAGAACTGTGTTCTACAATAGAACTAGAGAGATTTGATGACCTTAGAAATTCCCATGAGGAAGATGCCCCACGACTGCCGTTTAGAAAGACTTGAAAAAGCTTCATCCCCCACGTTCAGCCAATTTTTTTCTAAGATTTCCAAATGAGAACTTGTCATTTGGAGAACAACTATCTTGACTTGTCTGATTGCCTTGGCTGGAGGCTAATTTTTCTTCAGAAAAATTGTCACCTGCTAGGCGGCCGCTGCTGATTGAGTGTCGGCTCTTGCAACGCAGTACGAGAAGACAGACGAGGCTAATTCCCATTTCAGGCAGGCTCTACAGTCAGCGCCCACCTGTACCTTCACTGCCTCTCATGTCCAAGCCCAGAGGAAATTGGCCTCTGATGACTGCCTGCTGGACAGAGTGGAGGTGGTCGCATCCACCTGCTCTTCCCTGAGAAAAGCTGCTTTGGATCCATATCCCTGTAAGTTGGTGCCAGACCATTTTGCATTTACAGCACCTAGATTAAGAACCAGCCAGAACAAAACAGAGCTGTGTGGGGGGGTGGGTGTGTGGGAGGTGGGCAGGTCAGAATGATGTGCTTTCAAACCTTGATTTAAAAACTAGTAACCACCAAGGAAACATGGGTGGCTCAGTTGGGATTAAGCCTCCAACTCTTGATTTCATCTCAGGTCATGATCTCAGGGTCCTGAAATCTAGCCCCAAGTGGAGCCCCATGGAGCCTTCTTAAGATTCCCTCTCTCTCCCTCTGCTCTTCCCCCACCGCCCAACCCCTCCCTGCATGCGAGCAAGCTCTCTCTTTCTAAAACAAACAAACAAACAAGCCACTAACCACCAGCAATGTATTAGTAAACTGAAGCTGGAGGAACCTGGAGGCTACAACATGCATTTACTCCATCACTCCTCTCTTTCTCGACCAAGCACTTAAAGACTAATAAAATGATAACTCTCTGTCTTTCTCCTGTTTTCACTTGTCCTTGATTGTCTTTCACACTTTTATATTTCTCTATCCATGCTGTCTGTCCCCTGTGGCACACAGTGCAAAGTGTCCGTAATCTGCTCAAACTGAGGGCTGTTCACCCTTCCCATCACTGAGTGTGGAGTTCTGTTGCCTAAGGGCTTCCACCAGTCCCTGGAAATGGTGGGCTCTTACAACAGGCATTAACTTTCCCAGGCACAGCCTCAAGAATGCAGATTGCAACAACTTGTAATGCACTCAGCCTTACAGAGGAGAGCCGGGCTTCCCTGCATGCCTGCCTTACTTAGCACAAAGGGGCAGTGCTTTGGGCTTCTTGCTCTTCCTCTCTTCTGAGCACTTACCTTCTGTCACTGACATTAATAACTTTGTGATCCATCACGGGAAATGACTAATTCCTTTTAGGAACTATGTAAGAACATACCCTAATGTGTGGCCATCTGACCATGGAGCAGTGAAATGGCTGTGTTTATATGGTTCAGACCCGTCACTGGGCTAGTCAGTTCATGCACCACTATTCTTGCTGAGAAGAAATGATGCCACCAATAAGGTGGGCAGCAACACACAAAGAGGGTCTGCCATGACCATGACCGATGGTCAGTCATCTGCCCTGTGCCTCACTAGGATCACTGAGACCTTCTCATTTAACACGTGACCTCACTCACTGCCCCCAGAACCTATGGAACCTGGTTCTCACATTGCCTTTTCCAAAAAGAGAAAACTCGCATCTGAATGGTACCCTCCAGGGAAACTGTCAATTCCTGTCTTTCTGAGAACTCTCAGGAATCTTCTTAGTACTAGTCATAGATATTAACAGCAAGAAAATAGATTTACCCAGTGAAAGGGAGACATGGAGCACCCTCCTCCCCCAAATTAATCAACATGAGAGAAATAACTTCATTTTGCCTGTTTCCAAAAGAGAATATCCTCTGACTTTAAAATTATATGCAATGAACAGAAACCAAATTTTATGTTAAAAACATATTTTGTTTATTTTATATTCACATCAAGAAATACTTATAATCCCACATTATGACAGGTTCTGGGAAGAAACAAGACATGGGAAAGAGAATAGAATACACAGATATCTTACACACACACACACACACACACACACACAGAAATAATAACAGGGAGACTTAGAAAAGCAATAGAAAAGATACAATGACAGGCCTTTCAGAAGACACACTTTGAAATAACATCACTATGCTATTACTTGATTTTACTCTGCCTTAAGAGTAGATACCTTCAGGTAACTACTAACATATCTATGAACATCTGAAGAAACAAATAAAGATATGATCTTAAGGTTCGCAAAACTCAAACTGTTCTACCCAGACTCATTGGTCAATCATAGCACCATTAAAAGAGGGACAAGTAGACATTATGCGTCTCCAGATGAGACACAATGAAAAGCACAACACCACATATGAAGTATCTTGCCACAAGGTCAAGCTTGATCTTGGACTGAAAGTGTAGACAATATAAGAATAACAGAATTAGTTCAATCTCACCACAGAAGATAAACGTGGTGGGTATACCTAGAAGTTTCCCCAAACTCCCATCAGTACTAGCACTAACAAACAAAAGTACCTTTCCCTACTGCCTTATCCTCATTCTAGCAGAGATTCACCCGTTGGGTGGATGAATAAACTTTAAGACCTTGAATCTCCCTCCTGAGACACTGTATAAAACGATAAAAATGCCACCATTATATTCTCATCTCTTTATCTTTCAGTTTCAATCCCTGTTAAATTGCAATGGGGTAGGGGTGCCTGAGTGGCTCAGTTGTTAAGCGTCTGCCTTCGACTCAGGTCATGGTCTCAGGGTCCTGGGATCGAGCCCCAAATCGGGCCATAGAAAGAGTCATTGAACTGAGTTAATGGAAGAGAATTGCTAGATAGGGCTATAAAATAAATGGGAAACACAGCCTCTACTGGCAGGATCCTTATAACTTAGTTGTAGGGAGGAAACTTACACACCTGAGTGAAACAATCGGAGCCAAATTAAGTGTGAAGTTGAATGCCATTAGCTCCACAGGGGGTATAGCAGACAGTGGAAGAGTTGCTATCAGTGGGGTAAGAAAGCAGTATAGCTGACATGGGAGTACAAATCTTCGCAAGGGAGAAGAAATGTCAACTGAACCCTGAAGATGAATGAGATTTGGATCAGCTAAGACTTTTTTCATGAGAGCAAAAGTATTCAACAAATATTTATTAAGTGCCAACTATGTGGCAGACGGTGTATTGGGGCTGATATTGTGGGAAGATGCATAAGCCCAAACTACCACTTTCCAAAGGCTCACTGCCTAGTATAGACTCAGAATCAGGAGACAAGAGTAACTAGAGATGGAAGAGTGTATTCCAGAGAAACAGAACCAATAGGGTACGTGGGTGTACTCGTGCGTGCATGTGTGCGCAGAGAGAGAGATTTGAAGAAATTGGCTCATGGGATAATGGGGCCAAGCAAATCCAGCAAGTGCAGGCAGAGTTTGCAGACCAGAGAGCCAGGGAACAGTAGATGTTACAGTCTTGAGTGCAAAGGCAGTCCAGAGGCAGAATTCCTTCTTCTTAAAGGCCTTTTCAGGGACTGAATAAGACCTCCCCACAACAGGGAGGATAATCTGCTTTACTTAAAGTCTATTGATTTAATTGTGTGTCTCATCTTAAAAAAAAATACCCTCACAGCCACACTTAGGTTGGTGTTTGACCAAATATCTGGGTGCCATGGCCTACCCAAGTTGACACATAAAATCAGCCATCACAGGATGGGATGTATGCAGGGATGTAGATCAGCGGTATGAAAGCCAGATGAGGTTAATTCTTGAGCTGTCAACCAACAGGATGCTGCAGGCTAGGGATGTACCTAGCAGTTTGGAGACATACTACTACCCTGTCTTCTTTACCCCAAGACAACCGAAGACCCGACCTTAACATCAGTCCCCCATTGCTATGGGGTTGGCACTTCTCTCCCAGGAAGGCAATACTATATTACAGTTTTTATACCTGATTGCACACCCTAATCTGAAGATCGGGGTTTCCGGCTTTCTTATTGCTTTGGTCATACACACAGACTGCATGAGGAATACCCAGAAACTATTTTGCATTTTGAAAAGCCTGGGTGAATAGAAAGGAAGTTCAGTTTTCAGTTTTGAAGTTCTTTAAAGCAATTCATATTTTCCGTTTTAGGTCGAAATAAGTAATGACGCTGACTCTGAAACACGGCTGCTGAACTTGACTTAGGAAGCCAAGCACCACTGAGAGCACCTCTCCGCATTGACACGTCTCACCTCCTCCCAGAGGATGGACTACGCCTCCCTACTTCCCCACGAGTCACTGAGTTCTTTTGTCACAGTCTATGTAATATTAGCATTGTGCGCTAGATGAGTTGTAGGTGAATGGGTGGGTATTTTTTAAGTCATTTTCTTCTTATATGAATACTTGTAAGTTATTTAAAAAACTGTTTTTTCATCTTTTTAACAATATTTGATGTGGGGCATGCAAAAAGAAAAAATTTCATGAAAACCTTCTACAGTCTATTCTAAAAGAAATACTGGTTTTTGTATCGAGGTGTTCAGTCAATGTTGCTGATGACTGCAGTTATCTTATGCCCAATGGAGTTTGCATTAACAGACATTACGGGGACTACACAACATGAAGTTAGATGCTGTGAGAGCTGATAAATGGGTACGGACAGTGGATCTGGCTTTCAGACTGACCGTGGGTCATTTTTTCAACACCACAAGACAAAACATGATGTCCTTCTTTGTTCTCAACTTTCCAGAATGCAGAATAACATTGTGTCAGTCTAAAATTTTCAGATTCATGCATGTTATCTTGTTCTTCCTGTGTTCTGGAAATTACATGGGGGTATGGAAGGGTAACATGATTAGTAGAATACCTTTCCTCCTTTGGAGGGTATATGGGTATCTCTGATGTTCATATTTTCTCTTCTTTATCCCAGTTCTGACATTGGTGTCAGACCAAAACATAGAGCTTGTAGGCTTGGGAGACAGAAATCACAACCATAAATCTGCAATCAGGAATGTTGCTCTCAAGATATTCAAAAGGAGCTTTAAAAATGGTATGGAATTCTCTATAAAGGCTTCTTCAAAAGATATTTATATTTGTTCTACATCAATTTTTCTTTCTCCTACCCCATCCCAATAACTAAAAAAGCAATATGGGAAACATAATTTTCTATAGAAAAAAAGGACTGTTTTGAAGGCACATCACAGTTTTTTCCTTTTGTATCTTTCAGTTACTATCTCCCATATCAAAGTAAGTTTTGCTCACTTTGTATAACAACCAACATGAGGCCACCCATAAGCCACAAAATTGTGTACATGTGTACTATTCAATCTAAAAGTTGTTAACTTAGCCCATACAAGTCTAAGAAGTCAATCTATAAACCATCTAAAGTCACATGCAAATTTTTGTATGTGAAGAGAGGTTCTTTTTTACCTGTCTTGTTGGAGTCCATATATTTTATGAGACTCTGTTAAGAATCAGAACTAATACAAAAAAATCTACCCTGGTTCCTCCCAGTTCATGACAACCACTGTGGCATTTTAGAGGCCCATTTTAGTCACTAGCCTTTGGACTGTGCCCCTTCAGTCAGGCAAGGCACACTGAGTCCCATCATTTTTCATTCTACTGAATAAACCCAAATTCAAAGTGAAGAGGAGTTCACAGGGACCTTGGAGATGATCAAACCCAAGCTGCCATTGCACAGTGGAGGGATCTGAAGCCTAGGGGATTTGGTGGCCTTGTCCAGAGTCCTGCGTGTACACAGAAGGGCAAGAGCTATGGCCAAAGGAAGGGGAATTGGAGGGCAAAAGGTAGCGTTTGGGTTCCAGGCCCACCACGGTGGCCTTGGACAGTGCTGGACATCTTGGCCTTGGAAGTTTCCTCATCTGCACGGTAGAACTACAATCCCTACCTCTTAAGGGTGAGATGAGAATCATCAGATGGACTGTAAAAAGTATCCTGTAAACTGTGAAGCACTCCACATTTGAAAGAGGCAGTTATTATTGTAATAGCAGAAGAAGTTGGACCCTGTCTGGAGCTCTTGCTATATAGCCACGTGCTATGAAAACACCAAACTCTTCGAAGTTTTCTAAAAAGTAGCTTGAAAATATTGCCCTGTCTAAACAGTTAGAAATCCTGAAGATGAAACATTGCATTTCCTAATTAAAAAATAGCTTTTGTATTTCAAGATTAATACATATGATTATTATAGATAAAGCTAAGAGATTATTGGAGACATAGAAAGTCAGTAAGGCAGGAGAATAAAATTAACACATGAGTATTTTAAACTGTCATTTCATTGCCCATCCCTCCCCCCCACACACAAACAAAACACAGTCAACATTTCACAAAAAAGCACCATACTTTTATTGCTGTTCTAGCTTCATGTGTGTACATACTGGTAAGAGGCCCTGGAGAGTCCTACACCTTGTGCCACGGCAGGTGACAGATTTGAGGAGGAAATCCTTACACTAGTGATTTTTCTATGGATTTTCAATATAGGTAACCACTTAATATGGTATCCCAGCAATCTGTAATGACAATGCTAAAGTTCCAGAGAATTTACCTCTCATCAGAGACAGGTTAGATCGATCTCCTCTCCTCCCCACTTTGCTTCTCCCTACCTCTCCTCTCCTGGCTGCTCCATAGAGGTTCTGCTTCCCTACAACAAAGGGATGAAAAGAAGTGCTGAGCTTTGCAGTAACGCTCAGCAGTCATTCTTGATCTGGGTCTTTCTATTCAGAGCTGTCACGGTCGCTGCTCCTTGGGAGTGAGTGCCTCCAGTTCTTAGAATTCTTGCCTCCTGTTTTAGGAAATCCATCCAGCACTGTACATTATGCAGTGGGGCTTTCAACAAACGTGTTTGCTATGTCTCCATTTGGGCCAAATTTTGGCTGCTCCATATGCAATGTGTGTCTGAGCGGAGTAAGGGAAAAATGAATATTCTCTGAGCCTGCACTCATTTGCCAGAATCTCGGCATCCTGAGACAGGGTGCAGCCCCAGGTTCAAGAGTCCTCCTCAGAAGTGGTCCTGGTAAAACTGAAAATAGGACACCCACTGCCCAAGAGCCCCTGGCGTTGACTGGAATGCAGAAGGGGAAAGTTAAAACCAACGTTTTTTTTCCCTCTTTGAACCACTTTGGCATTGTGTCTTATAAAACCTCGATGAACCCTTCCCCATCTTCTATCTTGTGTGGACAACGACTTATCCTTTCTTAAGTGTCTTCTGCTGGCTTTGTGTGGAGTCACAGACAGCTGGGATGCTTTCCAGTCTACCTTCTTTCTTTCTTTCTTTCCTCTTCCAGTCATATTTCATGACTGCAAAAGTTGAGCAAGGGAGTTACATGGCGTGGGAGGCTGTTACAGAATTCCCAGGAGACAGAATATATCTTTGAATATAGAACAGTCTACATCAGAGAAATCTCAAACATCTCTTAGGAAGAGCTCTAAGCTAATACATCTCCAGGTATCTTAAGACTTTCATCTGCTATATAACATGAGGGTATGTATCCCTGAAGCAAAAACATGTTCATACCACTCAAAAACTGAGAGGCTTTTGACTTACTTGCTTTGAAGATAACTTGACATCTTGCCCTAGCAAAATATTGACTTCTTTCTTTTTGTCCTTCAGAAAAATAAGCCCTGCTATTTCCTATAGACCTAACTGAGGAAGGTAGCCACCTTCGAGAGGCTGGGATCTAACAAAATATAGCAAGGCTGCCATTTGTCTCACTTAATGAATGGGACACTCATGATTGAGAGAAATTTGTGTTCGCTAGAACCAACTAAAATGTGTGTTGCAAAGCTGAGGAAAACCATCATGACGCTGCTAAATTGAGAAGCAAATAAAAAACAAAATTGTTTTTTTCAATCCTTGTAAATTAGAAAGGAATCTTGCCAAAAATAAGCGTCTTCATTTTAGACCTAATTTAAAAATTTATACTATCTCAAAAATACTATCCCCAAAAACAAACATCTTCATTTTAGACCTAATTTAAAAATTTATACTATCCCAAAATTTATACTGTCCCATAGTGGACTCACTATGGAGTGAATATTCTGGCTTATTATTTCTGAGTTACTTGAGTATGTAACTAGGAGAATTTCTGCAGTTGATTAGAATTCAAATGTTCTAACTTGACATTTTAGCTCAAGGTAGTAGCTGCTTTCAGAATATAACTGAATTAAGGAGGAAAAAATAAAAACAATTGATCTTTTTAAACTTAGAAACCTTGAATGTCCGTTTTTCTTGTTTCCTTCCCATTTAAGAGTCATCTGTAACCTTTGCCAGATAGGTTTGTGAAAGTGTCTGTGAATCCTGTTCAAATATTCGTGATAAACAGACCCACACAACCTAAGGACGTTATGTCCAAAAGTAGAACTGAAAAAAGAAATCATTGCTCATATAACTGCATAGTGTGCAATGCAGAAAGGGAGCAGGCATACTTTGATTATTAGAAGATATATTCATTAAGAAAGAATTCTCCAAAAAACAAAATTCTCAAGAATTTCAAAATTTGTGGGTAGCTTCTCTCTTTTCATCCTAAAGAAACTTAATTTCTTTACTGAGGGAAAAGGGGGAAAAAGCCATTTCTAGAAGGTGGATAAACTTTCTTAACTATAATATTTCTAGAAAAATTTGGTGTCAGATGAAAAAAATGAATCATCTTCCTTGGACCTGCAAGCATATTAAAAGGCAAGAATCATGTTAAATGCTAAACATTTCAAAAATATGAAATATTCAAAGAATCTAAAATAGGCTCTGGTTTAAACTTGAGAGCTAAATTAAGAAGAAAAAGAAATGAGGTAGGAAAGAGAAGAGGGAGGGAGTAAAGGGGGAAAGAAAGAGAAAGAAAGGGAGGGAGAAAGGAAAGAAGGAAGAATCCAAAATTGAAAGTCTACCTAATTTGGATTGGGACATGTCAGTCTTTCACTCAGAGTTGTGTTTGTTTCTTTGAGTGACTAAAAACAGTGAACTATTTTCCATCGAGGGCATGCTTTTTCTTTCCTCTCCAGAGTTAGGTTTAAAAAAAAAA
>NW_027397067.1:14787331-14833964 GCF_003265705.2 Callorhinus ursinus
AAGAAAGAAAGAAAGAAAGAAAGAAAGAAAGAAAGAAAGAAAGAAAAAGAGGAAAGAAAGAAAGAAAGGAGGGATGGAGGGAGGGAGAGAGGAAGGAAGGAAGGAAGGAAGGAAGGAAGGAAGGGAGAAAAAAGTGGCTTAAACAAGATAAAGGTCTATACCTTTTCATATTTCAAAATTCTGGAAATAGTCAACAAAGAGCTGGACTTGGATTCCCTAGAGACAAGGACCCAGGTTCATTCTCGTTGGCTCCTTTTGTGTCCTGCCATTCTCAAGTTCTAACATGACTCAAAATGGCTGCTAAAGTGCCAGCCATTGCATTTGTATCCCAGCCAAAAAGGAGGAAAAAGGGACAGAGAAAGGTGCTTCTTTCATTTAAAGGCATGCCTCAGAAGTTGCACATACTACTTCTGCTTACATCCCATTAACCAAAATTTAGTCCCCCCTAAATTTAGCTGCAAGGAAAGCTAGGAATTGTACTCTTTATTCTTGGTAGCCTTGTGCCCATCTGAAAATTAAGGGCTTCTTTCTTAGTAAGAAGGGAAATATATATTGGAGAATGCTTAGCAGTCTCCGCCACACAATTCAAGCTAGTTCTCATGATTTTTTGGAATAATGTTTTCATGATTACTTTAATAACTGAAAAAAAATACATGCATATTTCAATACTGTGAGAAAGTAATCACTGACTCTGTGAAATGAGAATTTCTACCTCATCTTTCTTTCTTCCTAGAAAGAAAAAATAAATCTATAACTCAAGATCCTTCGATGCTTTCCATAATTCTGCAGAGTGTATTTTAGCTTTCTGTTTCTGGGAATTAAATTTAAAAATCAAGAGCCAATCCAATGTTTTACTCGGTCCTCTCTATTGTGCTGCGAAAATAATTTTTTTCTTCTATGGTCATAACTCTTCAACTATTTTATTTTAGCAACATCTTTTCTTCTGAATTGATTAGTAGTGTCATTATTTTCTTTTTATTCAGTTCAACAACTGTGTATGGACATTGATGCTTAGGAAGATGGGGCAGGATATATAGGTGAAAAATATATAATCCTTCCTTTTTTGTTATTTTCTCTCCATAAAAGTTGGACCTGTGTTTCCCTTCATCCGTTTTTCAAGAACATATTGCCTAGAGTGGAATGAGTATTTTAAACTACTTGATAGTCTTTTTCTCTAAGAAAAAATACAATTGAGGGAAATTATAAAAACTATGTAATTACATTTTATCATACATCCCTCCTAAGCTGGGATGGGGGTGGAGGCAGAAAGAGACAGACAGAAAAACAGAGACAGAGAAATCCTGCAGATACTACTTATTCAGCGATGTCCTATGAAGTGATTTCAGTCACTGAAAAGTGTTATATTCTCCTAATACCCAATGCCTGCAAATTTGGCAGCCGTCACCAGCAACTGAGAGATTAGTTGACTTACTTGTGTTGTACACACGCATCTACACACAAACTTCAACACTTGAGTATACCCTTTTCTAAATAATCACTTTGCTAAAGTGTGTCGTATGACCCAATTCCCTTAACAATGAACAGCATAAGATTATTTTAAGGAATGAAAGTTAAAAGAAATAAGATGCCTAGAGCAAGAAACAAGATGCCTCGTACAGGATCAAGTTGTAGAGTAGAAAGGACCTCAGTGATTCAGTTTACAGACGAGGAGACAGGCTGATAGCTGCAATAACTTGCCCCATGTCCCATTGGGTCTGTTCTGCAAGATCTCAGTCCAGCCTTCTTTACTCTATCATTGGTGGTCACCCACTGTCACCTGACGAACTAGGCTGATTTTTTTCACCCTGTCTTCGAGGCTTGGGACAACTGAAGAAGACACCTGCTGTTGACTCCTCCCACATCACCTTCCCTCTGCTTGGACCCGAGCATCAGAAAGTCCCCTGCCCATGGGCTTTAATCTTACCATTTTGTCTTCTCAGGACAAACAAAAAAATCCCAGATCTCAGATCCCTGCTCATTGCTTCCCCAAAGACAGAATAGCTCAGTCCTGCCTGCCTTCTTCTTTCTTTACTTATGGTTTAAACATAATTCCATCTGACCTTATCAAGGCTTCTCATGATTTTTTGTCAACCAGCAAAACTACTGGCATCAGTGTCTTCCAAAGACTTTTGTTCATGAGGAAGTGATTTTGCAAATAATTGGTTGATGTTGCTTTTTAACTGCTTTGCATAGTTTCACTTCTGTTAAGCTTCTTTCTTAAAAGGGAATTGCTCTCTTCCCCTTCTGGCTTCTTAAATCTATTATTGTATTTGTCACTGAATGCAATATTACAAAATAGTTGACTTGGGTCACCTATGTAATATGAAACCAACAACCTAATCATTGTGTTGATTCCTATTGCATTCCGATAACAATAATACAAATAGAGTATTATAAGTGTGAATGTTAATCAGCTTTCCCATTCTTCATCAGAACTTGCCTTGTGCTGTGCAGCCTTCTCTTTGAGCTATCTGTGTTTTTATTATTATAAACTGTCACATTTAACCCATTTACTCAACCAAAACCTATAAATATTTATTTAGGTTCTTCTATGGCTCTTCACTTTTGCCATCACTCTAAGTAAGAAAAAGAGTTTTCTCTGCAAGACATTTTTGGACAAAATATAATGTATGGAGCACCAAGTTCAATAACTTTAGAGAATGACATTTGGGACAATTCATGTGGCATACTTACTTTGTTTTTACAGGCCAGGCAAAGCTCATTAATTCCATTCTATTTATTATTTTTAAACCACTTGTTTAGGGCGGTGGATTTTTTTAAAAAATCAATTGATTGATCTTTGGATTTTTTTAAGATCACAGAGGAAGGCTATTGATTATAGAACGCACATATCTAAAGTTCACCCAGAAATCGAACTCTCTTGGTCCTTTGTGAAGTTTTTTTGTGCTCCTAGGCTTGCAAAGTCTTTGCTCTAAAGTCTCGGAGCTTGAGTCACATTGATCCCATTAATCTTTGTCAAGAAGGAAGTTTGGGGGCGGGAAGGGAGGGTCGAAAAGGCCAAGTCCAGATCCCATTTAATTCTTTCCTCATTTGTTTCATGGCCCAGGGCCATCAAACCTCCTGGATTTTATTCTGCCTGAGCCTCACACTTCCATAGGGATAAATATGGGGCCACATGATAATTACTACCCCTTAAAAAAATGGAGAGTCTTCATTAAAGTTTCCCTGTACATCTAAGATGCCACGTAATAAATGCTAGGAGCACAGAGTATTATTAACACCAGTGATAACTGTAGGAAGACTATGTCACGTTTTCCTTTAAAGACATAGATATTTCAATTTCATCCTGTCGGACTCAAAGGGAATTTGGGTGTTAACACTTCAAAATACTTTTAAATCCTCAGGGAGAAAATCCAAAGTGTAAAGTATTAATTTCCAATTCAGTTCCTAAAGCACAATGCCTGCCGCAGAATAACAAAGTTATTTCCTATCCTGTGGCAGAAACATATAGGTGAGAACTCCCACTGAGACCTTCCCATTTGAACACACTAAGGAATTTCTGCCATTGTAGGTAAAAGACAGAAGAAAAAAAAAAAAACTGTCTTCTCACTTGTGCTTACCTTTCAAATTTTTCTGAGACTCCCATTATGTGACAAGAACTCTGCTACTTGGCAACCTCATCTAGCCACAACAGAACAGAGAACCAAGAAACAAATGAAAAACTCTCTGACAACCCCAGGAAATTTTATAAAATCCACAGTGTGAAACCCCTACCTTTTCTCCATAGAAAAGCTCTTCAACCCTTTGTTTAAATCCTAGTTACTCTTAATTTATACACAATTCTAATTACCATTAAGGTCATTTTACCATTTAAGGTAGTTTTCAATCACATAACCGATCACAAGCCAAAAATTAGGAAGGGAGCTATGTATAAAATAAGCAGAAATATTGATAGTCATGTAATATCCTCTCTCTGAAAGAACAGACACAGAACACTCATATAAAAATCTATATAGCACAGTTGTCTGGGGACATCTAAGGTGAGAATGAATATACTTAGCAGAGCCTGTGGGCAACATTGCATTGCTTTAGGAAGCAGCTTTTTATTCACATGATGATCCACGTGATATTTTTATTCTATCAATAAAAATATTTATTGGGGATTTGGAACAAGAACCCCTTACTCAAGATACTTTCCTTTCATCTGTCCTCAAATTATATTATTCACTTTTATTCAAGTATGACATTTTACTGTCATCTCCCGAAAAATTTTTCAGATAATCATGTGGATCTTCAGTGTCTACAGTTTGAGTGGGAGCCCTTTAAATGTGGCACTGCTGTGCCCTTCCTGTCCTCACGCTACATGTTGGCCTTGTGGTCAAGTCGGTCTTTTCTAAGAATTAGGTATGTCAATTTCACTCTGGGAAACTCACAACTCAAATGGTTAAAAGGAAGATGCTTGGGTACCTAAAAGGCTAAAGTATCTGTAATACCAACGACATTCCCTGAATGTCCTACGTAGGAGCCACGTGCCAGTGAGGAGACATCTCTGGAAACAAATGAATAAATTTTCAAGACGGTGGGCCTTGGTATTAGTTCTCAGGAGTTTTCCCCTTTGATCAATTTTTCTCCACCTCACCGTTGCCAAATTATCTCTTCTGGTAGAATGCCTTGATTTTTTTCAGTGGCAAAGATATCAAAGGCCTGGGCTATTTCACAGAAAAAGGAAGCCTTTGAGGAGAGCATGAACGTGGCACAATTTTTTCCTTTCTCCTGCCCACATTCACCAAAACAAACATGCTTCCTGGTGCATTCTTGGCCTATCAGCATTCCAAAATAGGAAATCTCCCTCTTGATAGTGGCAGCACATATCAAACTGGGGTGTGTGGTTTCTTCTTCACTCATGGATAATTCTGATTTGCTCTTTGGTGTGTAAAACTGACTGTACTCAGAGGATACTATTGGTCTTGAAGTTTCTCTGCAGGTGGTTGCCATACTAGCATTTGGTATAGCAGCCACATGGGTGAGACAGGGTTAGATGACCCCTCCTTCAGGCTACATCACGTGCCAAGTATCCACTGATGGCAACCTAAGGCTGCTGGTTCTTTCTTTCAAGTCACCCCTGCTGAACGCCTTCTAGGCCTGAGGTGTGTGGGCACTAGCAAAATCATAACAGAGAGTTGTCCAGCAAGAAACTTACAATCCGGTTGTTGAGAGGCGTATTAACCTCACACTCCTTTTTAGATTTTTTTGTTGTTGTTTATTTGTTTTTGTGAGAGACAGAGAGCGCTCACATGAGCAGGGGGAGGGGCAGAGGGAGACAGAGACTCCCCGCCGAGCAGGGAGCCCCATGCAGGACTCAATCCCAGGACCCTGAGCCACCCAGGCGCCCTAACCTCACACTCCTAAAGCAATGCTTCTTAGAGCGCTGCACAGCCGGGCCTCAGCCAGGAGATGCTGGGGCTTTCCTTCTTCAGAATCAAGAGTCCCCAGCAATCGCAGGAGGAAGGAGAGCCCGTTTGCAACCTTCCTCTCTCTCCCTGTGAGTCAACACTCAGCTAGCATCTACTTTGCACAAGAAGCTGGGAGTGACCAAAACAAATCAGATACACAACTTTGTCTTGAGAAGTTTACAGAAGAAATACCAATCGCTTTCAGGCGGTCAGTAAATTGCCTTCCTTGGGTTCAGATTCTGGAAAGGACACCTGTTCACTCTATGATCTTGAGGTCTCACGAGGCCACAGACGGCCCCATTCATTTGGGTTAGGCACATGCCACATTTTTTTTTGTAGTGATTTTATGAAAGAGCACGTTGACAAGATGAGCCCCTGATTGCTCAGGACATCATGAAGAGCCAATGCCAGAACCGCGGTCACTCATTTCCGACAAACCAAAGCTAGTGTGAGGGACCTCTGAGTTTGTATGAAAGGTAGCAAGTCGAAAGCTCCTAGCAATCGAAAGCAATCACGGCCACTATCTGAGTGATATCAACAGACATTTTCTTCTTATATATGGGGTGATCTGAGAGTGGTGCCCTGGGGCCTTTTTCAATGGGTCAGTGCTTAAATAAAAACCAGACCAGACAGGTACAAGAACTCACTAAAGGAGCAAAAGCAATGCTAAATGCAGTCCCCATGCAACTATGGCATAATTACAGCGATTACACCACCCATGATTGTTTCTTTAATAGTGTTTCTAACAAACTGGATGTTATTATTTTATTACTACTACTACTACTATTGAAAGCACGATAGCAGTATTTAATTGGTGAGAATGACTCTGAGTCTCTTGGCTGCTGTGACCAATGGTAAGAAAGCTTGCTCTCATATCTGGAATACCAACTCTACCATCTCGTGGAAAATATTGGAAGTATCTAAAGCATTTCCTTATATTTCAAAGGCAAGGATCTGCTGGTTAAGGAAACAGGAAGACAAAGACATTGCACCTCCTATTTCTACATATTTTTAACCTTTAACATTTTTACCAGCAGAAGTCATTTTGAAAAAAAAATTTCAGTCTCGAACAATTCTTAGATCGCTTGCCAACCAGGATGTGTCACAGTCTTGACACTGCAACTTAATGTAAAAATCTTGAATGATATTTTGTACCAATATGAATTTCTACTGCCCCAAACACTGTGTAGTGACTTCACTGTAAATTAACTTCTTTTCTACAGCTTTTTGAGCTACCGGGTGAATTAACTAAACAAGTCGAATCCTGTTAGGAACCATCCTAGATGATGTTGGTAGCCTGTAAAGAATGAATGTCTTTTTTTCTTATGTAAACTGGTAACAAGCCTTGTTTTCACAATTCCTTTTTACATTTTTGTGCATATAATACCTGTATATTATACTCATATTCTAAAGTGACCAGAAAGTGTTATTTAATAGAAACTACATACATTTTTTAAGTCTCTATAGACCCTTTGATTCTGGGTACATTTCCAATAAGTTAGCAGTAAAATAGACTATTCTTTTCAAGTATGAATAAAAATGTACATTGAAGTAAAAGATGACTACTGTTTTTAATAACTTTTTCCCCATTACAGTGTGTATTTATTCCTGTAAAATTGGGAAAGGAATGCATCTTGAATGTCCCTTCATTCTGATTTCAAGGAAAAGTTGGTGCAGGCCATGTGACTATAGGAAACCCAGTCTTTTCCTTAGGAATTTCCAAGCATCCCTGTGAGGGTTCGGATGCTCTGCAAATCCACCAAGGTGTAGGCTCACCGCAGACAGCTGCTCTGGGCTCCTCTGTCAGTGACTCGAACTTTCTCACAACTGCCTCTTATCCTGCAGCTCACTCCTGGCAACCTCTTCCCACACAGGAACTTGGGCTCTCTTTTTATGTCCCAAGGAAAACTGAAACAAACCTTTACATTTCATTAAACTGAATATATTTTATGAAGGTTTGATGATCAATAAAAGGGTTACATCCCAGAAAAGAAAAAGCTGAAAAGTGCATCTCAGACACCGGTGAGCCTCGAGTCATTCTGAATTCACTTTCACAGGGCAGCCTCTGCGCACCCCTCTCTTCTTAAACTCCTGCCTTCTAGCTCCTTGTTCCCATAGACACCTGCGCACTATTGATTTCTGAACTGCCTCCCGGACAGTTTGCCTGAAATACCCTCCACCACACGCCAACCAGGGAGCAGAATCTCCTTAACATCAGAGTCATCACCACGGAGATTAAGAGAATTCTGCTATTTCTTAAAAAAAAAAAAAGATTTTATTTATTTATTTGACAGAGAGAGACAAAGTGAGAGAGGGAACACAAGCAGGGGGAGTGCGGGAGGGAGAAGCAGGCTTCCTGCCGAGCAGGGAGCCTGATGTGGGGCTCGATCCCAGGACCCTGGGATCATGACCTGAGCCAAAGGTAGACGCTTAATGACTGAGCCACCCAGGCGCCCCATACTGCTATTTCTATTAGTTAGCAGAATACTTAACATCTGGCCTGACAAGTGCACACTGGAATTCTGTCCCCAGATCACAACAGTGAAAGAATTTGGCTTGAACCAACTGACTAGCACCCCACAGTGGGTTCATCCCAGAAAAAATGGGAGAGGGATGATGGGGTTATGTAGCAACTCTACTATTGCAATTAATTTTTTTTTTTGTAATTCTAAAACAGAGTTTATTTTTTAAAATGGCAATGGCGGGGTGGGGGGGGGGAATGCTGGTTTCAGTGGTATAGTCCAGATTCTACCCTTAGTGATGCAAGCACGACAACATAAAAATTTATAAATGTATCAAAAAGATTGAAATATAGTCTCAGAGCACCCATGTACTTACGAGCAAAATAAAGAAAAACAGAAATTGTGAATCTTACTGCCTTTTCCTTCAAATGGGCCGTTAGATATTCCTAATAGGTTCCATAATCTAATCGTGGCCATGAATTTAAACAAGAGACTAGCATATATTCTTTCCCTACTCTAAGTGTATATCAAATTTTATTTTTTCTTCCATTTTTTTACCTGTGTCAGAATAACCGTAACACCATCTCTTAGCCCCTCCTCTCCAACCCCAAAGCCACTGCCTTAGTCCTGGCCCTCATCATTTCTTAATTAAATAGGCTTCTACTGGGGTTTAGACCCTCCACTTTTCCCTAAAAACTCTGCTTTCAATAGATTTCTGAAACGACAACTCTGAGTTTTGTTTTATCACCCTGCTTAAAATCTTGAAACAGGATAAAGAATCAGATCCAAAATCCTTAGCTTGGTATATAAGATCTTCCATTATCTGACCCAACCTACATTGTCAGCCTCTCTTCTTTACTACCACTCTCTTTTTCACACCCTGTATGTAAGTCTCTTTCATGCTTTTGTCCAAACATTCCACCTGCTTTTCCATGCCTTATTATTTGGGAGCCCTTTTTTCTGCATGTAGAATGCTCATATCGTCTTGAATGCTAGATACATTTTACTCAGTCTTCAAGACTTAAGTCCAAATGTGGTCCCATTAAAAACCCAATCAACATATTAATTATGGAGTCCTCACTAGGTGGAAGATTCTGAATCTATCAAGCAGGACTTGTCTCTCTATATGCTAAGAACTTTGGTCCCGCTTCCATAACTACACGTCAAACCCTAACTACACCTACCACATTGTGAGTTTTCTAAGTGCTTTATACATATGAATCACATTAGTTTTTTTGGCAGTCATATTGCCCTGCTCATTTCCATTAATTCTTCCATCACCTAGAGCCGTAAGGTTGGGGTTTCCCCACTTATGCTACTACTGTTAAGTGAAAACTCCCTACACAGCATCTGTGCAATGGGTTTATTAGACTCAATTATAGGTACTTACAGTGAATTCTTTTAAAGTTAATTTTGTTAGATTCAGCCAATCATCTCAGTATAATGATATGATTTTGAATTCTGATTTTTTTAACCAAACTATTGTTTATTCTTCTCAGATTCATGTGACCTACATATATTTAAACATCTTTTTATTTGGAAACTACAAATTGTTTAGTAAGATGAGTTAGAATGTGATTATAGCCCAATTATCACATAATTCTCGTCGGCCAGGGCTCAGGTGCCTCCTTAGAATCTGGGATGACGCACTACTTTAGGTAGAGTACCATTCTGAAATCCAGAGTCATCATTTCCTTAATCTCTCTAGTGTAGTCTAATATATTAATTTTATGAAAAATAAATTGTATATCTGACCTGAGGTGTTCTTTGAGAATTAGTTCTTAAACACCACAGTCCATTTTTGTCAGATATTATAAGTCATGTCTTATTTAAATTCATCACTTTATGACTTTGAAATCTACCTTCTCCCACTTTTTGAGAATTCTCACATTGATTGCCCATGTTCAGCATTCTGGCACTTCTCTCATCCTCTAAGATCCTCCAAGTTCACCAAGAAGAATGATCTTACCTGTGATTTCATTTATTCCGTTTTTCAACAACTAGTTATTAAATGTCTATCATGTGCCAGACACTGCTGGACACTGGGGTTCACCTTGAGCTAAACAGATGCAACTCCTCCGTTCAAAGCTTTCACATTTTGATTCTTTGGGTCTTGAAACTTTACAGTTTGGAGAACCGGTCAGATCAGTTCTTCAATTATATGGGACTTCAGTTAACAATTACCAGCGTTTTGTCTGGTAAGTTATACTTCTTAGCAGAGAAGGTAAAGAAATGTTACCCCTTAGTCATTTGCAATTATAAAATTTCCTAAAGGCTGAAGAAAACCCCCAGGAACATGGCCTCTAGCAGCTGTTATGCAGCGCACCTCATCTTAGTGAGCAAAGATAAATGCAATAATCACATATGTATACCCATGATATGTATATATGTATATGATATGATTGGAGTAAACCACTAAACAAATTAAAAATAAATTCAGATTGTGCTTACATGCCACAAAAACATAAACAGAACGATGTGAAGGGAAGTAAATGGATGTGGAATGAGGTCCTCCATTCGATAGAGTGACCAGGTATCACCTCTCATTTGAATGCAAGTGCAAAGGTCATGAGATGGGAAAGAGATAGACACAGTGAAGAAACCTCCATGGTTGGAGTACAGCGAGTGTGGGTGGGAGGTATGAGAAACGGTTGAGGGGCGCCTGGGTGGCTCAGTCGTTAAGCGTCTGCCTCCGGCTCAGGTCATGATCCCCGGGTGCTGGGATCGAGCCCCGCACCCGGCTCCTTGCTCGGCGGGAAGCCTGCTTCTCCCTCTCCCACTCCCCCCTGCTTGTGTTCCCTCTCTCGCTGTGTCTCTCTCTGTCAAATAAATAAAAAAGAAACGGTTGGGAAGTGGTAGGTAAGAAGTAATAACCAGATTGAGAGCCTTGTAAGTCAATGAATGTTGAGATTTTATTCAATGGGAAACCACTAGGGGGCCTTAGGCCCCCATTGACAGTGGTTAAATCAAATTACCTCCAATGGTACCTCTCTGGGTAACAAACACCGGCAAATACTAGGAACAGCATGCATCTTTGGAAACTAAAATTTTTGGCAAAGAACATGGCTATTACACTATTCCTCTTACTTAAGCAGAAACTTAATTTAATTTCACCCCTCCCTGTCTTTGCCATTTAATCCTTTGAGAATACACCTATGCCAACTCAGGGCGAAGTATGTGCCCGTCCAGCTCACTGTGACACATAATAATCCCAACATTAGTCAATATGTTGGAAATAAAATTCAACCATAAAAGACATTTCTGCTTCCAGCTCATGTAGAAATGACTTCATTAAGTTTGCTTTCAAAAAGTATTTTTCCCCAAAGCTGATGTCTTCTTAAATGGTGATGTTTAAGGGCTCTAATGAAGACCTGTGTGGACTGAAACATCAGAATTAATGGTGTCTGATTCTGTCGTTGTCATTTTGGTGATGAGAAGTAAGAGAGACTGGGTATCTTCAGTGGATCCAGTCTTTTCAAAGCTCTTTGATTGAACAAATTCCTTAAGGGCCAAAACGTCCTGGAGAATAAAAATGACTAAAGCAATTTCCTTGACTTGCAGGCATTGTTACAGAGCGAACGGGGTGGGTCGCTGGAGGGGAGGGGCTCCTTCTCTGATTTTGCTTCCTCCCACCTCTAACCTTTCTGCATTTCTGATACTTGGGACCCCCCCCCCACACACATGTTCTTTTAGTCTCCACTTCCACCACTCATTAATTCCGTGTCATCAAGTCGGTGAAGTTTCTCTGAGTCTGAGCTTCCTTGACTAGAAAAGGAGGCTGACGCGTATCCCATTTGGTTGTAAAGTGAGAAAATACATTTAAGGCAGATAACACAGGTGCAGACGTATTAGCAAGTGCCCTGCGAATGCTGGTCTTCCCCACCCATTCTGCCCCGGGCAACCCTCCCTTGACTCCTCCTCCCCTGTCCATGCCAAAGGCCAACAAGTTGTTCTTATAGCCAGGACTCACTTCGGCTGTAACCCTCGGGGTCAAAGCGCTGAAGGTCAACTGGCCTAGAGTTTAATCCACCCAGAAGTACATTCCAGCATGCAGAGTAAATTTCTATTTTGTTTTCTTTATTTCAAGAGGTTTACAAAGAATTATCTGAACTCTTCTGCTAATTAAGGGCAAGATTTTTATTTAAAATTGGGGAAGGCTATATAATGAAGTCAGATCCTACACCTACTTCTGTGCCTTCTTACTCGGAAGCATATGAGGCCCTGGAGGTACCTGGATGGGACAGCAACCCGCCAGCAGAGACCAATCCAAAGAGGGAACTAATATCTAGTTAATGAGGGTCTTCTGACTTGCTCTCATCAAGCAGAATTCGGGGCCCCAAGCTCACCCTGTGTTCTGGCTTTCCTAAAGCCAGAAGTGGCCTAAGGCTTTGGAGTCTTTCTTTCCAGCTGCACAAAAAGAAGGAAAAAGGGAGCGCTTGGATGGTGCAGTTGGTTAAATGTCCAGCTCTTGGTTTGGGCTGGGTCCTGATCTCAGGGTCATGAGCTAAGGGTTATGAGATCGAGTCCCACATTGGGCTCTGTACTGAGTGAAGAGTCTGCTTGAGATTTCCTCACCCTCTCCCTCTGCCCCTCCTCCCCGCATTCCCTTTCTCTTTCTCTCTCTCTGAAATAAATAAATTAATATTTTCTTTAAAAAGAAAATAATGTAGAAGTGCTTTCATGGGGCTAGAGCGGAAGGGTGTTAGGTGCCACACCTGGAAATGGTGCATATCATTTCTGTCCCTGTTCCTCAGGCCAGAGCATAGTCATAGGACCCCACTAAGTAGCAAGGAAAGCAGAAAAACAGAATCTAGCTCTGGCCAAGAAAGAAAAAGGAATAGAATATGGTGAGCATCTAGCAAACTCTGTCACAACAATCTTTTATTACCAAGAGTTTTGTTTAGTATTTTTTTCACTGTAATGGAAATTTGTGTTAGAACTTTAGCAATATTTATGGACATTAGAAGATTGAGAATGAAACAAATTGTCCTTGAACTTGAAGCTCCCATAGAATGATATCACCTGTCCTAATCGGAATCTTTCCACACATCCTACAGAAACCATTGAGTCGGGCGCCTGGGTGGCTCAGTTGGTTAGGCGACTGCCTTCGGCTCAGGTCATGATCCTGGAGTCCCAGGATCGAGTCCCGCATCGGGCTCCCTGCTCGGCAGGGAGTCTGCTTCTCCCTCTGACCCTCTTCCCTCTCATGCTCTCTATCTCTCATTCTCTCTCATTCTCTCTCTCTCAAATAAATAAATAAAATCTTTAAAAAAAAAAAAAAAGAAACCACTGAGTCAAGGAGAGCAAGTACTGCCACCCATAACATTCTCCGGGGGTACCAGATAGCCTCCCACTCCTGGGAGAACTCTCTCTCCCTTGTGCTTTCTCCCTTTCCTACACTCCTGACCCTTTGGTCTCCTCAGTCTTTCTGCTACCTGCCCACTCCTCATGCTCAGTTTCTGGCTCAGTTCTAGTTGAGTTCTAGATGTGAGCCGGATGTTGGTACTGGGGGGATGGAGCTTGCTGGTTTCCAACCCCCTCAGGAGCTTCCCAGGTGCAATTTGAAACCAGCACCCATACCAGAGGGCAGGGGGAGACTGCAGAAGGAGGCAGACCACTCCAGGACGGTAGGTGGCAAGTTTAATAAGCAAAGGGAACTTACGTACGAGGCTTGTCTGAGGTGCCAACAAGACGAATGGACCCCTGCACCTGCCTGCCAAATCTAAAGTTTCTAAGGAGACCCTAAGTGGGCTGTCATGTACACCATGAAGGTGTTCTCAACACCACATCACCATCTCAAGGCCATGTCCCTGGAGCAGCCTCTGGGAATGTCCTTGGAGCAGCCTCTGGGAATGGGAAAGGCAAGTTGAACCCACATTCCACGGACAGGGAAGGGGGTGAGGGAGTCTCCGAGTGCCTGGGTGCAGCTCATGAGTCAACTGGCAGTCACGTCTTTTCAGTGACCTTGCTCAGTAGAGATGGGAAAAATACTATGTGTTCTATTACCCAAGTTGCAATACTTAAAAGTTTCTGTGTTCCTTTCTGGTTCAGTGAGGTGGGAGGATGTGAGGCCGGTGACGGAGGAGGAGACACCCCCCCCCCACCTCACTGAGCATTTCTGCTCTGCCCAGCAGGTTGAGAGCTAGAAAGCAAAGCATTCCTCCAATGGATCACAAACTAAAGATATTCGTCTTAGCCATATCTCATAAACTGTACTATCTAATTGCAGGCCACTAGGTTTATCGCCTTTACATTATTCCCAAGCCTTTTTTAAACTCTTGTCAACTGCATACATTACTTGTGTGTATGTATGTGGGGGGGTATAAATTGGAATACTATTAGTGTAAATTTGACATTATATATTAACGTCAAAGATGCACCTGCTCCTTGACCCAACAGTTCCTAAAAAGTTGTCCTACAGATTTCACATATGTGCAAAAAAGTTATTCATTTTTTTTTATGGAAGGATTTCAGGAGTAAAAAAAGATCAGAAACAACCCAAATGGCTATCAGTAGGGAAGTGGCTAAATAAATTATGGCATAACCATACAATGAGTCATTATGGAGCCATCAGAAAAGAATGGGGAATTCTGTGCCGGAGGATTCACAACGCAGAGCAAGGGAAAGGGCCCCTTGTAAAAGTGTGCGCAGTGTGCTACAATGTCTGGAAAGGGAAAAGGGGGCATCATGTCAGTATTTTTCTAAGTATAGAATAACCTCTTTGAGAGGTTATGAAGAAATCAGCTACCCTGATCATCTCAGGTTAACTGAGATGGGCTGGTGTGTCCCTGGGGACATAGACCAAGGAAAAGACTTTTTAGACTCTCCTTTATAATCTGTTCAGGAAAATTCAAGTTGAAAATAAGTAAATGGGAGCCTTGGTGGCTCAGTCGGTTAAGCGTCTGCCTTCGGCTCAGGTCATGATCTCAGGGTCCTGGGAACGAGCCCCGCATCAGGCTCCCTGCTCAGTGGGGGGGTCTGCTTCTCCCTCTGCCCCTCCCTCCCCACTGCCCACTCACGCACATGTGCTCTCTCGCGCTTGCAAAAATAAATAAAATCTTTAAAAAAAAAAAAAAAGTAAAGAAACAATATGTTTTGATCGTACACCAGAAGTGTCCCAGCTCCTCATCTGGGCTAGAACAGCCAAGGGCAGAAGCATGTCCTTGGAGCCAGTGGACAAAGGCATCAGCTGGGAGAAGCAGAGGAGCTGTGTGGTCGACATTTCTCCCATCCCCACGAGCAGAGTCCCTTTCAGGTGCCAGCGTAGGTGAATCCAGGTTTTCTTTCTACTAAAGAAGGTGGCATTTTCTTTCGTGGACAATGAGATTCTGTTTTCACACAGTTTCTTCAGCTGGGCTGAAGCTCAAGAAAGTAAACAGCAAAAACAGGTGAACCATAAAATTAAGCCTACATCATTGGGGTGTTAACGAAGGCCATTAAGTCTGTCATTTGGGATCTAAATATTGGAGTAGGACTTTGACGATACTGTAAAAAGGTACCTAAAGTAGACTGATCCAGAATACTAATACAGCGAACGGCATGGCTGAAAAGTTTGAAAAATGACTCAAGCTTTCCAATTGGTATTTAGATGAGCACATTCCCATCTGTAATGACATAAAGAGAAATAGCATTACAGATGCTTAATGCATCAGGGCTCAGTGGATCTGGAGGAAAAGCAGATGGTCTATGTAGATCCGAGTGCATTTTAATATTAAACAAATACACCACAATTAGGTGGGCATGGCAGAGGCCTATCCTGTGGCATGCTTATCGTGGGAAGTAGGGATTTCAGACGTTTGTCCTCTACACTCCTCTGGAGTTCATTCAAGTGGGGCAGGCCGCAGGGCAGGGGCCAGGGGAACGACGCAGCTAAGAAGCCGGACGTCACAGGGGTGGGAGCTCACAAGGTGGTGCAATGTCAGCACGGATGGGGCTGCCCAGCCCGTGCCTGAGCAGGTAGGGAAGACCCTCGCTCACACTTCCCACCACTCGTCGTGCAGGGTGTACAAGGAGGCCGGTGGCTGGGAAAAACAAAAACAAAAACTATCCTGATCTACATTAGAAATGTCACGAGACACGTGGAAAAAAGGAGAGCGGGGCCAGGGCCAAGGCCAAGGGAAGGAGGGAGAAGGCAAGGTCGGTGAGGGCCTGGCGAGGCAGGAGGGCAAAGAGATGAGGGTGACTCCACTCCTTTCAGAATGAGCGATGTCGACGGAGGGCGGCCAGAAATCTTAGTGAATTTGTGGCAAGGCACTCGCCACCCTCCTCTGCAGCCTCATAAAAAAATAAAATGAAAACGTCAACTGAAGACCTGTATGACTCTGCAGAGCTTTGTAGAGTCAGCTTTACAGTTTTTTCTCTGTGTGGTGCAGCGCGGACAAGCATTTTGAGTTGGAAGCAAGAAAGCTTGGTGTTGGGCGGGGGGGGGGGGGGGGGGGGGGGGGGGGGGGGGGAGGGGATTAATGAAATCGGGACTATGAGCCCAGCGCATCTCTTCGGTATATTTGATGCTTGAGGCCAGAGACACCAGCACGTGCTTACTAATTGTGGTCAGAGGCTTTAAAGACCTTCGGGTTGCTGGGTTTTGGTTATTTATTTTATGAAGGAGGCCACATGGACACCACCTTCCATAGTGGAGTCAAATCCTGCTCAGGGGCTGACGTTGTAAAGTGAGGGCAGAAAGCAAAAGTTTAGTCAAAATTTCCATAAAAATACTGTTTAAAAAAATACTGTGATTCGCCCCTCAGGTACAGTCCTCCTCGGCTGCCCACTCAGGATCAGCTGGGTTAGGGGTTTTTCAGTCCCCAGGGCACAGCTCCTCATCAGCCATTGAAGGGGTGCCAACCACACCTAGGCAGTGGTGGAGGACAAAATACCATCGCTGCCTTCAGGTGAATTATGTTCTAGCTGTGGAGGCAGAAAACACTTCCATGAGCAAGCAAATAAAATTACATCCGGTAGTTTTATATGCTGTAGAGACAAAGCAGACAAAGGGTAGAGGCAGCACCAAGACAAGAGTTACAATTTATGTAGAGTGATCAGGGAAGGCCTGCCTGAGAAGGACATTGAAGGAAAGACTGGGTAGAAGGCAGTGCGGGAGCCAGGAGCCGGCAGCTGTCTGGGGAAGGGTATTTCAGACAAAGGAGCTGTAGGTGCAAAGGCCAGGTGGGAGAGCATGCTTAGCAGGCTCCAGACACAGGGAGGAGGCCAGTGGGGCTGGTGGCTGGCAGGGAGCAAGGAAGGGCCGGGCTGGTGGATATGAGGTGGGGCCCAGATCCCTGAGACCCAGTGCAAACGATTCACTCTTACTCTGAGTGAGTTAGGAAGAAGCTGGAGAGTTCTGAACAGAAGAGTAACATGAGGGGACCCAGATTTCTAAAGAATCAGTCCAGCTCCTTCATGGAGAAGAGACTACTGGGGAGCAAGAAGCAGCGGCAGGTGAGGAAAGTGTTGCAATACTCCAGGTGAGAGATGGGGGGTGGATTGGACCCCAACAGTGTTGGCCACCCTGGTGACAAGTGGCTGGACTCCGTGGTCACTGGTCAGATGAGTTAGTTGATAGAGGACTTCACAGTGGGAGGATCAAGTTGTCACCTCTGGACCTACTGATCAATCTTCTACCATGCAAAGCCGGAAAACCATTATGGGACATTGCATCCTTCCTGGAGTAACACAGGATGTAGTACTCTTCAAGCGCTAATATACAGTATTTCTGTCAAAAAATTGATTTTGCTTCCAATCAAACGTGTACAGCTAACATCTGGTTTACAGGAAATGTAGGTGGCAAAAAGACAAAATCAGAAAGGGGGACAATCTGTGGGACAATTGGCCCAATTTCTCCAACAAAGTGGTGGAATTTTTAAATTAAAAATAAAAGGATGGAGGATTGGTTCAGGAAGGTTTTCTGCCTCCAGCCCTATGTTTGCCTCAGCATTGACAGCACCTTCTGGAATCCACTTCCCCTGAGTTCCCCTCCCCCCCCAATACCTCCCCTCTCTTAACTTTCCTTACTTCTTGCCCCAGGTTCCTATTCTGTTCAATGCATTTTCTATTTTTAGTTATTTTCCTTCGGTGTCATACTATGAATTTATAGAAAAGATTATTCGCTAGACATTTTTAAGAATCTCAGCTATACAACTGTCTATTGCTGGTAAGGCTTTAGACAATAGGTCTGAATTCTGAATTCTGAATATGTCTGAATATGCCTAAATGCTATTTGAACATGTCTGTCCTCTGAGGGAAGATTTATGAGGATTTTCTGTCATCTAGTTTTCTCAAAGGTGGTTTCCATAGGTATTTTTTTTTTCATTCACTATGCAGATTGGTCTGTGATTAGTTGGCTTGATCTGCCATAACAAAATACCAGAGACTGGGTTGTTTAAACAGCAGAACAAAAACCTATTTTCTCACGGTTCTGGAGGACGGAAGTCTGAGATTAGGGTGTCAGCATGGTCAGATGCTAGTGAGATCTCTCTTCCTGACTCGAAGACACTGCTTCTCGCTATGTGCTCACAGGGCAGAGAGAAAGAGAGCAAGCTTTCTGATATCTCTTCTATAAAGGTATCAATTCCATCACGAAGGCCTTACCCTCATGACCTAATCTAAACCTAATTACTTCCCAATGCTCCATCTTCCAAATGCCACTACACTGGGGGCTAGGGCTTCAGTGAATGAATTTTGAGTGGACACAATTCAGGACTGGCAGTCTATTTGATTTTCAGTAAAAACACAAAGGTGCTTAAGAAACTACCACTGTATCATGATCCCAGCACCTGAGATCTGATAGAATTTTCTGCCGGGTTGTGTGTGGGCTTAAGAGAAAAAGAAAATCAAGGATGAATCTACAGTGTTCAGTCTGAGCAACAAGAAAGATGGCGTTTCCATTTACTGAGGTGGAAAGAAAACCGGGACTTCGATTTTACGTGTTGAGTTTGAGATATTTATGAGGCAGCCATGTACAGATGTAGAATAAGCAGGTAGACAATGAGTCTGAAGTTCAGGAAAGATCCAGGCCAGGATACAAATTTTAAAGTAGTCATGCTGGGTTTAGAGCCCTGAGACTAGAGAGTACCAAGTAGGTTAATGTGGAGAGAGGAGAGAAGAGTTCCAAGGATTGGACTCTGGCCAATCCAATGCTTAACAGTCAGAGAGGTGAGGATAAATCAACTAATTAAGAAGCCACAGCGAGTGAGGTCCAGAGGGAATCAAAAGGGCATGTCTTCCTGGTGCCAAGGGCAGCCAGTGTTTCCCTAAGGAGAGAAGGACAATCCAGCTCCAGGGCTCAGGCAGTGGTCACAGTCCTGAATATGGAAAGATGCATTTCTTATTCCTCTTAATGCTTTATACCCTCAAATGTTTTCATTCATGAACTGTTGACATTCTAGGCTTTGAGTTAGGCACAGGACTACAAAGTAAATAACTATGGTTTCTCCTCCTCAGGAGCTGGCTCACTGTCCAGTGGAGGAAAAAGGTAATACATTAATAACCTACATGGGAGCCTAGAAGACCCTGCAGAAGTCAAGGTCTATATAGAAACCAAATATCGATGAAGGTCAAGGTAGATTAAGTGCCCTCTCAGAAGGAGTATGATGAAATTGAGGATTTGGGCTGCAAAACGTCCTAGCTCCAACTGTGTGGCTTTGGGCAGGTTACAATCTCCGAGCATCTGCTTCCTCATTTGCCAAATGTGCATAATAGCAATAATAATAATTTATGCTACAGGATGGATGTGCTAATGAAATGAGATGTTTATCAACTGCCCAGTACAGGGACTTTGCAGGTACTCAGCAAATGTCAATTCCCTCCCCGTGTTTTTGCCCTGGTAACTTTGAGCTCTTTAGTCACAAATAGGGGGTAAATGTCTTCAGGTTAGATAGGAAAATGAAAATAACAGAGGCTCAATTGCAAGTTAAAGTTCATACCTTTGGAAATTGTTGAAGATTTAGGATTAGGAGAAGGCTTCCACAAAATAACTCACCCATAGTCTTCACAAATTCAAGGTCATGAAAGACAGAGACTGAGGAATAGGTTAAAGGACCCTAAGAAGACATGACAACTAAATACCGTAGTATGCAATTCTGGATTGGATTCTGGGCAAGACAAATGGAAACATTTTAATACGTTCTGTTGATGTTATTAATTATACAGTACTATATAAGAGAACATCCTTGTTACTAGGAAATATAAACTGAAGAATTTAGGGGTAAAAGACAGCACATGCAATTTAATCTCATGTGGTTCAAAAAAAGAATGTGTGCACGTGTGGGTGCGCATGTATACATTCATGTGTGCACACACATGTACAAAGCAGAAAAAGAATGACAATGCAAACGTGGAAAATGTTAGCAATTGGGTCATCTCGGTGAAGGATGTATGGGAATTCCTGTATAATAACTGCAACTTTTCTGTAAGACTGAAATAATTTCAAAATAAAAGGGTTTTAAAAAGAAAGCTTCTATTATGAAAGGCAAAGTCAATGACTTTTATGTCATAATGATTCAGGAAATCCTACAGAGGAAAAAAAAAAATCAAAATTAGTAGCCAGACTTTGGAGTGGAAACATTAAAATGGTCCCAGCCAGAGACCTGGCAAGGTTCAGAGAATTCTGGAAGCCCTAATTAGAAGTGATGGGAACTGAACTGGTAGTATCTTGACACAGGTTCATTAGTGCAGCGATGGTCCTTTCTTTAACATACAGTTCAACACAAGGGCACCATTGTGTGGTTTCCAAGAGGCCCTGAAGGCACCACGGCCTTTGTCAGAACTTTCTGTTTGAAAGCAAAGAAAAGGTAAAAGCTTAATTGTAGTACCAGAGCAGCATCAATCCACACACATCTGATTCTACCTGTAAATGGCTAGTTTGGGATAATACCTTTCAGAAAATTATATACTGTGATTACTCTGCCACTTCTTGGAATGCTTTTATTCACATAAAGGAGAAGTCTGTAAACCCTACCCATGCTATTGTAATTGCAACATTTCAAAATCTAAATGATTCAGTCCTCCTTAATTTAACATGTACATTCAATTCTTTATTTCTGGGAAAGAATCATCACATAGAACATGGAAAATGTATATATGTACAAAAGGAAAAAAGGGGAATTAATAATCCTAATATAGTATATTATGTATAAAATATAATTATGTATATTTATGTATAAATATATAAAATGAATAAAATATAATAAGCCGTTGGGAATCAATTAAATAGTTATCAGAATTAATAAGAGCAGGTGCAAACTCACCCACAAAAACCAGTGGAATATTAGTACTCCAGGCCCCACATCCCCACCAAGGAAAAAAAAAAAAACTGGTAAAAAATTTAAAAGACATCCTATTCTGATGAGTTCAAGGCATGTATGTTTAAAACTTTCCATTTAAGAAAGTAAATGAATAAATCCCATTGAGAAATAGTAATAGACAACAAAATAACTAAGAAAAATCCTAATGAGAAATGTATATGAAACTACTTAACTGAATTAAGAGATATAAAAGATACACTGTATATTGCTATATGGAAAAAGCTAAACATGAAGATGCCAGTTTTTCTCAAATTAATTTACAGGCTTACTGTATTCCAAGTAAAATCCATGTTGGGTGTGGGAGGGTTTTGAGGACCCAACAAAACAATCCTCAATTTAATCTTAACATATAAATAGGAAAAGATATCATGCACACCTGAAACTAACATTATACTGTATGTTAACTGGAATTTAAATTAAAACTTTAAAAAAAAAGGTGTAAAAACAAATTCTTTAAAAGCCAGTAAGAGAGAATTGCCTTACGTTGAAATATATTACAAAGACCTTATAATTAAACTAGTATGACTGGCATTAGTGGGAATTAAGGAAACAAAATAATACAAAGTGGATAACAGTGTTTATAAAAATGTAGTATATTTTATAGACAGCACTGTAAACAAGGGGGAAGAAATGCTTATTTGATAATGATTCTAGAAAAACCATTTGTAAATATGGAACAAAAAATTAGCTGGTAAATTCATACCATACACCAAAAGGAACTTCAGTTGGGTTACAGAGTCAAAAGATCATACCACAGAAAATCAGAAAAAAAAATAGAAAATAGAAATAAGAAGATGGAAGAACTTTCTAGGCTTAAAGAAAAAGGTTGATGAACATCTACAGAAAAAAAAATCTAGGTCTGGACCAAGATGGTAATGTAAGAGTCTCTTGAATTTCCCTCCTCCCATGGACACATTGAATATTACAACTCTACACAGAGCAGTTCTCTCTGAGAGAAATCCAGAGACTCTCGGAGGGACTTCTATACATCAGGAAACTGAGAAAATATCTTCATCAAAGTGAGTAGGAAAGCTCGGGCCACACTCTTGCCACAGACCCTACCCCTGACAGAGTGCTGTGCAGTTGGGAGGGAATAACCCCTCTCCCAGCATCTCCCTGAGGAGCCAGAGGTTAGATAACACATCTAGTACCCCACCTCCTAAGGCTGGCTCCCAAGGATGGGGCCCCAAATCACCTAGCTCCGAAAACCAGTGGGGCTTACACTGGCAAGTCCGACAAGACTACAGCAAACAAAGAAGCAGTTGTTAACCAGCAGATGTGCATGCACTCCCTCACCTCAGCTAATCCACAGGGCTCTCAATGCAGAGGGAGCCGGCGAAAATGCAAATTGTCCAGTCTTAACCTGGAAGGAATTTAACTGCATACTTTATACAAACTGCTGCCTGAGTCTCCTACTTCTAATTAACAGCCATCTAGGTGCTGAATGCAGTCTGTCCCAGACCCAAAAGAGCCAGTAGGCATGTCCCCCACCTCCCTCTTGCTCACTCCAACAGTAAAACTGGGTTGACAGTATCTCTCTAGAAGGAGTTTGTCCACACATCTAGTGCCCCATGGCTATACATTGGGGCTCAGCACAGAAGGAGCAAGGAAAAATCCCCATCTCCCAGGTTCTCCCTGGAAAAGACTTAGCGACATATGGTCCCGCCTCTGTCTGAGGGGCCGGTTGCTAATCAACCTGCATCTAGCTGCTACCTGCCGTCCTCCCCTTTGGCACACTGACAGTCTTGGCACACTCTCCACTTCTGGGAGCCACTAAGAAAAAGGGACAGAGGCTGGCATGATCACAAAGGCTTGAGAGTAGACCAGGAGCTCAGACCAGGCTGATTGACTTCCAGAAGCCATTTCAGTAACTAGTGAGGGGTGTGACTTAACACTGGTAACACTGTATGTCAGATGCCTTGGGAAGATGTGGATTTAAAAAGTCAGGGCCACAATTGCACTACTGGGTATTTGCCCCAAAGATATAAATGTAGGGATCCGAAGGGGTACGTGCACCCTGATGTTTATCGCAGCAATGTCCACAATAGCCAAACTATGGAAAGAGCCCAGATGTCCATTGACAGATGAATGGATAAAGAAGATGTGGTATATATATACAATGGAATATTATGCAGCCATCAAAAAAAACCCCGAAATCTTGCCATTTGCAACAACGTGGATGGAACTGGAGGGTATTATGCTGAGTGAAATAAGTCAATCAGAGAAAGACATGTATCATATGACCTCACTGATGTGAGGAATTCTTAATCTCAGGAAACAAACTGAGGGTTGCTGGAGTGGGGGTGGGGTGGGAGGGATGGGGTGGCTGGGTGATAGACATTGGGGAGGGTATGTGCTATGGTGAGCGCTGTGAATTGTGCAAGACTGTCGAATCACAGATCTGTACCTCTGAAACAAATAATGCAATATATGTTAAGGAAAAAAAAAAGAAGATAGCAGGAGGGGAAGAATGAAGGGGGTAAATCGGAGGGGGAGACGAACCATGAGAGATGATGGACTGTGAAAAACAAACTGAAGGTTCTAGAGGGGAGGGGGGTGGGGGGATGGGTTAGTCTGGTGATGGGTATTCAAGAGGGCACATTCTGCATGGAGCACTGGGTGTTATGCACAAACAATGAATCATGGAACACTACATCAAAAACTAATGATGTAATGTATGGTGATTAACAACATAATTAAAAAAGAAGGGGAAAAAAAGGCCAAAAAAAAAAAAAAAGTAGGGCCAATGTCCATTCCCTGATGTGTCAGAGGCATCCAGGAGATCCCTCTGGGTGACCTTGGCTGTGCCAGGCACTGACCAGCAGCCAGAATTTCTGTTTTATCAGAGGAAGTGAGGAAGTTGTCAGCATAAAAACCATAGTCCTTGTGAAAGGGGCATGCCTGGGGTGCCTGGGGCTCAGCTGGTTGAGCATCTGCGGGCTGAGATCAGATGTTGGGTGACTTGGTGGTCCATGGATGCTTCCGCTTTCGTTGATAAGCAAGGGGCAAGGAGTGGGGGATTGTGCACTCTGGAGGTTAACAGCCACCATTTCTGTGAAGATGCCACCTGAGTCTCACAACCGTAAGGGAAGGGAAAGGAAAAGAAATCTAAGTAAGAACTTCTTAGGGGCATTTGGAGATTGAGTGAGGCACGGAATCGCCTGGCCGAGGCACAGAAGGCACAGGTGGTATCTTAACCACATTTTCTAACTTCTGTATTGATGCTTGGACACTGGGGCTTTCCTGACTGGGGGAGGACTGCCCCTATCAGGGCTAGCTAATTCCTAGAGGTAACAGCCCCTCCTCACCACCCACCTTGCTTTATCAGTCTCTTATACTCAGGACACTGCTCCCCACCCTAAATATCCCAGGGCCAACCATTACATAACTAGTGTTAACCCCTACACCCTGAGTCTGCTGAAATTATGCAAACTAGCCAGTGCTAAACTGGCTCAGCCTTCTTACCCTGCCTCGCACTTTGCTCCTTCCCACAAAAGCTGCAGTAAAGTTCCTTGCCCCTAGTTCCCTTGCTCTCTCTGCCTGTGACCAACGTGGGTCCTTCCCTGTGTGACCCTGCATGGCATGACATCCCCCTTCCTCTTAGAAACTACAAGTAATAAAACTATCTTTTCAATGGCAATTGTCTTCTGATCTGTTGACCTCACCATACCGGAACAAAAAATGAAATCTACATTTTAAAACTGTAGCTGGTGGGCCGATTGCCAGCCTTGAAGCTAACAAATTTTAATAGTTATATTTCAATGTTTTGAAAAGTGTCTAATTGGCCCGACACTTGGACAAAGACAAGTTCACAAATGCAGAATTGGATGAATGCCCTCCTAGTACACCCAGGGCCTCGTGGGCTGGCTCTGGAAGGATCTGTGTCTTGGACAGGGCACATAGGTATTAACCCATTACCTGGCCAGACCAAAGGACTGCCAGCCACACATGGAATCATAAGTTAAATATAATGGTTATTTTAAGTCACTACAATGGGGAAGGGGGAGTCATTATACAATAAATGTTAACTGAGGCACTCCCTGGCATCCCTGAGATTAGCACTCCTGCAACCCGGAGGTAGTGACTTCCACCCAGACCTGCACCCCTTTCCTGCCCCAGAGAACTGGGTGAGCATCATGGAGACCACAGATGTGTGCAAACAGGGCCGCTGTCAGCTGGGGGTGCATCTGAAGGTGTACTTGGGCAGCCTCAGGGAAGCAGGGGTGTCCAGCCCTAGGAAGCCGCTACATCATCAGGCCACTGCAGTGCACCTTGGACTAGGAAGCCTAGCCCTTCGACTTTCCTTCTCTAGGCACACAGGGAAGGACTAAATTACAGTCATCGTGGCATTGCTGTTTAAAGCTTCTTTGGGGGCACATGGCTCAGTCGGTTAGGCATCTGACTCTTGATTTCTGCCCAGATCCCGATCCCTGTTGGGCTCCGTGCTCAGCTCAGCAGGGAGTCTGTTTGAGATTCTCTCCCTGTCCCTCTGCCCCTCCCCTGGCTTGTGCATGTGCTCTCTCTCTCTCTCTCCCAAGTAAATAAATAAATCTAAAAAGAAAAAAATAAATAAATAAAGCTTCATTGGAGATCATAGCCTATACACAGGACCAAAATGAGGCCTCTTACCACTTCCCCCTGAATTTAGCTGACCCAGCGGATGCTGGCAAGGGCAGTCTTCACTGTGCATGGGGACATTCTGCTTGGGTTCATTGACCACGGGCAGATGACACGCACACAGCTGAGGCCAAGGCTTGGGCTGGAGCCTGAGCTTATACATGACTCAGTGAACCACAAAACCAGGCAGCCCACCACAATGACCCACAAACATAAGGGCACTGGGCAAGGAAAGAAAAACACCCCGAATATCAAACCCTCTCTCTGGGGCAAAGACCAGAGCGAAGGCAGAAGAGACGAAGTAGGAAATGCAGAGTGGCTGGTGTCCCAGAGTAATTCCTACACAGGAGACCACTAGGGTAGTCTGCAACCTGGGCATTGGGAACAAAGTGGTTACAGTATCAGCCAGTGCTGGCTTTACAGTAAATATCTTCCACGCTCAACTTGGGCAAATACTGTCAGCTTTCACAGATGGGGTATCTCATAGTCGGTAAAATAAGTTTTGGCTCCCGATCTTGCCATTGAGGCATGCCCCAACTGCAACACCATCCAGTAAATGATAATCTCCCCCTGAAGTTGGGACACTTCTCCAGGACTCTCCTGGCTGGAGGAGCCAGCTCACACTTCAGGCTCTCTTCACTACAGTCCCTGACTCCACGTTCCATTTTCCAGTTTGCATTGCTCTTAGCCTTTTTGCTTGGTGCTCTCTGATTCCCCCTGTGTACACTGGCTTGCATCTGCCTCCCTGCCCCACTTCGGACCACGTTAAACAGGATTCCTGCCCTGTCTGAACCCTTGACCCACTCACGCTAGCCAATCCTAGCCGCCAAGGCCAGGTCCCTGCTGGGTCATCCAGTCCTCCCAAAGGGCAACGACCCAACCAACTAGGATGGCCACATACATAGCAATACAGAAAATGTTTTTGATCCAGTTAACAAAAGCAGGACACAAATTGTATTTGCAAATACATGACAATACACTAAGGGGAAATAACAGGATTTGTAATTCAATTTTTTTCGATTATCATTGTTACATTATTACTGTTCTAAACTCTATTCTTAGTTCAGACTTTGTTTTATGTGGCTTTTATCTCAACATTGGGGCCGATCATTACTGTTAATTATACGAAAAGATTTGCATATATTATTTATTAGCTCCTTTGTCTCTGGATCAAGACTAGTAAAGAGGAACCAAGTCATTTAGATCCTTCCGACTAGAGAATATTCATTTTCACTTCAATTTATTTTATAAAATTGAAAGAGAAAGGACAGTGTTAACTACTGGCAAAGTAAAATTGCCATTCTAACTGCGCAAGTTGAAAACTTTTATTGTCTTATTTAACTTTATAAAAAATGGATGAAATTGAGCTTTTTTTAGGTTATCAAAGAAAAAGGAAAGCATCCACTCTGGGCTGAAAAACCTGAAGGACAATTTTACGGGATATGAAGTGCTCAGGATATGAGCAGAAATTTTCATGACTAAGGGAGTGTATGATTTGCCCCAGATTACAGGAATGACAGATGGGACTGGGCCGTTGGCCTCTGATGCCAGTACTCTTGCCACTCTCATCCCGCTGGGAAACTGGCTGGAGGACATGACAGATGAGCCAGAGAAGAAGAAATCGTGGCTTTTAATTTGCCGACAGTTCAACGTAGTCCAGGGATAATGTCGCTGACCTAAAACAAATACTGTTTAAGTCTCATTAATGGAAATACGGTGTCTGCCCGTTGCCCACCATGATAATCAAAGTACTCTCCCATTCTGAGAATCTCTAATTCTCTCAAACTTTTGAGCTTTTCCCGGAAAAGTTTCCAGAATGAATTAACTTGAATGCTGAACTACAGCAAAAGATGTTAAAGTGGTATTGTAAGTTTCTAAAGACAATCTATGTGATGAAACAGACTGCCTCTAAGTTAGGTTTATGAGAAATTATAATAAATGTCAGAGAATTGGAAGGCTAAAAATATGCTAAATTTATGCAAAAAGGAACAAGTTCAATAGAAAAACTAATGATCAGGGACTTTTCCTTAAATCCAAAAGGGAAATTAAGACAAGATTTAGAGTACATTATGTTGAGAAACTTTCATCTATAGGGAAAAAATCCAACATCAATGTTTGTTTAAAGTGCTTCTCCTACATGGACCTTGCTTATAGTAAATGTTCAAGGAATCCTTCGGTGTAGGTCTCCCGAGAACCATCTCTATTATACAAAGCTCTGGTTCTTTACCCACCAGGGGGAAAAAAACGAAAACAACAAAAAACAAAAAACTCCTCTGGTCTAGAAGTTGCTCAGTTAAGGTAGAAGGGGAATAGGGCTTGGGAATTTTGTATACAGACCACAAATTTATGTAAACTACCTGGCCCTTAAAAGACACTCAAAATTGTTTCCTTTTTATCATGTATTTCAGGGCCTTCTTATAGATCAGAAAATAAAATATCTAGTATTAAGCATAAATCTATGTTTACACAACCATTAGTATTTTTAGCTGAGATGTAATTGACATATACAACATGATGATTCAATAAGCCATTAGTATTTAAATAAATATAAAAACTGTGCTATGAAACGTTCTTTAGGTTTCTGGCAACTTCCTAAAATCTTTTCTAAACGGCTGAATGTAAATACTAGTGGTTAAACCTTAGCTTAGCTGGTTCTCTTCTGACATCTAGTGTTTCTGCTTCATTACGGCAAAATACCTCTGTTCATTTTTAAACTATTAGAATGAAAATGCTACACGGAATAAAAGCTTTATTCATTTTAGAAGAAAATTTGTTAAGTGGGATAAAATTACAAGATACATAATAACAAAGCTTCTGTTTCTAAGGAGCAAAGACTCTTTTCTCTTAACTCTTCCCATAGGAGGAAATTGCTATCTTTTCTTGCTAGCCTGACAGGTAGGACAGAGACTCAGCCTGGTCTGAGGGCTCTTCATTCCTGCAGAGAAGGCAGGGGAAATGAGAGAGGGGCACCATGTGCCACATACTGGGCTCAAATACTTTAGTGGGAGTTATCACTATGCTCTGAGAAGCTACAGAACCATCCTAACCTCAGAAACTCAGCCTGACAAGGTACAAGGATTTGCGTTCTCTGCAGTGTGGAAACAAAGACAGCCAACATCCCTTCAGAGAACGTCTTGTGTCAGGCCACAAGTTACAGAAACTTCTGAGCGCTCAAAAATACCTACCTGAATAGAAATGAGTGCTGGCCTGTTCTTTTGAGTCCAACATTCACATTCCATTTGAGATGTCTCACACGCGTAAGAGGATGGAAAATGCTGGAGGTAATGACTTTGGTAGTTGTTCCTCCAAAACCCTTAGACGCTGACGTCCGCTGTAGGCTGGAGAAGGATCCTCATTAGCTGTCTCTTAGGCACAGAAAGCAAGCCACATGTACCCACTCCTTCCTCCTTTTGTTCTTTCTTCCTCTTTTCTTCTCCGCATCCCTGTGTTCCCTTGCTCACGCTTTCTTTCAGCCTCTGCCCCTCTCCTGCTGACACAAAAGTCTTTCTTTTTTTTTTAAGATTTATTTATTTGACAGAGAGAGACACAGCAAGAGAGGGAACACAAGCAGGGGGAGTGGGAGAGGGAGAAGCAGGCTTCCCACGGAGCAGGGGGCCTGATGCAGGGCTCGATCCCAGGACCCTGGGATCATGACCTGAGCTGAAGGCAGATGCTTAACGACTGAGCCACCCAGGCACCCCCAGAAGTCTTGATACTCAGTGTGGCCCTCGGACCAGTGGCACCAGCATCACCTGGGAGCTGGTCAGAGGTGCAGATCCTCAGCCCCAACCCCAGACCTGCTGAATCAGAATCTGCATTTTAACAAGATTTCCCGGTGATCCCCGTGCCCATAGACTTGAAAAGCACTGCTCTAAACCAGAAGCAGCAACAAAGAAGGTCCAGCTGACGCACCAGCTCTCACAACAGGGCTAGATGACTAGAGCCACGATCTGGCTCAATGAGAGGGTCCTGGGACCATGAGAGGGGCCTTCTATGAGCATGGTGTGGAGTATAGCATCTGCACTTCAGATCCTAACGCTTCTTTAGTGTGTGTTTCTTTGTGCAGCAGTTTGTCACTAGACCCCTTGGGAGCTAAGCAGTGTCACCCTTAGACACAGGCAAGTGGAGCCCCCTACTCCAGACCTTGCCTGGCAGGACTCCCACTTTGAAGTACCTTCCTCAAAGCTGTCCAAGCCCCTTTCTAGTGCCTGGGATTGACTGGTCAGGGTGAAGTGCTATCTGGGCTAGGTCCCCCACACCTGGACCTGGTCTTGTGTGGGTCCTGGTCACAGGAAGCATATACCCCAACTTTTCTTTTTTTTTTTTTTAAGATTTTATTTATTTATTTGAGAGAGAGAATGAGAGAGAGAGAGCACATCAGAGGGGATAGGGTCAGAGGGAGAAGCAGACTCCCTGCCGAGCAGGGAGCCCGATGTGGGACTCGATCCTGGGACTCCAGGATCATGACCTGAGCCGAAGGCAGTCGCTTAACCAACTAAGCCACCCAGGTGCCCATACCCCAACTTTTCTTAAGTGCCTCCACAGTGGTGATGAGCCAGGCATGGCAGAGCCATGGGGTTAGGGCCCTTCCTCCCATTTTTCCCCTTCAAGGTCCTGTCTGACACTACTCCATTCATGGGTCAACAAGACGCCCTGAGCAACTTTTGGAATCATGCCTATGCGATTGTCCCAGGTCCTGTGGCCAGACTCCGGTTCCAGGAGGGTCACCTCACAAGCACAGTATTTTTTTCACAGGATTGCATGAAATTGGGTGGCCAGAATGGCGTTGACATACTGCTTTTAAGTGACTCTCATGATGGGCACAGGACAAGTTCAGGGATGTGGGTTCCTGGACATCCACTGCTCACCCTTGGGCTGCATGTGTGGGCCTGTGTATTAGCCCTTATGCATCCAACTTCCAACTACAGCATCACCTCCGGTTTACAGAATGCAAAAGTGGTGGGGTGGCAACACCCATCTTTTAGCCTTCACGCCTCTAGCCACTGGCACCCAAGGTGGTCACTCCACTCTTTCCAGGGCTGCACATGATGGCCAGGCAGCCCTCCAGGGGCAGCTGCCATCTCCTCCTAAGGCTTCCCCATTGCTCAGTGACATCAACAGCCACCTCTAATCTGTCCTCTCTGGCCTCCATTGATGTAGCAAGAGCAAGCTGCCCTGGGTCAGCCTGAAGTCAAGCTAGACAAGAAAGGGACATTTGTCGCCTGGATGGGACTGCTCTTCTCACTTGCCCTCGGGCCTCTTGGCTGAGGCTTCTGGCAGGTGGTGCCATAGGAAAAGTATTGTCAACTATATCACTGCAAAGTGATTCCATTCTTGGAATAAAGTGAGCCTAGCATAAAGACTTCAAAAAAATACATGGTTGGAAAAATGGAAAACTTAAGTAAAAAATGATGGCTTACACTTTCTCCTATTTGTGGTCATCATCAGTGAAGCACAGTGAGAACCTTTGGAAGCAATTAGAAGCTGGCCTTCACGGCAGAAGAATGGATGCTATGGCTTCGTGAGAGTCATGATAAAGTCAGGATTAAGTGTTATTGGGAAACTTCCCAGACAAGGAGATTTATATTTCAATACAAATGGGTTGGGAAGAGCCCTGGCAGTGTTATCACATCGCTACCTTTTTCTAGAGGTGAGAGACACGAACTTAGCTAGTAATGGCACATTGGACAAGACTTCACAGAATCTTTTTGCTCGTGGATAGAAACTAAATCTGCCACACTTCTCTTAAAGTCCTATGAGCTGACTAAACGTGTTAATACCTTTTAATTTCTATGTTCTGTTTGGACATATTGCTCAAAGCTTATGGTTTACTTCAGTATCTTCAGGTTATTGTTCTCATCTTTCTGTACATAAAATCATTCCTCATCTCCTACAACACCTTGCCCAATCACTCTGTTTCCCGTGTTTCTACTTCTCCAGCAGCAGCTCTGAGGGACTCAGGAGAACAGAGGCATAAACACTGTTAACAAAAGCTCAAACCATCCTCTCTTCTGCTTCGTTTCCTCAAAGAATTCCTAAATTTCAGAGTTGGTGAAGAGTACATGGGATGGTGAGGGAAGCACAGACTGAGAAATGTATTAAAATGTATGCAAATAAATGTATGGCAGCTTTCAAATTATTTTCCAAGGAAAGAAAGTTTACTCTCCAATGGTCACAAGAACTTACTGAGGGCTTACTGTGTTAGACATTGTGAGATAGAAAGTTCAAGACCCAGGCTCTGCATGCAGCAGGTGTGCAGTTTAACTGTGGAGCTGAAAAGGCAGAAAAGGAAATATGTGTGTATACACACACTCTCATTCACACATACACATACACACACACACACACACACACACACACCAATACTCCCAAGATTCAAAGGACTCACAGTGAACTAGAGGTAGGATTTAAAAAGGGTCTTCAGCAAGGATGGGGTGGATGGCTAGTGGGAGGTATTTATTTCCACAATCAATGAGAAAAAAATATTTGTATTTTCAATCCATTCTTCAGGTAAAAGCTTTTCCATGAAATACACTGCAATTATTTACTTGTCTCTGATTAATTACCAAATGTGATATAAATAATCAAATACACTGAACGAAGAATCAGAGCTAGTAACACCATAGAAAAGGAATCTCCATGGCTCTCCATTATTACCATGAGTAGCAAGTTATTGCAACAGTTTAATCATGGAATGATTCAAAATTTCTGTTAACACATTGCAGGCTCTCAATCAAATATATAACTTTGCTGAAATGAAGAAATATTTCCAGTATAAACTGGATGGAACTGATAAATCAGTGCTTCATTCTCTTCAACATCAGATTCAAAATGATGACTGTTTTTCTGAGCTGCAAGAAAAAGACAGTGTTCATTTTTAAAAAGTTAGCATAAAATTTCCAAAGGGCTACTTAAAACATTTCTTCCTATTGTCAGCAGTATTAAGTGGGGAAAATACCACCAGAAAAGGAGAAATGCCTTGTAAGATTTCCCCAAATAAAATAGCACTTGATTTATCACCTACCAAAAAAGCGTCTACATCTGCCCTGCACCAGATCCGGTGGGGGGGGCTTACTCAACCGCTGATCTTAACACTAAGGGCCTACTGTGTGCAAGACTTGCCACAGGGCCCGGGGATGGAAATATAACCAGGGCAAGGACCTAGCACTCAAGAAGCCTCATCTAGTAACCACGCAGAATTGGACATCGCATGGTTTTCACAGTCTGTCTTCACCGAGATGCTCCCAGAGTAGAGAGAACGGAGAGACTGGCAAAGCTGAGGCCAATGGAAAAGTGAGAGGTAAGGCAGAAATGTGACACACAAGGAGGCACAAAGAAGTTGGCTGAAGTGGGAGTGGGAAGCAGGGAAGTTTCAGACTTTATCCTCGAGTCGAAATAAATACAGGCTTTGTGGCATTTTTTAGAAAGCAGGATATTGGGAAATAAAGATAAAAGAAATAGCTCTGCCATGTGCTAATACCGCAACAAACTCAACCTATTGCTGTTCTCATTTATTCCCATACACACGACATGGAAAGGTTCCTTGGGATTAATACGGCACATGGGAGAATCCTGTTTTCAGTTTGGGGTTTTTGTCATGAAATGACCCACTCAACTGAACATAACCAGAGTGAACTCAGGAGGAAGTACTTTCCTAAGGAGTGTGAGCAGGAGGGTTGAAACAAATTTCAGACAAGCTGGGAGAGAGGGGCAAACACAACATGTGAAGTTCACGCCTAGCCAGAGTGATGCCCTGCCCCTTGCAGTGGGTTTGCAGCTCTGTCTCATACCTGTATCACTCAACTAAAACTTAAGCATCTAGGGGCGCTGGGTGGCTCAGTCGGTTGAGCAGCCGACTCTTGATTTTGGCTCGGATCATGGCCTCGGGGTCCTGGGATCAAGCCCCACGTTGGGCTCCATGCTCAGTGGGGAGTCTGCTTGAGGATTCTCTCTCTCTCTCTCCCTCCCTCTGCCTCTGCTCCTCCCCCCCTCTTTCTCTCACACATGAATAAATAAATCTTTAAAAAAAAAAAAACCTAAGCATCTACAACCAAATTCTCAGTTTTACCCACAAACGTAACAGCATGAAAATGTCTCTGCATTTATATGAAAGAGCAGGAAAAGCTTATTAACTGTCTCCAATGTGCTAACCCTGCAGACAGGCAGCCTTAAAATCACAGTCTGATGAGTATATATTCAATTTATATCATTTTCTTAGAAAGATAACATCTAATTCTCAGAGAATGTTAAAATTAAAGCATTATTCCTAAAAAGAAGTGTAATGAAGCAAATTTTTTTAAAAAGTATTCAAGAAAGAAAGAAAAAAAAGAACTCAATCTTTATACTGTTGTTCAAGAATTCAGCGTACTTTAGAGTGTCCAATACTGTTTAGAGTGTCCAATAACTGAAATAACTGTCCTGGTTTTACTTGAATGCCTAGTATCTCAATTTTAGGGCTTTCGCGTGATTTTTTTGTTAAAGTTAAATTTACAGAACATCTATAGAACAAATGAGTAAACAAATTTCAGATGAGGGCAATTTCCTCCAAAACTACACTAGACAATAAAATTATATACCCACATATTACCTTCAGCAACAAAGAACTGGGCTAAATAAAATGCAGCCTTCACAGCACTGGGTGCATGGGAAATGCCTTCTAAATTCCCCCACTCATAAGGTGCTTTCTCTGGATGCCACTGGACACCATATACTGGATACTTGTACCCTGCATGAAGAACACAAACGAGTAAGTATTAAGAATGGTCTGAGGGGCGCTTGGGTGGCTCAGTCAGTTGAGCGTCCGACTCTTGATTTTGGCTCAGGTAGTGACTTTGGGGTCATGGAATCGAGCCCCGTGTCAGGTCTGCTTTTCCCTCTCCCTCTGCTCCTCTCCCCATTGCACGCATGCTCCCTCTCTCTAATAAAATCTTAAAAAAAAAAAAAAAAGAAAGAGCAGTCTAAGATGTTACTTACAATGGAGTTATGTTTTATACCCTACGTAAAACATTATTTTATAATTCACAATGTCAGAGTCAAATTGTGCTCATTCTCCCAGAGACAAAATAAAGAATTTCAGCCCACAGTGTGAATATTCACAATCCATTTCACTGACTTTCAACTTTTTACAGTCCGTAATATGATTTGCTTTAGTAGGTAATCAGAGGAGAGTAAAATAGTTGAGCCTCTAAATATACCGCAGTTCACAGTCAGGAGCCCGTGTGATTAGTGACACAGGTTTCTTCCACGATGGGTCTGTTCCCCCCGACCTCATCCTGCATCTTCATCCCCTCCCATAATGATGTATGCATAGGAGAATGAACTATGCCACACATTTTTGGTGTCCTTTTATGTAAGCCAGTTTGTCTCGGCCTAAACTATGTCCCTCTGTTTGTGGAATGGCTCCTAACCTCCTGACTGGTGTTTCAGAAGGGGCATCAGAGGCTACCTGGAAAGTGGCTCTGTGGACAGTTAGGAGGCTACTGAGGAGTCCAGGCGGAAGGTAGTTAATGTAGAAGTAGAACAGGGCTAAGCTGGAGGGAGGGGATGTGACATTTGCAAGGATCTGAGGAGCAGAAAGTGGCACACATTTTTTAGATGTGCAGAAGGAGGGCAAGAAGTCAAGGACAACATCTAAGTTTCTAACTTAGGATGCTTTGGTGAATGTCAATGCTCTCCTTGGAAGCAAAACAAAGAGGAGGGAAACAAGAGTTAAAAAGAAGATAATCGGCTCACTTCCGACTGGGCTGACCAACCTTTCCCAGAATTCCCCAGATATTGTTTATAAACCCCTCGACCTTTGACCTCCCCCAAGAGCAAGCCAATCTTTGAATAACATAAACAACATCCACCTTATTCCAGTTTACTCCGCTCCAGCACCGTGGCCTCTCACTGACTAAAAGACTGTCTATTGTTTCTGTAAGTTCTCATTCATAGTACTTTGCTTCCTTGCACAGTATGATTTTTCGGCCAGGAATTGCTCATTTTCCTTAAAGCCTCATAATGTGAGGGTTCTTAAGGGATTAAGAAATCCCTTAAAGTCTGGGATAAATGTAGTTTTCTCCAGAGAGAATTACTGATGTTTGCTTCTGCCATAAACGTTGGGACACTCTCAGTCTGAGATGACTTTAAACAAAATTTTTGACCAGTTAGTTTAATGCAGGCCACAATTGACCAGCATGTCATTATGAATGCTCAAGGCTTATTTACCACCACCCCCACTCCCTTAGGGTCAAGGTTCAAGATGGCAACTCTCACAGTTCTGCAGGCAGGCTTTGTTGAGGGTCCTGCTGCATGGGGTACCTTCATTGTAGGGGGTTCCTGAGCTTCCTCTCAAGTTCTCCTGATTCAATAATAATGCTGGTTTAAATACTCCACTTAATAATATAATACCATAGAATCCAGTACTTCCACTGCTGGGTGTTTACACAAAGAAAACAGGAACACTAATTTAAAAAGACAGATGCACCCCTAAGCTTATTGCATCATTTACAATAGCCAAGATATGGAAGCAACCTAAGTGTCCAGCGATACATGGATGGATAAAGAAGATGTGGCATAAACACATAATGGAATATTACATAGCCATAAAAAAGAATGAAATCTTGCCATTTGAGGCAGCATGGATGGAGCAAGAGGGTATTATGCTAAGTGAAATAAGCCAGAGACAAATACCATGTGATGTCACTTATATGTAGAATCTCAAAAACAATACAAACAAAAAGCAGAAACAGACTCATAAATACAGAGAACAAACTGGTGGTTGCCAGAGGGAAAGGGGGTGGGGGATGGGCAAAATAAGTGAAAGGGATTAAAAGTTACAACTTCCAGTTATAAAATAAGTAACTCACAGGGATGAAAAGTACAGCACAGGGAATACAGTCAATAAAATTGTAAGAACTTTGTACGGTGATAGGTTAAGTACACTTATTGTGGTGAGCACTGCATAATATAGAGAATTGTCAAATACCTATGTTGTTCACCTACAACAAAAAGGACACCACTTAACTCCCAGAGGTTTTGGCCTGAGTATCCTGTCACTTCATCAATGTACAGGTATCCCTCTGCTTTCCAAATGTCCACCTTACGCCACTTCACTGTTATGAAAGACTTACATTAGGTACAGTAGGCTTTTCTTCGTAAAAGCGAAAATCCTCTTCAGCTTTCTTTCAGTGAGCGGAAACAGGGACTCATGCAGGTCTTTCATAAAACCAAAGTGGCTTAACGAGAACTTTTGGAAAGTGGAAGGATACTCTTTGCTTTGTGCCACTGTGGCTTAGGAGTTTCACAGGAAGGCTCTACTTTTGGATAGTGGGATAAACTTATGTTTAGGAAAATGTTTTACTGAACATGAGTCATGTTTTTTGTTGTTGTTTGGAGGATGATCTGTCATGGTACACTGCTAGAAAGAGAAGTCATTTTTTCCATTTACTTCTTCCTCTACTCTCCCCTTATTCTTTACTTTCCTTCTCCATCATTCCATCCACCAGATGACCCAGGTAAATCACAGCTGATTTGGAACATGGACAAAAGCACATCTCCTACCCACAAAAATGCCCTAGCTTCTATCTTCACACCCAAGAGTAACAGGATTTTATTCATAAAAGTATAAAATCAAAATTAATATATATAAACATAAGTGAAATAAAGTGTACGTGTGCCATGATATATACCTTCCATGGTTGAAATAAACTCAATCTTGCCATCTGTATTTGTAGTTAATACATTGAAAAACTTCTTTAACTTTTCATTCATCGTAAAATTCTAGAGTGTAAAAATAAAACAAATAATTACTTCTGTAGTTAATCTAAATGCATTAATTTCATTGTTAATTAATGCAATACCATCATGGAGAGGCTCCACTTGTGGAAATTTGCAGTCAGAGGTTCCGTTGACAAAGACTTCAACAAGTCAACAGGAAAATTCTGGAACATTCTGCTCTGCGATGCATCTGAAATAATTTAGGCACAAGAGAAATCATTTAAACACACAAGCCTCTCATTCAGCATGCTAATGGCTTCCACGAGAATCCCTGCACCTCAGATAATAAAAATCCACTCAAGTACCTTACTTCAATGGATTCTATTCCTTTTTCATATAAGCTTGGTTTTTCACCACATACATCCAAAATAGTTGAACCTAATACATGTACTTCCCACACAGTTCTTGCAATGATTAAGTAAGACAATGCAAGAGAGAGCTTTGAAAAATATAGAACATTCTATAAGTTCTATGTATAACAACTACTGCTTTCCATCCGAAATCCTTATGAGAACAGGAATAGCTGACAGCACTCAACTCAGGATTCAGAGATCAGGTAACCTACAACAATCATTACCTATTTACACAGAGTGCCATAACAAAGAATCGTCCTGGTCTTTGCCCTGAGTTCCTGATACGGAGCTTCTAAAACTCAGAAATTCCTAAGAAATGGGAATGTCTTCGTAATGCTAATGAGGTGACTCACTGTAAGCCCCTAGGTAGCTTCAGGATATGGCTGATCATCAGAAACATCAACCACATGATTAGAGTACATTAGGACTTTGAGCCAGCCTGATTTCCAGGGATGAAAAGGGGACTGGAGATTGAGTTCAGGCACACAGCCAATGATTTAATCAACCTTGCTTTTGCAATGAAACCCCAATAAAAAATTCTAGACAACAAAGCTCATGGGAGTTTTCCAGTTGGTGAACGTATTGACATGCCAGTAGGGTGATATGTTCTGACTCAACAGGGAGAAGACACGGAAGCTCTGCATTCCCTCTGGGACCTCAACCTATATGTAGCCTTTACAATAAAACTGTTAGTGCAAACACAGCACTCTCCTGAGTTCTGTGAGTCATCCTGGTGAATTACTGAACCTCAGGAAGGGTCATGGGCATCCTCAAGATTGTGGACAGTTGGTCAGAAGTGTGGGTGACCTGGGGATGTGACTTGTAGCTGTTACCTGAAATAAGGGCAGACTAATTGGGGAGATAACATAACTATGGAGTCTGCGCTAACTCCAAGTGGTTAGTACCAGAATCGAATTGCGTACACCACAGCTAGGGTTAAAACAGAGTACACAGCCAAGGGAAAAGTGATGTACTATCATAATTCATAGCTACCATTTATAAGAGTTGTATTTCAAGCACTTGGCATGGTAGCTGGAAAGCAGTATCTTATTTAATCCTCACAAACAACCTTAAGAGGAAAACCCTTTAAAATCAGGAAATTAAAGTCAAGGGAGGTTAAACCATTCCCCAAGGCAACAGGGATGACTCAAACCCAGGTTCGATTTTAGAGGTGTTAATCATGCATGGTCCTGTATTACTATAGGTAATGAATTATCAAAACTCAAAACTCCTAAGCCATCTTCACAGCTCAGTACATCATTCACATCGTCAGCTTGTGTGAATAATCTGAAAATTAGTAAACATTATGAGCGCTTTTGACATGGATATTTGCCATACTCATCCTGCCCAGGTAATATTTTTAAAAGGGTCCAAAAGGGAATTCTCACCTTTAGTGAAGTTCAGCAGCATTGCAATTCCATCAGTATGAGTAAGAGTTAATAAGGACTTTCCACCACTAATCAGATATGAAAGCTCTTCGAATCCAAGGCAAGTGCCCCACACAGGAAAATAGTCTCCATCATCAAAACTCTGCAGAGTGAAAGAGAAAACTAAGCTTATTCAAACTTTTCAAAACAAAAATTATACATTTGATTTGTCATTACAAGACAGGCATCTGAGTCATGCATGCATTTCTAAAGAATTTTCCAGGATCCGTAAGGAGGCTATCACTTAATCTTTCCTCAGATCAAGCTCCCACATAATCATTCAGTTTTAGTCAATCAAATTATTCAATCTCATCTGTGCTGGGAAAGAGACGGACATCTGCCAGGCAACTACCAAGCGATACCAGTAACAATTAGGGACTGCCAATATCAAAGATAATGCTAGATAGATGTCTATTGATACATCTTCTACAGATCTTGTTGCTTTGGATGATTGCCTGCTTTGAACACACTCTGAAGTCTGTCCTTCATTATCTCGGAATTTACAGTAATAGCTGCATTATAGCACCTTCAGCTAACTAAATTTAAATCAGGGGAAACCCTTGATCTGGAAGAAAAGGAACAGTCAGTAAGGAAAAGGCTAAGCAAAAGTAAAATAAATTTGTATAGAGTAAAAGCTGTCAACGGAAAAAGTACAAATGTACTGAGCTTCTTCAAAGTCACAACAACTACCATGAATGGGGAAAAAGTCTTCTAGTGAATGAATTTTCTGGTTAAGTAAAGATTAAATCCCTATGTACTGGTAGTTACAAAACTGAGTTTTGCAACTTTTCTAAAAGCAGTGATTTCCCTGTATAGATTGTAAAATATAACATGCCACTCATTTTAAATGAGGAAATTGTTAGGACTTTCTTTTTCTTTCTGTTCCTTACTGAGAAAAATACAGAATTACATTAATTCCTATACTTTCTATCCTAAGGGAGGATTTTTAACACTTTCTATGCCGGTCTGGGAAATTTTATTTTTAGAAGTTAGAACTGCATACATTAAGTTGGAGGGCCATACTGCATTTACTTATAATAAACACAAAGGAGAGTTTAACTGCTCAGTTTCCGTATGTACCAAATTTAATTTCTCACTTGCTGGGACCACATCTTTTACTTTCTGTGGATCCTCCACAAAGCCTCGCAGAGCAAAGGACAGAGTAGGACTGAAAAGATCTAACAGACTTCACTTCTCAAAGCTTCTTCAGTGAGAGCTTTGTGGTCCCCAGTGGTTGTAGCTAAATAAGGTCAAGGTTGCTGAGCTTTTTTCCTTTGTTTTGAAATCTTTAAGTAGCTAATCACATCTCAAAAAGTAGACTTTTGGGTCTCAGGGGTTGGGTGGTTCCTTCTTTTTTTTTTTTTTAATTGAGCAAGCTGGTTACATGAGTCCCTGTATGCAAAAGGAAAAAGGACTACTTTATAATGTTCATATATATTTCCCAAATGCATTTTAAATCACTCACATTATAAAATTTCCACTTGTTCACTTTTTCAAGAAAAAAAAATCCATTGAGCATGTACTCAGTACATGGTACCATATTACATGACATGAGGAACACCTCAAAGGGTGTTAGAACCATGAAATCTGCTGAGACATGAATAACTAACCTCAAGATATTCTGTCTTCTGAAATAGAAGCTCCTGAAGGTCATGGACCCTGTCATCTTACCGAGTAGGAGCTAAATAAATGTTTGAACTCTTCTACAACAAAATATTCTAAAAGTTAAGAGGGAGCGGGATGCCATTCCTGTTGAAGTTGGGAAAGAAACCTCTACAGAAGGAGAATAGCACCTTAGCCTGAAAAGATGGGCCAAGTTATGAATTAGGGATGGAATGGAAAGAAACAGACTAAGCCAATTTAAAAGTAGGAGGACACAGAATATATGCTAGAAATACCACACGGGCTTCAATTATATGCAGAAGGAAAAGCTAGAAAATGGGGCTGTGGATACACAGTCTGTGTCTTGATCCAAAGACTATGAAAGGCTACAGATGATTTAAAAGCCTACCCATTAAAAGTTTTTAAACAAGTATCTCATATGCTAAAAGCAGTTCTTTAGGGAAATATTTAAGGGCAGGGGGAGATACAAGGGCCAGCAAGATTATAGTTCAGGAGTGAAATAGTAAGGATCTGAGGTGGGGTGCAAAGTCAGGCTCACTGTGAGACATTACAAAGGACTCAAGAGGCTCTGCCTGGTAACTTAATGTGGAGTCTAGGGTAACTGTGAAGAAAGGTCAAAGTCCATCCTATTTGACCTTTCCATCCTATTTGACCTTGACCTTTGCCAAAAGTCAGGACAAAGAGCAGCTTTCAAGGGGAGATGAGAATTAATAACATATGAACAATGCCTGGTACATAAAAAAAAAACAGCTTACTAAGCCAGCATAAGGACCTGGTTCGTATCAATAAACACTAAGGGAGAGGGCCAGGCTGTGGGGCTCTGGTTCCCTTGGAAGCCCACAGGGAACAAGTGAGCGCCGCCACGCGCTGCTAAAGAGCAGGAAGCTCAAAAGTTAAAGTGGGATGAGGCTAGGGTAATTGTGTGGGAAGTATTACCATATGCTTAGGAAAGAATTATCCTCATGGAAAATTACAAAAACCCACCTGGAATAACAGGCTGTAACTGACACCTACCTGTTTGGCCAAATCGTAAAATTTTTTGGCTGTCAGAGCATAACCTGACTTCTTGAGATCAGCGCTTCCTCCGGGGAAAAGGATCCTGAAACAACATCAAATAGGGTGCCTTTCAACCCCGTGGCCCACAGAAAATAAACACTCTTTTTATTTTAAAACAACTTTTTCCTTATCATGCAAACAACAAGATCATTAAAGAAAGTTAGAAAACTGTGGCAAAAATATATAAAATATTTACACTCCTACACATTCGTAAACTACCACAGTTAACAATACTTCTAGAAGCACATATTCTTCTAAAACTTCTTCAATAAACAAGTTTATTTTTGAGATAGAGTATGAATAAATTAAGGATAAATAAGTGGGGGAAGAAAGGAGAGTACACAAAGTTAGATATCAAGTCAAGATAAAATTCCAGGTACAGCTAGGTTTAAATCAAGGGATCAGGGTGCCTGGGTGGCTCAGATGGTTAAGCGTCTGCCTTCGGCTCAGGTCATGATCCCAGGGTCCTGGGATCGAGTCCCGCATCGGGCTCCTTGTTAAGCAGGGAGTCTGCTTCTCCCTCTCCCTCTGCCTTTCCCCCTGCTTCTTCTCTCTCTGTCTCTCCCGCAAATGAATAAATAAAAATCTTTAAAAAATAAATAAATAAATAAATAAATCAAGGGATCAGTGATGCCAAAAATCAACTGAAGGCCCATAATCATGAGTCAATTGTGGCTCACAGAGAATTATTTTTAATCATAAAGAACAAATTGCTCATAAAAATATATGTAGGCTAGAATTAAATATCCATGAGAATTTAATTTTTTATTATCACCCTGAAATTTCTTCCAAAATATGCACACTATTAAAAAATTTTGAAAGAACAAAATTACAATTCTGGAAAAAGTCTGGGAAAAAAAGAGGGGAAATCATGTTTGATTTTATTTTACTCTACCCATAAAGGAGAGATACAGAAAAATATTTACTATGTTTTTATATCAACTTTTAAATTAGCTTTAATTTTAAAATTTATAACAAGTCTTGAAATAACCAAAGATATTCAAAAAAGATTACAAAAGCTGGATTAAATGTGTTAAAATTTTGAAAATACTTAAATATGAATTCGAGATATATGAAAGCTCACTTCTTTTTAAGAGAGAGAGAAAGAGAGCAAGAGAGCACACATGTGATGTGGGGGGGGGGGGGCAGTGGGGGAGGGGGATAGAGAATCCCAGGCAGGCTCCACGCTCAGCAGAGCCTGATGCAGGGCTCAATCTCATGACCCTGAGATCATGAACTGAGTCAAAACCAAGAGTTGGATGCTTAACCGACTGAGCCACCCAGGGTCCGCAAAAGTTCACTTTTGAGACTATTTGTTCATTCAACAAATATATACTGCTTCTTGGTATTAGCTTGGAGAGACAAGGATGAGGAATTTTTCCTAGTCTTGTAGAAAACTTACAAACTATAAGGTAGAACCACACAGAAAACCCTACAATTAAAAGTGGCTTAATGAAGACTCATTAGCAGGTCTCCCCTTTCATTCACTCAGTGTCTAAAAAGCTGCCTCTGATCAAATCTGGTGAGTTTAATGCCAGAATCCTTTCATAAAGTAAAATCTGACTGTCTTTCCCAGATTGGGAAAGTACTTTAAAACAAGACTTTGCCTTTTCATCTCTGTGTTCCCCCACAAAGCAGTATGGGGTCTACTGTGTAATAGGGGCTCAAAAAAGGTGATTCTGAAGTTGCATGAGAGTTAGCTCATTTTCTGGTATATATTTTTTTGTGTATTTTTGAGGTTCTACCATATATTCTGACCTGGACTTACTTATCTTTTCTATGCCAAAGTACACTGCACATAATGGGCACTATAAAATGTTTTACTCATAGCTTTTTCTTTTTTTTAAGTAGTAATAAACAGTTTTATAAGGGGAAAAAAAGAAACTCTTTTTATAAAAGCTTTATCATAAAATAGACTCCCTCCACCCAACTCCCAATCAAAAACAGCTACCTTTAGGGGCGCCTGGGTGGCTCAGTCGGTTGAGCGTTGGACTCTTGATTTTGGCTCAGGTCATGATCTCAAGGTTGTGGGATTGAGCCCCATGTAGGGCTCCGTGCTCAGTATGGAGTCTGTTTCTCCCTCTCCCTCCCACTCTGTCCTTTCCCTGCTGGCAAGTATTATAATAAATAAATAAAAAATCCTTAAAAACCACCATCTTTAAAATCTGTGTGTTCACCTGATAGATTATACTGTGCTAATCTCCTCACCTCTACCTTAAAAAAAAAAAAGCAAATGGGAGTATACTATAAATACCATTATGTGCCTTGCTTTTTTTTACATAACAATATCACATTGTTCACATAACAACAGCAATCCAAACCAGCATCTAATAATATCCTCATATTTTAAATCTGTGCATAATACTCTATTATATGCATGTAGTCTATTTTTTTTACCCAATTCCCAACTGATAGACTACTGGGAGGCTTCTAAACCGGGGGTATTTCAGACAATTCTACAATGTGTAAGTTTGGGCCTAAGTTTTCACATACAGGGGGAATATATTTATAAAATAAAATTCCTTCTGACAGATTACCTGGGTCAGAAGGTATATGCATTTTTTATTTCATTTCAATTTCAACAGATATTGCAAAACCACCCTGCAAAAAACTGGGTAACACACACCCATAAAGTATGAGAATGCTTGTTACCTCACACCCTCACCATATAGTAACAAATTTTCTGATCTTTGCCAACTTGATAGTTAAAAAAGTTTATAATTGCTATAATTACCTAACCTTTAATTATGAGTAATGTCGAACATTTTTCATGTGATTAAAAGTTTTATTCTGTTGACCTAGCCAATCATCTTTTGTGGTGAAGCCAGAGGACAGAAAATTTTTTTTCCAAGTTCTATGCAAATTATCTTCTGAAAGATAACCAATTGTTAAGACTTAGGACTTCTAAATCCCCTAAGCAAGTAGTATGCCATGTCATTCAAAGTGGCTTCAGAACATTTAAGACAATCATTAAAAGAACAAAGATTATGTCACATGTTAAAAAAAAAAAAAACCTAAATGTATCTACTATGCAACATTTATTTCTTAAGCTGCCTTCCCTCTCCAGGACTTTTTCATCTCTCAACAAAACAATTCCTATAAAAGAACTCAGAAAACTAACATTATACCACTATAAGATAGTTACACAGAAACATGTATGTTTATAAGTATGTTTTTGCGAAAGCAGACTATATCCACCTCATTCCCCATATCAAATCAATGCTGCCAACTTACCCATTAATAGATTGGAAAAGCTTTTCATACTCTTCATCTGTAAGATCAGGCCTGAAAACAATAAGAAGTTACAACACATCTATTTCCAAAACCTAAGGAAAAAAAGTAAGGCTGTAAATGAAGTCCCCACATTAATTTAAAAAAAAAAACAAATGAAAAGTAATTCTTAAATACCAAACAATATCTCTCTCCCTTCCTAGAGGTGTTTTTTCAAACTACATGAAAATCACATACTGTAATTATATCCTTGTTTTGCCAATCAGACAAGTAAACATGTTTTCCTGTGTTCTCATATAATTTAATATTGTGAAGTATGTGTTAATATGGTAAACATTAAAGACCATGAGATTTCGGCACCAGTAATTTCTCCGCTAGCTGAGAACTATCAAAAACAGGTAAAGATATTCAGTAACTTCATATAAGATGAAATAAAGAGATTTATTAATATGCCTCCCTTAACTACAGGCAGTTTGGGCAGATAAAAACAATACATATAAATGCCAAGTCTCCGCTTCATCCCACCCCTGCCACTAACTGCAAAGATCGGGAGACCACTGTGTATTCAAAAGTCAGAAGAGTTCAGATCTAGGGATAGGCTACATGCACATCACTGTATACCAGGCAATTATTCTGAAGCTAAGTTGCCCAGGTAATCCGAAGCGCCTTTCATCGAACACCACTTAAGGGCTCCTAACATCACCATGCTGATGATTTTATCCCCTTCTCCAGAAAAAAGTAATGGGACTAGTCTGTGAAAATTTAGTTAAGTCACAGTAAAATGGGTTTGCTCTTCCAAAAGTTGAAGAAAATGCAAGAACGAGAGAAGACAGCATCATGGTTATGAAATTCCTGCAAGAACTTTCCTACATTAAGCAGTCTTCTGGTTCTATAAGAGAATAACAAGGCATGATGCCCTCTCAATCAGCCATAGAAGAAATAGTTTTATGATCAAATGTCAACCACAGTCCATTTCTGCCCCAGGAAATGTTTTAGAGGGAGTCGGAACACCTCTCCTATAATTAAATACACTTACGATGCCCAGAACTTGGCTGTGCTTTGTTGTGCTAGGTTCTTCTCTAGGTCCAAATGACCTCTGCAAGTCCGGGTCTATTTAGAAGTTCATACGGGGTGCCTGGGTGGCTCAGTCAGTTAAGCACCTGACTCTTGATTCCAGCTCAGGTCATGATCTCAAGGTTGTGAGATTAAGCCCTCCTATTGGACTTCACACTCAGCAGAGAATCTGCTGGAGATTCTCTCCCTCTTCCTCTCCCCCTCCCCATGCTTGCTCGCTCTCTCTCTCTCAAATAAATAAATCTTAAAAAAAAAAAAAAAAAGAGGGGCGCCTGGGTGGCTCAGTTGGTTAAGCATCTGCCTTCGGCTCAGGTCATG